>NC_092858.1:139760167-139844309 GCF_032062135.1 Pyxicephalus adspersus
ACAGAGTGTTCAGAAGGGGAATTTAAATTGGCACAGAGTGATCAGAAGGGGAATACGGTATGAATGGTTGACATAAAATTGTTCTTAAACTGCTGTTAACTTTATACAGTTGATATAAAATATTTTACTACAGTATTTGGTTCAGAAACTTTTTTTTCTAGATTTTCCTCCTTTAAAATTGGGTGCGTCTTCCGGAGCGTCTTATACGGCGAAAAATACGGTACTTGAGATATGTAATACCTATGCTAAAATGTCCTTGCGCAACACCACAAATGTGGCATTATTCTATATAATTCCTGGCTTACTAAAAGTTGTTAGGGGTGGGGTACCTTGGCACTGCTGGCAGCAGAGAGAATTGGCATTCCCAGGCAATGGTGTGCTAACAACTCCCCCCATTCATGAATGGAATGGATTTCTGAATGTACTAAGCAGAATATGATATAGCTAGTGGCTAATAAGAATACCCAATATGAATGTTGGATTTCCATATGGACAGTCTGGTCTTTCATCAAAGAGTTGTCTCAGATTTAGGCCCTTTTGGATTGAAAAATTTTTGTCATAAACTTGTCCTTTACCCTTACATATAGTACACTTTGATTCTCTCTAAGTTGGACATAATAAAACCATCACAGAGGTACCATCCCCTCCCCTTTACTATCCCCTCTTTCCCTTCCTACCCCATATCTCCTCTTCAGTTTAACCTGTCTTTCTTTTATGTTTATAGCTTTGATCCTATTACCTTTGATAGATGACCCCCGCATACTGTTGAATTCTCCCCTTGGTTATATCATGCCTATTGCTCCAGTTTTCGCTTGAATGGGCTGTTGGGAGCCTCCTCCCTCTACCATTGTAACATAACTTTGATACAGAACTTTATTTTTTCGTACTGGAACAGTTGGTCCAGTAGGGACGGATGGTTCATTCCACTAAGTTAAGATTATTGATGATTATTTTTTCTTCTCTATTTTATATTTTTGTTTTTGGTATGGGGAGTTTGGGGGCTTATTTTTTATGTTTTTTACTTTGCAGTTCCCTTGAAGCAAAGCTACCTGGAACCTGGTTGTTTATTTGTTGTTTTATGCATATAATGTCATTTACATTTACACCTATTTTATTTTTACCCCATTTCTTCTGTTGTTTGTCTATTGAAAATTGCTTAAAAGCCTAAATCCACAGATTTTTAAATAAAAAAGTTATTGTTGTGTAAACTATTGTATACTAACGCCTATTGTCTATCATTACTTAAAATGATCAAATGACAAAAATGCTTTCAGATAAAACCTATTGTCATATCACTGAGCTAAGTTTTACATTTGTTTAATGCTGATTGACTCCCTAGATAGCACTGTATTACGTTTGCATTTGTAATAAATCTGATTTAATAAGGACCAGTTTTCCTGTAATTGAGTAAAGTGAAATCAAAAAGGTCAGTGGATTTTTTTTCACACCTACATTTCTTTTGTTATGTATATAAATCTTTCATTTTCATCAGCAAAAAAATAATGCTTAGCAGGAAATTCAAGAACATTTGATTTACTATGCCTCATTGCTGAGACAGTTTATTGACATACAATGCCTATTGCAGTATCAAACTACATCTCCATACATCAGCTATTTAAAAGTACTTTAGTGGCTTGATTATTGGAAGGTATTTGTGGGATATAATTTCAGCTACCAGACAGAGCCCGGTTTCTTCGATTGCCAAAAAAGCAAATCTCAATACAAATAAGTACTTTTGCAGGGAAAATCAATGAAATAGTCAAGCCTGAATGTTTTGGCCAACAAGTCAAAAAACGATTATGTTCTAAACATTCAGAAAGACAAGATGTGCCTGCAGCTCAGTGACAACACTATAATCAAAATTTATTTAGCCATGTGAAAAATGACTTGGGGGAGAATATTGCAGTTTCCAAAGGATCAGGTTCTTGCATTCTATCATTTAAGTCCCGGGAACAGGAAAGAGCATTCTATGACCTAATCTCAACACAGTTCCAAGATTTACTTAAGTGAACTCTGTGTGTGCCAGAAGCCTGTGCCTGCAGCAAGGGGGTCATTTATTTGTACTTTAGGGAAATATTTAAGCCTGATTAGTTAGCTCACTATTACTATTGTTTGGTTATTTAGGTATAGCATGTTCCAAAGAACTATTTCTGGATTTGTAGGTCCAAACCCAAGGCTGTATGGAGTTTACACTGGCACTCGTAGTTCATGCATTGAGTGAGGAAGGAGAGTGTCAAGCCATAGAGATTGTTCCAGATTTTCATTTTGTCACAGTAAAGGGTCTAGCAACAGCAGATTGGTAACACATTTCAGGAATTATACAGAAATCCCCCTTCATCGGGGCTAAAATTTATTGAAAAAAAGGTTTCTTATTGGCCGCCAGTAATGGAAGTCTGGGGACTCTGCTACAAACAGTTCTTCAAACCCCCAACTATGGGGAGGACCAAACTGCAGAGGTTATAAGTGTTTAAGGGATCTTTATATTACTAAGCCTGTAGGAGCAAAGTTTATGACATCCCTGCAGAAGGTTTAAATTGTCCAAAATTGGCTGATCTCTAGCCACTTTCTTCCAAGTTTAAAGTAAAAATACAATAGGGAGCTGACAAAGCCTTGTAATGACCAATGGGTGGACCTAGAAGCTCAAGCCAGTGATCTGACCACTGGAGTCCCCAAGAGGTATAAATAGCAGATGGGTTATTTAATGTTAGTATTCCTCCTAGATTGTAAGCTCTTTGGGGCAGGGTCCTCTCCTCCTGTGTCACTGTCAGTATATGTCTGTCATTTGCAACCCTAACTTAATGTACAGCACTGCGTAATATGTTGCCGCTATATAAATCCTTTTTTAAAAAAAAAATAATAAAATATATTACAAATATAATTTTAAGTATTTTATCTAAGTACAGTACCAATCATTCTCACATAGATTTATTTCAATATCATTCATTCAAATCATAGATTTTAGGCCAAATGTCATTTGATTTTTATTTGTGCCATTCATTTTGCACAGGGGAAAGTCTGGTAAACTGGCTTTTTATAAACCTAAAGGAACAAATTGATCAAGGCTGTTTACCACCAACAGTTTCCATTAAAATCATACAAAATGAGAACTGTGAGTATTATTAATATTATATTTTTTTTGTAAATCAAAGTGGGTGAAATTTATATCTTTTGGTATTGGTTAATTTCCTGGTCTTTGACCATGCTAGTAAAATCTTGTAAGTATGCATTGATGGAAAAGATCACTAAGTGCAACTAAAAAAATAAGTAGACCACATCTTGTAAACCTAATGAAAAACAAAACCTCTCTTTGAGAAAAAGAACTTACTGTATTAGGAGATCTACATACTTTTTTAAAAAAATATGATACAAATTTTAGAAATGAGGAGCTATATATGGCTGCTTTTACACAAATGCTGGGCACAGACAACAACATTTTGGGTTGTATGAATTTAGAAAGTTGTATTTTGGCAAATTTACCAGCTTCACAAACTGAAAAAAAAACATTGTTAAACTTTATTACAAGATTCAAAGTGTCCTGACAATGGTAAATATAGAAGAATTATATCTGGACAGGAGCTCTATAAGCTCTAAAAGGACTTCACTACATTTGGCTTCTTCCTGCAGATTTTTTTTGTACCAGACTAACAAATGATGGGAGGATCACAGAGCAGAATCTCTATGTCTATAAATTTGAAAAATACTTTTTTAATTTTATAATTCAATATATTTTTTAATGATTAATGATGAATTTATAGTTTTGTTATATCTGCAAGACATCCAACTATAAGGGCATCTTAAAAATAGGTAAGTCTTTATCCATATATAAAGCATCCAGCCCGTCTTTTCATTTTGTGTCAGTTTTGAGAATGAATAAATGGTGACCTGTCCCATTTTCTTGTCTCCTTGTTGCAGTTACTGCAATACAATAATTTAAAGGGGTCTATTTGTCAGAATGTGAAGAACAGAATTTGTTCTCCACTTTTTATATTCTTTACTTTTTAGAAACCTGTTCAGTACTCCAGATTTATCAGGGTGGAAATCCTTTGGATTTTAAAATGATAATTAGAAACACTTGCATGGATTTTATTGTAGCCTATAGCATTTTCCACTTTTAAAGTTTTTTTTTAAGAAAATAACAATTCTATAAAAGAGGGGTGAAATGTTTAACCAAACCAATAAGTTGATACATTTGTGCAGTAAAAACAGTGATAATTATCACCAAAATGGTAATCCATTTATTGAATATGCCTTATATACTGGTAATAAAAGAAAATGATAATTGACACACATTTTATTTGTAAATCCTCCATTGTGTTTCATATACACTCGGAAGACTAGAATATCTTACTATGGGGTGCCAGCAATGTGCATGGGGAGACATTTAGATTTAGGCTTAGAAAAGTCTCTGGGGTGATGTCACCCGTTTAGCTACAATAAGTGTTATCACTTCCTGCCAGAACATTGGAAATAACAGAACTGAGCTCTGATAGATGTCATATCTCTGGGTGAGACCCTAAAGTGTCAAAAGTTTCTGTATTTTTGAAGATATGGGTGGCACAAGGCGTTTTTATGTATCTGATATACAAGTTTCCCAAGCTTAAGTTGAAGAAAGACATCTTTGGGAAATTTGTGCTACATAGTAAAATAAAACCTTATTAAATGTGTACTAGTAAGCAGTGATCAGTATGAGGGTGGTTATATGAAGCAGTTTTGATGCATCCATGAAGCTGGGATAGTTGAACTGTTAACTGTAATTCATAGACACCAGCTGGTCTGTAGAAACCATCCAGTTGTTGAAAGGCTGTATTCTCTTGAGACACACATACTACTTTATGAATGAGGTTTAGTTTGACACTTCCATTAGTTTGCAGAAAACTCTGTTCATGGTTTTCAGATGTAGAAAAAAATACTGGAATTTCCCTTGGTAACTTTGAACTTCTGTAGGTAAGCTGGCCAGACTGAAATTGTTTTTTACACAGTATTTTTTAAGATAACTATTATAAAACTAGAAGGTCGACATAAACATAAACATAAGTTTATTTTAACATAAAGTTTTTAATAACATAAACTCATTAAAGATCCAAAATCAAAAACTAGGACTCCATGTAAATGATGACACACACCTTAACAAACCTCGGTACAAATGTTGGAAATTAATGATGGTGTAGACATGTTTTTTTATAACAAATTTTCCACACAATAAAATGGATCTTGAATAACTCAAATGAACTGACTACCAGGTATGCATTTTGTGTACAAGCAACGTCAGACGTACCATGCAAAGAAACAAAGCTCAGTCTTGGGATTTTTGGTGTTTTCCCTGGGTACATTTATAGATTGATGCATCCAAACTTCATGCAAGATTTTGTCTGTGCACTCAAATTTAACGTGCAATTTCAGGCTTCTTCACCCTAATGTCCGATGACATCATGGGTCCTCTTTGCCCATATTGGAATTATCCAAATTGAAATTGTTTATTGGTAATGCAACAGTATATGCAGTAGATATAAAAAGTGCACACCAAGTTTTTGTCATTTAAAAAAAAATTAGACCACAATAAAAACCACAATTTCAAACCTTTTTACACCTTTAATGTGACCTAACACCTCTACAAATTAAATTGAAAAATAAACTGTAAATGGAAAAAACAAATTAAATGGAAAAATAAAAAATAAATCTGTTAGGAAAAAACAAAAAAGACATGCAATTAGTTGCATGAGTGTGCACACCCTTAAACTAATACTTTGTTGGTGCATTTTTTATTTAATTACAGCATTCAGTCTTCTTAGGTAGGAGTAACCCCACAGATTTTCCGTTGGATTTAAATCTGGGCTCTGGTAGGACCATTCCAAAACTTTAGTTTTCTTCTTGTAAAACCATTTTTTGTTGATTTGGATATATGCTTGGGGGCATTGCCATGTTAACATATGAAATTCTTCTTCATCTTCAGATTTTTAGCAGATACTTCAAGGTTTTGGGCCAAAAGTGACTGGTATTGGAACTGTTTATAATTCCATCCACCTTTACTAAAGCCTCAGATCCAACTGAACAAAAACATCCCTACAGCATCATATTGCCATGATATCACCATGCTTCACTTTGGAGACGCTGTTTTTCGGCTATGGGAATTATTGTTTTTGCACTAAATGTACCTTTTGGAATTGCAACCAAAAAGTTCATCCTTGGTTTCATCAGACGATAACACATTTTCACATGTTTTTGGGAGACAATGTAATTTAGCCGGCCTGGATGTTTTTCGTTAAAAGAAAAGGCTTCCATATTCCAACCGTACCCCATAGTCCGGACATCATCAAAAGAACACAATCCACCTAAAAACCTGGCACTTTTACAGCGTTGTGTACATTTTTTTATGCAATGCACCACTGATCGATATAAAATATAATTTCACCAATTTTGCTATAGTATTTTAGACGAGAGAACAGATTCTATCTTTCAATATGAAGTCCTATGAAATATGCTTTTTGTTATATGATTCATCATATTTTCGGTCAAATAGCTGTTATTAGCTCATACTGCTAAACATAACATCACAATAGCAAGGGATTAAGCCTTATGACTACACCTGTGGACTTTTCCATATGTCATTCTTGTTATAACCATGGAATTGGTGCTGCTATAGCATAAACCAATCAAATATGGTTCCCCTTTGCCAAACCACAAACTTCAAGCTCCCCAACTGATGCCTCTTTGGCTGTACATGGGTTACTTTAGTTTTTTGCTTTTCACATCTGTGTTTACTTCCATTCATCAAAGACTTAGAGCCATTTAACGTTTGGACTAATGGAGAAAATAGCTTTCATCCAGCCTTCCTTGTTATCCTCTTTTGTTTAGACTAATCTCTTTTCGCAGATTGAACCATAGAAGTGGTTGTCTCACCCCTAATAATAACATCAATTACATATTCTTTTATTTTACAAATCTCTCTTGCTTTCTTTGGCCACTGTCATATCATTTGTGGTTTACAGATATTGTTTTATGATGGGCTGCACAATAAATAACTTTTTTATCCTGAAAGCCTCAAGTGCAACCATATTTGCTAAGCAAAGTTTGTGTCACGCACACACTTTTCTCACATACAGGTACCCAATTCTATGATGTAAGAGCAGAGAAATATCTGAAGACAAAGTCAGGGACTAAACTGAAGGTCAAAGTAGGGAAAACAAAACAAATAAGCAAATCAGCTGTCTATAAACCAGGCCAGTTGCAACAGGTGGAGATGTAAGAATTATAATCTTGATGACAAATCAAAATCAGTACCAGAATTTACAACAAAAGAATGCAATACACTCAGGTCACACAAAGGAGAACCTATAATTAGGCTGTTGTCAGGCATGGACCTATCCAGGCCAGGGTTCCTCCAGTTCACTTATGTTTTCATAAAAAAGTCCAGAGTAAAAGGATGAAAAAAAAAAATGAAAAATCCCATTTCCGCTGGTTTTTAAATATTTCATTTACTATTACTCCAATTATTAATTTTCTGTCCCTTAATGGTGTCCTCATCTCTTGCTGTAAAAAGGCTGCCCATGTACTGCTGGAAAGCCCTAGATCTTAGTATTAATTTTCTCTATTTGCAGTATATCTGCCATTATGTGTCACCTGTGAATACCCATTCACCATTACCTTTTGTTTGATCATAATGTTACAGTTTTCATTGTTTGTCCTTATCTTTATCTACCCTGTACTGTATGAGTTGCATATATTGTACTGTATTGTATATATGAGCCTACAGAGATATCATTGTGAGCGAGTTTCTGTGTTTAAACAAGATTGAAGTATAAAATGAATGCTAATCAGAGAAAAAAGGGCTTATTGTTTACTTATTGAATCATTTCTTCAAAATGCACCAATTGACAATGTTGAAGATTAGGTGGTGAAAGCCTAGCATGATTAATGGATATCAGATAGTGATTTAAGTTTTAAGCTTTATGTAGATGCTCAGTTCTTCTCCCCCAAGTTCATGATCTTCTTGGGCAAAAATTTAATTTTGTATCTCTCTCCCAATGTAATTTAGTAATTACCTTGGCAAATCACTAAACGAATGACAGCTAATGACTGGCATTGTATTCTTTTGGGAAGGACACAGCAGGGCATCTCCCATTTGTCCTCCCCTCTACCACTCAATGTAACAGAGCAGAACTGTGTGTTCAGCACTCACACTCCTGTCACTGTTAGGCTAGGGACACACATGCAATGATTCTCATCAAATATATGGCTTAGGGCTGATATTGAATGAGAAATATTGCTTGTGTACAGTGCCTGTTGTCCATCATCCGAACGACCGTCCTGGCGGATCCACAGACTATGGACGACGAATGATCATAATGAAAGTGAAGGGGAAGAGAGTGCAGCGGGTGCCGCTCGTCGTTCTCCCCCTCTCCTCTCTATAGAGCAGAATGGTGCTGTATGTACAGCATGTGTTCATACATCGTGCAGTAGTTTGTCGTTGGAAAGGATCGTGGAAGATTCCTTCAAACTACATATATTGCACATGTGTACAAAGCCTTAGGATCACTAAAGACATCACAGGAGGATCTTAAATTGATAATAAGAGCTCTGTAACAACCAGCACAATCTAATAAACAACTAAGTAAGTTATGCAACAAACCAAGAAAGGGCAGCTCCAATATTGCTTTTCTAAAAGGTTCCCTTTACAATAAAAGTTACATTAATAAACATTATTAAAACGTTAAAACCTTGTTATATCCCTGATTCTATTTTTATTTTATTTCATTCTTTTTTTCTTTCTTTTTATATTTTATATGTTCTGGTTTGTTCTGTAATTGTTTTATTATACTTCTCAATAAAAATTAAAATGTTAAAAAAAATTTCATAAAAAAGTACCTTTAAAACTGACCTTTAAAGGTGTATGGTATGGCAAATGTTTTAAGTTTTGATCAAGAAAGGGAAAAATACCCTCTGTCAAATTGTAATTGCTGCCAGTGTACCTGCTAGAAAGATTTACTCCTATTTGCCCTGATGACCATTATCACAAAGATCATAAGAAAAATCTCAGTTGTCAAAAAAAAATCATCCATCAGGGATACTTGTTTTGGGTCAACTCTCTGGGATAAAAACTTTCTTTTCCTTTTATTTACATTTGTGACCTTGTAAGATAAGTTAAATCTCTCAGCAGAGTGCACATAAAAATAACCCAATATAGATTTTAACCCTTACCTGACCTATACATAAATAAAATGGTGTTAACATGTCAGTTATGAGACAGTTTCTTTATAAGTACATAAGTAATTATTTCATACACAGTGTCCTAGATCATATATGCATGATTTTTTCACTAATTCATCTAATACACATTACAATTTCCTTATATATAAAGTATTTGTATTATTAGATGTAAAGGACTTGTCAGCCAGTTCAAGTTTAAAGCTGAAATCTGGAGCAAATAAATATCTAAAAGCAAAAAGCCATGTGTTTAAATACTTGAATGTGTCAGATCTGTGCAATTGATGTACTTTACCTCTTTGAAGCAGTTTACTTCTCTCTCCAAAAACCTCTCTAATAGAGGATATAACACTGATAGAATGTGAAGGACCTATTTTATTTGAGTAGGTAAGGGTTACACCTGAGGCAGGTTTTTATTGCTATATATGCCCCCAGTGCCCAGATGTCCCTTCACTGTTTTGTCAACAAATCATGACACTTATCCTCAATTGGAAAACCCCAATAGAAGTTTTACTCCTTCTCCATTCTATCCAAAACTAAAAGAAAAGGCTATAAATGGGTTTATTCTATTCCCTTGTGTTGTAAAGCTATGCACCATTGTAGAATTCTAAGCTATTATCCAAGTTACAGAACAGCTGCTACATATTTGTGTCCGACTATGCCAATTATTTCAATTGTTTCTCATGTCATTTGCTGCATCAAAATACTTTCCAGCTATTAATAAAAGGTTCACATAAAACATCCCAGTTAAAATGTCAGTAAGTGTTTTACTCCAGGCTGCCATCTTCCAATCCTACATCCCATTTTCTGTGTTTATTTCTGTCAGCTTTCTATTGACAAGGCCTTTCCTTGACTCCTTCTATATGATGTGTACTGTTAACACAGGAAATATGAAATGAATTTATTATATGTCAGACGTGTCAGCGTGTAGCACTGTTGTTTTATGAAGAAACATGGACTTTCACAGTAAATATTTGATTTGAGGTCATGTCTGAAAAATGTATGTATAGGCAGGTTATAGTACATGGCTTGGGGAGATCTTTTCTGACTTTAGTATGTATGATTTCCACTGGATATTTGTATAGTAATGTAATTGCACATTCAAGGCAAAGCTACTTAAGGTGCTCAATTCATGTTGCTGCTTGTGTGCAAGGGGTGGTGAGATAAAGGGGGACGGGGACAAATGCCCCTCAGGTCAATTGTGTTTGGTGAATATGGGCCTCAACCAAGACTACATACAGAGTGCTGCACAAGCTCTGTGTAAGGGACTTACCAGTCCTGCGAGCCCGCGGTGTCCCTGGGGATCCCAGCCACAGAGGGAGACACCGCTGTAGCAGGCAGCATGGCCGAGGCTACTGCTCTACTCGCAGCTTGTCTCTCTCTGCAGGCGGAGGGATCCGTCCTGGCCAAACTACTGTTCAGCCAGGCAGCATCCCTTGCATCCCTTCAGATGTGGTTACTGCATATCCTGCTCTCAGCACTCCTTTGCATGTGCAAAGTAGTGCACGTCCTAGGGGTGCTGTGGGAAGAGGTGCGCGTGCTACAATGCGTCCCTCTTGTACCCCCCGAGGGCGTGGCACTCGGCTGCCTCGCCCCGGGGCGGGACACAGTTAGTTTGAATTCGGGGATTCAGTTAGTCTCCTATCAGACGGCGCCAGGTGGCGCAAGGCCATTGGTCACTCTGGCCATTTAAGGAGAGCCTGTCCTGTACACCATTGCCCGCTTTAAGCCTCTGTGAATTCAGTGTGCTTGGGTGTGTCATTGTGCTGGTTAAGTTTACCTGCTTTTGTCATCTCCTTAGTGACCTGGTCTGAAGTTGACTCTGCTTGAACTCTGCCTGCCCTGACCTCGGATTGTTACTGACCATTCTGTCTGCTGCCAGCCCTGACCTCGGATTGTTCTTGACCTGTCTTTGCCTTATCCTTTTGTACTATGCTTATTTGGACTTAACCCTTACTGTGCTTTATGACACTGAATAAAGCCTGATTGAAGGATATCTGGAGTTGGTTGTGGTTTGTGTGCCCAGGCGCATTACACTCTGGGTCCATGTCCTGTAAGTGTATCATTCTGGATGAGAAGGAACTCGTTGCAGTCCAGTCACCTAGTTGTAGGCAGTTTTTGACAGAAGGAGGGGGTCCGAGCACAATCCCTGAATCAGGGTATAAAAAAAAAAAGTGCTTGCCCCCGCAAGTCTCACAGACATCCTTTACAAGTATTATTGAAAAATATAGACTAAAAAAGCTTTATTTTTCCAAATTGTTTCTCCATTTAAGGAGGCAGTTACTATTTCTAGATGAGAGACATCTAAAAATAAAATAATAATGCTTTTTTTAGGATCATGATCAAAATTGTGGTGGATAAAGCCAGAGGATCTTTGGTAATTAATGAACAACAAACAGTTTATTAATAGGACCATGGGCATTGTTCCTAAAAAGTAAAGTTACACAACATCAAAGGCTGTACGCCTACTTTGTTTTCACCAAATGCCTTCACAAACCCAAATAAATGTAAATGTAGCATTAATATCACTGTGCTGCAGGTCCACTGACTGCAAGCTGTAGAATATTATATGGGGTGAACACAGGAGCGGTTATCCTGTTTATGTGCATTAGTGTTCTTTTACCTTTGCATGGCAATGCTTTGAGTATCATATTTTCTGTCCTGGAGTGACCACACTCACTAATTGTAAAGTATCTCTGAAACAACAGAATTGTCACCCTAAGCTACGGAAATAAACCCAAAACAAAAAATCACACTCACCTTAAATCCTGCAGATCAGTCGATCCGTCGTAGGTTTCTTCCATCGGGTCTCGCTTCGTCCTGGTATCCGTCTTCGGCCCAGCACAGAGGGAGCGCCAGGCGCCAACATTTTTTCCTCGCTCCTTCCTTGTTCTACTTCCTACGTCACCCGACCTCGCACTGTGCATGCGTGAGATTGGAAATCTTTTCCCTATTGATGAAAGGAGCAGCCAAGAGCCTCCCAGGATGCGTGACATAAGTATCCCCAGAGGATCTGCATTTCCATTCCTAAGCGATCGAGAATTAAGGGGGGCGGTGCTGCATTTTTTTTTTTTTAAAGGGTGTTGCACTTAAAAAAACACAAACAAAATTTTTACTTTAAATAAAAGGGTTGTCTACCCTTCTATGTAAAGTAACATTTCTGGGTTTAGGTATGCTTTAATACGGCTTATTTCCATTGCAAAGAAAGGTATGGTTTTGTAGCACTGCTAAAAAGATTTTGGTTCAGGGCACAAGGAAACTTAATTTCTTGCGGGATGAATAGATATTTTTCTGTGCTTTCAGAAATTGTGCTCGGAGAAAATAAAATATGCATCAACCAGGTAACACAACAATAAAAAACCCATGTAAATATTCATCATATCCAATTTTTTATACACCTATGGAAAACACTTTTATTTAGGACATGTACCTTTATACAAATATCATGAGACTTTAAAGCAAAAAAGCTGAGCTTGTTTATTGCAGAAAGGACAGGTGCTAGCCCTTCTGCAATAACATAAACGTACTTTTCTGATCACATTTTTTTATTACACTCACCTCTCCTTGTTCCAGCACTTGCGCCACCATCTCCACCCGGTCCTCTTTTAGGTTCAGGACTTCAGCCATACCGATTGGCCAGGGTGGAATGATGTAATTCATGCACATGTGCGCAGGAGTAAATCCATCCTGGCGATCAGGTATACTGGGATCGGATCATAAACTGAGCTGCTAATGAGCAGTTTTATGCATAATCTACAAAAGACTGTGACTAGGCAAGTAAATTTATTTTAGTGCAGAAATATTAGTTCTGCTTTAAGAAACATTTTGACTTAATAATGATATTATTATTATTATTAACAGGATTTATATAGTGCTAACATTTTATGCAGCGCTGTACATTAAATAGGGGTTGCAAATGACACTCATGACCAGACAAAGTGAAATATGTGATGCTTAAAAAGGTATTGTATATTGTGTTATAATGATTAGGTGGCCAAAATATTAATGTATTATCATCATGTAATTGATTGAGAAGGATATAAAATGTATTATATTTTTAGATGGTTATATTAGTATTAACAATAATAATAGCAACATATTGTTACATTTATTTAGAAGTTTACATTTTTAGATATTTCTCAGTGCTCAGCCTTCAGCTAATAAAATCTCAGCGAAGGGGTTAATGAATATTTTGAAGCACTGCAGGAGGTAACATGCCAATGCAATGAGGAACAACTGAAAACAGCTTTATTGCAACTGTACACAGAGATCCTGTTATTACTGCGACTTGCACCTTTCAGCACCTATGTGGTGAGCTCATGTGTATTATCAGCTCCACACCTGGCACAATCCTAACAAACTAGTCAGCTCTCAGATATGTAGCAGGGATATGTAGGGGAGTTTATGAAAAAAACATAACTGACATTCCCATCATACAGGAAAGTGCAATTTATGTTTCTTCAATTAAATGCATAGTTCAATGGTATTTTATAGCCTTGGCTGTCAACAGATTTATTACCCTTTGTATACATAATAGGGCATATAATTGTCTTCAATGCCATGAGATAATAAGAAGCAATTTACAGAAGGATGGTATGAAATGTCTTATTATCACTGGTGTACAATGAAAAGGATTGTGAATGGTACAAAATTATGTTACAATGTATAGGAAAGCATTATATAACTCCATTTTCTTAGAAAGCAAACATCCAGCATTTTCACTCACTTTGACATAATTCTAAGCCAGCATGGTTTCATCCAAGAAATAAAGGTGCCCAAGGACAGGGGATAATTATTGAAAAATTGGGAAATGATCAAAGGTCTGTGGTCATTTACTGACCTTTTCAGACATCCCCTGGCCAGCTCTTCTTGGATAAGATTTATTGGCTGGTTGGGATTTTCCCCAATGATCATAAATGTTGGCTGTAGGTATGTCTTTTTGCTCATTCCTTTCCCCCTCCATATGCACAAACATGCACTCTTAGCCAATCCAAACATAAGTTTATAGAAAGGTCATTTTTAAACATAGTAAGCATTACGCCATTGCCTTATAAAATTCCTGATAACATGTTTAAAGCTAATCTCCAGGCAAACAGATGAAATACATATATGGAAGCTTTTATTTTAAATACACTCAAACATGTAGTGTAATCATCTGGCTAAGATATATTTACATGGCCTAAAGATCTTAAAGTTAAACTCCCTGCTCTCAGCTAAATACATAGATCATATTTATATAAGGGGGCTGTCTGCCTGCCAAAGAATCTATATTTTATACAGCCCGGACTAGGAGGGCAGATTATATGTTTTCTCTTTGTTGCAGTTTAGAAAGACTAAGGCTGCAAATACACGTGCAATAATTGCGTTATTAACAATTAATTAATGATTAACAAATGATGTAGTAAGAACTAGTATACTAAGAAATACTAAGAAATAGTATGAACTAATACTGTACATACAGCACCATTCTTCTCCATGGAGAAGGGAGAAAAACAACGCAGCGGCACCCGTAGTGCTTTCTTCCCTTAACTATCATTACGATCTTTCCTCATCCGTTGTCTGTGGATCCGCCAGGACGGTCGTCCAGATAATGAATGACGAGTGCTGTACACACACCAGATTCTCGTCTGATATCAGCATTGAGGCGATTATTGGACGGGAATCATCTGACGTGTGTACGTAGCCTTACAGGTTATCCTTCATGCTGCTTCCCAGTCTGAGCTTTGTCATACAGGTATTACAAGAGGTTGATTTTTGATGATGTCCTAATTTGTTTCTTTTATATCTGTATAGGGGTTCATTTTTAAAATTATATAGACAAGGTCTCAGAACCATCATGTGAAAGCAATAAGATAAGATATGTTGCATGACTCTGGGACCTCAGTTAGGGAGTGAATGTTATCTTATACAGAGCATAGTTTAATGACATTGTTTATATCTCTTCTGAAAGGTCAGATAGCAGGTGGTCTCATCCTGCCTTCTGATTGCTTCTTGGAATTCACAAAGTTACACTGATTGATTCTGGGAATATTGTCCCTCCATTATATCTGCATCCACAGGAGGTTTTCCTGTAAAATACATCTCCACCTTTTACTAGTCAGCATTTTCTCTTACATAGGTAAATTTCATCCTAAAAGTATAAGCTACATCCATAATGCACTAAAGGAAATCTGACATGATGGCTGCCATTGCTAATCTGCTAATTCAAATGTTAAGTTCCTGGCTGTCATGCTTATCCATGGATTTATTAATTTTGAGTTACAACACATAGGAAGATTGAGAGTTATGACTTCACTTTCTGCATACTTATTTTGTATCATAAAAAGTATTAAAGCCAGAAAATCAGTCGTGACGGTACTGCAGCTAGCAGAAGAAGGTCAGCATTAGAAACCTTTTTTTTGCTTAGTTTAGGTTTCCATACCACAAACAATAGGTGTAATTTCATGTTTTACTGCCTACTACATTATGTTATTTCACATGATTCATCAAGGAAAGGAAAGTTTTAAATGTTATACCAACTAAAAATATTCCTATCTGATATTAAATCTTAATTGACTAAACAGAACACGCAGGTGAAAGGCAAGTCTTTGTATTTGTTCTTTTATGTTGGAGCAATGTTGGACCTAAAGTCCTTTAAAGGGTGCGTATTTTACTTTTGTCATGGCCAGGACTTTGTGGTTAGGTAAATATTAAATGTTATATAATATTATAAACATTTTCAGTATTTATATAAAATAATCAGTATACAACAGTATGCTTAGATTTCAGCTTTGGTAAAGGAAACCCAATAAAAATAGTTTGTTTGTCGAAATTCATTCCAACAGGGACTTCTCTATCATCAAACAGTAGTATGTTATTTCCATCAAAGGGCTATAAAGCAAACTGCTCTGCTGTGAGGTCTAATTAGAAAAAACTGGTAAATTTAATTTTATATTGCTAATTTTGTACATTGATTTATATTAATTGTGCAAGTTTGATATTGCATGAAAAGTTATGATGAGATCCGCAGCTCCCAATGAGCATCCAGAGGTGACAGTAATAAGAAACAGGTGTAATTATTCACAGCATTGGGTGATCAGAGTGATGTTATTATGTTGCACAATTTACTTGCCTTCGGGTTAAATATGTACTTATAACCTTGCTGAAATGAAGAGAGGCGATCTGGGTAAATCGGCCATAAGGAGTGCTGTAAAAAATAAGTTCACTGTAACCATCTGCTATTTATTTGCTTCTTTTAATTCCGTTAATCAGTTAGCCATCGGCAAAACAGATGTGAAACCAATGTACAAATTACAAATTACACACCCACATAATAAAAGCAAAATGCTTTAACTTGATATTCAGAAGCTTACACCCTAAACTGTATGACTGGAGCTGCATCAGGAATCTCAGCAAATCTCTAACACTGTTCTGCTTGTAAGTGTTGCGGGCAACAATCTGGAACTACATGTCCTGCATTTCAGTTCAAGGGCAGCCTTACCCTCTTCGTCTGGAACATACCCCACTTGTAAAAAAAAATGTTATATAACACAATAATTGTAGGAAAGCTGTGTTATTTTTTACATGTGATTTGAGTTTTGTAAAACATGAGCTAAAGCAGTGGTTGCCAACCTTTTCCAACCTATGGACAACTAAACTTACAGGCTCCAGACCGCGCAGGAAGCCATATGTCACTCAACGGGGAAAACCTTCACCTATCATGATGCCAGAACCCATCCAGTCTCCCATGGCAGGTCTGAGCCTGCGATGGAAGAGTGGGCAGGTTGTTTCCAGAGACACAACCCGCCCACCATTCTGAGCTTGCCATCCATACGGGAGACAGGGTATGTGGCCCTTGCCGGTGTGCGTCAGGAGAAAGACCCCACAGGGGAGCACACCAGTAGGAGCCGCAGACCACCAAAATTTTCTGGCAGACCGACCACTGGTTGGCGACCACTGAGCTAAAGGATCAGTCTATCTAAGAGGGACTTTTAATTTAGAGCTGTAGACTTGAGCATGTGAAATCCTTGTTTTCTTTACCTTAGATATCTTAGATGTAAGGTCTCTTTACACAGTTCCTGATTCTTTTCCCTGACTTGTTAAAGTTATGACGTAAATGTAACAAGTTTAGGAAAGAGAAAGGAAACAGCTGATCTTGGGGGTAGAATCCAACACTGAGGGCTCTCTAAATCACTGTAGAAGGTATGCGGACCAGGAAATTGATGCCCAGAGACCTCAACATCAGAGTCTCCAAAAGTTAAAAGGGACTGTTGGAATTTTTAATGCTCAAGCACCCACCACACACTGATTCAGTTTGATTGGACTGATCCATTAATTTTTATCTGCAGACCTTGGGTATACCTCATAAGCTTAGGCCATTATCTCCTAACACCCCTGCTCTACAGGACACAGACTGGCTGTCACTTTGACAGCTGAGTCATTGTCTGTGTCTCAGGAAAGCTCAACTTTAAAGTTTTAGTACAGGTTGTTTCATGTTTTTGGCACTAACAGATATGAAAAAAACACAGTTTTTTAAAATTCAGAGATGGAAAAGGCATCTATAGCATATCCATGTCATACCATATCAAGTCATTCAATTTAGAAAAATTCATTGAATAACAATTTTTCATACATATCTAATATTTAATTACCGGATTCAGCACATATTACAATACTGCTTCTAGTAAGTAAGATGTTTGAGTGAGATTTTTCATAATTCTATCATTTGTCGGATTCAAAAATGTTTCAAGTTACCTTTCTGGTGCATTGCATTATTTACAAATAACATAAAATAATAGAGATTACATTTATTTGTAATCCTTTGCTTCAAGCATGAGCAAAACAAGTAAAACTAAAAATGTTAAAATGCATGTGGTAAAAAAGGAAAATATTTGCGTAAAACAAGGCAGACTATTAATAGCTAAAGGCTTGTTTATACAGAAGTACTGCTAACACACCTGCAACATAGACCAGGATCCAGCTGTAAAAATGACAGCTGGCTCTGACAAATTTAGGCTCCTTTCCCAGAGTGGCACCTATAGGTACAAGCCTACTTAGACTATTTAAAAATCTGGCCCTGCCTAAAAATGAATTGACTAAGTTTATCTGATTAAGATCAATTTTAATAGTAGCACTCATTAGTCTATATATATACAAATCCATGTTATATCCATCTGTTATTTCTCATTTTGCAATAAACCTTACCTTACCTTAAATATACCCTATTTAAACCCCCATTTATACCCCATCATTTGATGACTTTAAATTGTACAGAATGCTAAACAATATATTTCATTCTGTATTTCAGCTGACAATATGGGTGGTAAAGTATTTCCTATAGTAAAGTCAAATTGCCTCAATGCACTGAAGCAGCTCAGTTTACAGATGACGATGTTTGCCTAGCACTGCATGACTTTTTGGCTACGTCAGGGTAATAAAAAAAAAAGATTTCCTATCTTGTAAGCAAAAACTCTTAACAAAATAGATTAATAGAAGAGAAGTTGTATATTTTGCTTTCAAAACTAAAAACTTAGCTTCCACTATTTTCCAGATTCTACCTAAACCTATCCTGGCATACTTTTATTTTTGAATACTGTGTACACTTGTCGGGATTACTATGTTATCTTAGGCAGCACTATATTCAATAAATCCTGCATGTGGATTTTACAGACAATATGGCGTGGTTGCCAGTGAGCTGTGATGGCACAATCTGTATGTTGTTTTTTTTTTGTATCTATTGTCAATGCTGTAGGACAAGTCAGATTTATTTAAATGTACTCCTGATATTGGCTTGTTTTTGCAATATGTTACACGGGCACTCTGTTCCTGTAAGCTAGGCTTGTTAATGAAAATATTTTAGAACATAAACACAGATAAACATAGTACACAGAGCAGGGGTGTCAAACTCTGGCCCACGGGCAAAATCTGGCTCAGTACGTACTTTTTTTTGGCCCCCGAAAGAATTCTTAATATGAATTGCAGCTGGCCCACCGCTACTGCAATCCGTAGTAACACGGGCCCGTGAATTATGTTATTATATGCAATTCGTATTAAGCTGCTGTTCTAAAGATGCAAGTACAATGCCGCTACTACAATTCCCGGCATCACTCGCGTCTATAGACCAACGGCCTCTATGTCTATGCGTGGCCCCGCATTTTAGAGGTGCAAGTGATTGCGGAAGTTGTAGTAGGGGCATCACTCGTGTCTATTGAACAGCAGCCTATACGTGGACCCCATGTATTTACTGTGCCAGAGAATGAAATATGAAACCAAATGCATGCAGCAATTCATTTTGTTTCACACTGCATTCTCTGGCAAAGTAAAACAATTAGGCTCAATAGGAAGAAACAAGAACACATAAGAAGAGCATGCAGTAATATGCGGTGGATTGATAATTTAGATCAATCCACTGCATATTACTGCAAACTCTTTTCATGTGTTCTTGTTTCTTCTTATTGCGATTATTTGTTTTTTCAATAAATTTCAAGTTTGGCCAGTGACTTGGTGTTTTTAATTTCGGCCCTCTGTGTATTAGAGTTTGACACCCGTGGTGTAGAGGAACTTTGGAAGACGAGAGACAGGGATTCAACCTTATCCCCATTGCTTTAGACTCAACACCCTAAGCCACTATTACTGCCCCTGCCGTTATCATGTCCATCACATTTCCTACTGTACCTTGAACCTCAAACCCACCTAACCCTTCTTTTGCACCTAATTACCCCAAATTTCTATTATTCCCTCTGCTTTGTAAGGGCTTGATTGTAACCACGTTTGCTGTCCCCATGGCACTACACACATTAGGCCTGATTTTTTAAAGCTCTCCAAGGCTGGGAAGGATACACTTTCAGCAGTGAATCTGGGTGATCCAACAAACCTAGAATGGATCTGGTCCATGATTTAAAAATAACTTTAAGGAAATCCATTCCAGGTTTGCTGGATCACCCAGCTTCACTGATGAAAGTGTATCCTCTCCAGCCTGGGAGAGCTTTAATATTTAGTAGACTGTGCACTGTACTTTGTAGTAAAGCTGTTTACACCAAAAGTGTGATTTATATTAGTCAGATGGACATGGAAGCATTGCAGAACTTAACAGTTGAAGTATGCCATTGCAAAAAAGTCCATTGGATTCAGGGGGCTTCCTAAGTGCAGTGCAAAATAAAATAAGGTATGTACAGAAACGGTAAGGTGCTATCCAAGTAGCAGGTTTGTTTTATTGAAATAGCATTCAAGGGGACCACCTTTTTTTTAACCATAGCCGAAGTTGTGGATATTTTTTTAAATGTTCCTGAAAATCAATGCTTATGGAATTGGAGTGTATTGTAGCCTCCCTATGTTTTGAATATACCTTGCAGTATCCATATCCATGATGATGAAGATGGAATCATGTTGCCCTCTCCCCAACCCAACACCCCCCGGGAAGCCATAGTGTTAACAGACATATGACACAGCTCAGTTTTTCCATGGATGCAAAATCTTCCCCTGACTTCCAATGTTTATCTAATCAGGCGTGTGAACATTTCATTCCCCAGATCTTCTTCTCCTTCTCCCTGACTGAGTGCTTTTTAATCATCTCCTCTTCCTTAAAATAACCAAGGAGCTGCTATTTTCTCAGCTTCCCAGAAGTTTCCTGCACATCACAGTAACTCTTGACAATGGTCAGGCCTAACAATAATGAACGGGTGTAGCAGGCTCAGGTCTCTCCTAGCCGTGTTAACAGGCTCTTTTACAGACTTAGCCGTAATTTATGTTTATTTATATGCCATTTCCATTACAAGAGTTTATTCTTTATATCATATTTAATATTAGTCTAGTTGTTCAAAATGTAATGAATATTACATTGTGGTCTACACGTGGCGAGTGTAGGGTATCATATAACTGTAATATACCAAGCATGTACAGACAGTGGCTCGGAGGACTGCACCACTTATACACAGACACCAATGGGCATGAATGTCTTTTATGGATTGATTTCCTGGTTACTCAAACACTGTATTCAACCGGTCACTGAGTTGACCATAAATTAATTCTGTATTTCTGAATTTTATCAACTAAAGTGATTGATATTCAGTGTAGAATCTGAGAAACTATGATCAATCAGGTTAAAAAAATTTAAATCTGATTTTTTTTTAGTAAATCAGAGCATGTGCTCATACTCTTTATTTACATTGAACTTTTCTCCTGTTGGCCTATGCACTGATTGTGTGTATGGTAATACAATTGGCTGATGGTCAACATTTATATCAGACAACCTCATCAAAGTGAGCATTGCTCAAACTCACATTGTTTTGTGTACGTCTAGAATTGTGGTTTAAGGCAAAACCTAATACATACAATAATGCAATAATGGAAAAGATTTGCAGCACCTTACTAAGTCTTTAGATTAATACTTCCAGATGAGTCAGACAAAGCCTCTCATTTAAATAAATAGGCTCGAAAAAGGAACAGGAATAGGAGAAAATGAGTACCAGACATGCCTTGGACAAGCCTAGCACTCACTGCTTGATCTAGAGCAGGGGTCACTAAACTTTTTTGGGCACGAGGCTATTTCAGGGGTGGGAAGGAGCACACTAGGCCAGACTCTCTCTCGAGTCCTGCCCTAATGGCTCTGCCCCCCACCAGGAACGCCCTTCAATTCCCTTCAGGGAGCCACAGCAGGAGTAGGCTCAAGAGCTGCATGCGGCTCTGGCTCCGGTAGTTTTTTCCGTCCTAATCCCAGCTGGCAACTAGAGGCTCCGGAGCCGCCGGTTGCCGGCTGGCATTAGGCCGGATCGGCCAGGGGGTGTTAGGCCAGAACAAACTACCGGCTAGGTTGTATCTGGCCTAAAGGCCGGAGTTTGCTGACCTTTGATCTAGAGCTTAAACCTAAAGAAGGACATTTATCGAACAAATTGGCAACACATTTAGATTCAAATCAGACTGTTAGATAACAAAATGTATATATTAGTTTATATTATGTATTGGCCCCTGTAAACCTGGGAAGAAAACAGATTTGCACCGGTCCAATACAGATTTACCACTGGAGGTTAGGCAGATTTTCATACAGGTGACAATGATTTATTACAAAGCAGACACACAATTAAGAAATTGTCCGGGTTTAAAAAATGGTAAATTGTTATCAAGTTTGCCAGAAAACTGTTCCTCTTTCTAGTCCATCATCTGACATAACTGTATATAAATTCAAAATTGCTCGTTATAACAAATAGTTGTGACCTGAAATCTAAACTGTTGCAGGAATGTTTTAAAATGTGCTAACTTATAACTTGTAAATGTCTGGGCTGATTCAAAAGCCAGTAGAGGTTAAAAAGAATTCAAAACTATACCTATGCTAGGTGGGTTAGACTAGGCCATAATAGGAAATACAGTTATTGTTACTTTATTAGAACAACTAAAACTTTGAATTCATAAAAGTTTATTTTGAAGTGAGAAAAATAATGAGGTCTTTAAAAGGATTTTATTACTTTATAATAACCTGAAGACTCAGAATATGTTGTTTGGTAGTAAAAAAATCTTGAATTTATACCCTTCTTCAGGAAAAGCACTAAATGAGCAAATAATCATCTTGTTTAAATAGATAAATGGTCCATGTAGTAAACGCAGTGGAAACTTTAACTCATAATAGAAAACGTATTCTTGTTGAAAATGTAGTATTGTCTTACACAGCAGCAAAATTGACAAAACAGGGAGTTTATTTTACTATTAATATTTATTATAAATGACATAATTATCTGACTGTCTTTTCTTTATTCGTTTCGAGCAAATTAGATTATTCTGAATGGGGGTCAGCTGCAGGTTTAGGTAAATTTCTTCCTCTTGTTTTGCTTAAATAAGTCAATTTCTTTGTATGTATTCTCAACCAGACTAAATGACTATGGCTATTTTTTCTAAATATATTTTCTATACAAAGTGTTTTTTTTGTTAGCTATTGTGAGCTGTGCAATCATTCTATAATTTCTTTATTTTGTATGTTTGTTACCATTTTTGACATCTCACAATTATATGACTGTATTTTGTGAATATGATAACATTGCACCAATGTTATAAAACCCAAAGCTTTGGAAAATGCTGTTCTGAACAATTTTGTTAAATAATCTTAAATTGTTTTTTTGTATCCAGAAAAAATGCTTTTATAACCTGTTCCATCCATGGAAAAGATGTGGATGGTTTTATTCACTCAGCATTACCTTAACATACCTTCACTTACTAACATTGTATTCATCTAGCTAGCTCCACAGTCTAAAGAACTTAAAGCTGAACACCAAGAAAACAGCTAAATACACAGGGTGCTGTTTTGGCAACTAAATGGTTTGCATTTTTGTCTATACAGTTGTAAGAAATATACAACATGCTTTAAAGCACAGACCTGCCTAATGGCTTGTTAACACTAATGTATTGCTTTAAGTATGCGCCTCTTTGCGGAAATGCATGCGTTATCACAGTGCGCAGCATTGTACAGCACATGTTTCTGAAAATGTACTGCATTGCTAATGTGTCAACGAACCTTAACAGAGAAAAGGACCTGTTTATTATTTGCTGAAGAATAACAGTTACAAGTCTGGTCAGCATGTCTGCATGGCTGCTAGGGCTGCTTTGAACTCTCCAAGGCTAAGCTCTGCTCCCCAGGGCCTGCAGGAGGTTAATACTAGATCATATATAGACTGCTTGCATAAAAATAAAATATTGAATTAATGAATACAGAATGACAATACTTTGTGTGTTTTTTATCTGCTTGATGTTCAGTTTTAAACTGTATCCACCAAAATGATTTGTATATATATACCGGTATGTAAGATATTCATATTACTTGTGTTTGAAAATTATATTTTGTATTATGTGTATTTATATATTCTATGTTTTGGGATGGGAGGGATATATAGGGGATTCAGACAGCAAGGAGCCTTTTTACTTTATTCGGTGGAAATGTATTTTGTTGTTTATAAAACCCAATAAAAACGTTCTGTTGAAAGCAATAGATGTAGCAGTAAAAGCATGCTGGTTGTAAGATTATATATTAATGAAGCCAAAAACAAACCACCAGAAATAATCGTAATACAACATAAATAAGAAAATAGCCAAAATAAGTACAAAGAAGAATCATGAGTAGAGCAATGACTGAAGCTGTTCCAGGATAAACTAAAATATAAATGTGCACTGAACACTGAAATGTTTCCCAAAGTCCCTGAGATAACATGAACATATGCCTAATCTATAAAAGTGCTCATTTTCCATACTAAGTGATGTAAAATTACATTAAAATTTTATTTCATCACGTACTGAGCATTTCAGTCAGTGTAACAATGTGTAAGCAAAACAGCAACCTGGCCAAGACACTGATGTCACTGGCTGTTCTTTCAAAGCAATGATTAGAAAGGCACAGGATTATGGGAAATGGGACATTATGTTTTCTTATATTACATTCATTACATTTCATTTGCGAACGACCACCTTGAACTAGAATCCAAGTATGTTGCTAGAATTAATATTTTCATTAGTATGCCTGTATATTAACCTGGTATTGTTCCAGGTTTTTACAACTGGAGGATCCTGGCTTCATCCAATAATGGTTGGTTTGGATTGACACAATGACAATCTTAATCATTATTGTGCCAGAGATAGCTGGTGATTTCTTGCTTGGGGACCTCTAGCATTTGTGGCCTCTGTTACAGCAATTTACATAACTGAGGTTACGGGAAAGTTTTAATTAGGAGGGTTCAGCACCTTCATCCAGAATATTTAAGGTTGTGTAATTTTCTAACAAATTAGAAAGGATGGCATCCAATTCTTTATTTTACAGAATAAAGAAACTGAACAGTATAATGTTTACAATAGGTAATTTATGGTCTCTTCTTAAACTATCCCAGGATCTGGGCTGCTTGATTCACAGGTACTTGTTTCTTTAATGTGTTTTTCATTGGAATTATTCTTGACTCACAATGCACATCAATGTACTTTGTGACGTGCTTTAACAACTAAAGCATTGACTTGTGTTTTAATCCATCGCTATTTATTTGAATCAGGGTAAAAAATTACATAGGTGTGTATAGTATAGTGTGCTGCTTCATTGGTTCTGAATATAATGCAAAACATAACCTTGTTAGCTACATCCTAAAAAAGGGGATTTGTCTGGATTGTCATTCCTAAAATTTTTATTAAAGATGAATGGCCATCCTCCCCAGACTTCATTTTAACTAAAAAGTGCCTTCTAGAAGAAGGCCTTCCCCTTCATAGGGGAGTAGTATCACACTACTCACACTACTTAGTGTGTACTCACACTACTTAGGTAGTATCACACTACTCACAGTACATTACATGTGATTTTTTTTGACAGACCCTGTTGCTATGTTTTATGGCTTTGTTGATCTTTATTAACAAAGCCATATGACCTTCATGTCAATGTTGGTGATTAATGGTTTAGGTGACAACTGCCACTGTATTTCTTTCCAGGTACACTCATTATACCTGATGACATTGTGTACCTGGTGGGACCTGATTTGAACCAATAAATGTTTTTAGGGTGGATGACTTGGCTGGACCCTGCTAGATTATAAAACTCGATATCCATTAACACCCAATCTTCCTGAAGGAGCCGCTAAAAAATTCAGAGAAACGCGTTGAGCCACATTGGGTAACACACAGAGTTGAAATGAACAATACAATTTGAGAGTTTCAAACAAAGTCCTGTGAGATTGGAATCCTCCCCCCCCCCCCAAAAAAAAAAAAAGCTTTCCTGACCAACAAGAGACATTTCAAGCATACCGCATGCTTAAAACAAAAAAAAATGTAATTTATTGTAGATTACCAATCCTTAGATGTGGCAGCAGCATTAGTATTTTTCAGGCTAAGAATATTTGCAGCAAAACACCTGCTGATCTTGTCAGAGATGTGGTGTCCTTGTTACACCAAATTGATGGCATTAATTAAACAATGTAGAAAGGAAAGTATATGTGTAGACCTGTTTTACGACGATACCCATGGTTTCCCCAATAGATACAGGGTCAGGGAAGATGGGCATCTTAAGACAGGACATGTGTTGTTTGCAGAAATACCAGAAGAAATGTAGAAAATGCCTGAATATATTACATTTCGTATTTTTTGGATAATATATTGCTCATATTCCTTGGCTGACCACACTCAGAATCCCCCCACTTGTTTTTCAATGGAGTGATAATGAATGGTCATCCAATATTAGCCTGTTAATGTAGTCCTAATGTATGAGCTTCCCAAAAATACTACCAGGGTTTGATAATGTTATGCTTTGTACAGCATCTGATGGATCTCAGAGGATTGTCACTGGAAATAATCTTTCATCATAATCGTTTCCAATGACTGATGAAAGAATGAGCGTTGTATACACAGCACTATTCTGTTCTAGGGAGAGGAGAGGGCAGATGAGCAATGGCCCCCTGATGTGTTCGCCATTGAAATGCACAGCGGTTGTTCCCAACTGGTCATTAATCAATCCGCTATACATCTCATCTGTTATCTGATGTTTGTATATAGCTTTACTATAGCTTAGATGATAAAAATTAGGAAAGGTAAAAGGGGCCGGAAAAGCAAACTTAGCACAACTCTTTTGACTAAGAACTCTAACAAAGGTTTAAAACAGCAATGACATTTTTAGAAACAAGTAAAACATGTTTGGAAAGTATGACTCTAAGAAATGAAGGTTAATCAAGCACTATTAGTCCAATGACAGATCTTTTACAAGACATTGCTGCTTGATGTAAATGTATGGTATGTTTGTAATAAAGACTGTAATGACAAAGCAATAATGGTATACGTTTGCAAAAAACATTTGGAACAAAGTGGAAATAATGATTAACTAAAAGTACTTAATAGGACCATTACCTGGTATGTAATATAAGGAATGGGTAAGGGTTGATGAAGTTCATACCAAGAGGTTATTATGATCTCATTCTTATTGAAAGTACAGAAGGGTGTTTCACTGCAATCAGGAAAAACAAGACATGGGAGTCAATGGATACTGAGAAGTCAGAATGGATTAGAGGTGCGGAATGATTAAAGGAAATAATGGGAATCTATTTTAAGATCAGAAAAGGAAGCAGGGACAGGAAGCATAATTGTCTCTATGGATACAAAGGAATGAAGGTTACCCTAACAAGTGTAAAAGACAAATAGTTGACATGTGGATGAAAAATGCTAAGTTCTTGCAGTAAATAAATAAAACAGTCTTACAACTAATGGTCATGTGGACCAGAATGAACTGAAAAGAGGTTCCATTATCAATGATGTTTGGTGCTGAATGGAAAAATAATTTATACATTAGCATTTCCGTAACAGATCATTATACATAGATGGTTGTCCTTCTACACATTGGTAATACATTAGCAGACACACAAATGTAACACTGAATGCTACTAAGCAGATTTAAAGACATGGGTAATGCTCATGTTTCTATACAGTATATCAGATTTATAGTTACTTATATTAGTAGGTTACAGCCAACACCTGCCCAATACCATTACGGCTGTCTACCGTGACGAAAGATGGAAAGCATTTTGTATAGTGTTTTATATCTACTAGTTTGCTTTACCTTTAACAGTATGGTCAGTCTTTAATTAGATATCAAGTTGTAAAGCTTGCCAGAGCAGTTTGTCATTTATCAGAATTCCATATACCATGTATTGTACATATAACCACAGTACTAATATATTACTGAGAATTATAATCTTAGTTTAGTATTATTTCAATACATTTGTATTTAACAGCAGTTTGGGGATAGGGAAATAGGATCAGTGCAAAAATAGCATATATAGAGTAACAGTGCTGAAAATCAATCGTATAACATGTTTGCTGAAACATATTATCATTTTACCAAATATCTGTAAATAAAAAGAAACATATATAAAACCAAGAGAGGGAATAGGGGGGTAAGTGTGTGTGTGGGGATGGGGGAGGGGGTTGAAGGAAAAGGGGAGTCCATTACAGTAAGGGCCTTGTGATTAAGAAAAATAGTCAATCTCTGCGTTCCAGGTAAGTTCGAATGCATGGGAAGTGTCCTTGATGGTAAAGGTGAGTTTGTCATTCACCATTATCCAGTTGAGCTTTAGAGACAATGGGACAAGGGAGATGTTAGGGAATTTCCAGGCCTTAACTAGAGTATTTCTTGCCACCAAGAACATATAATTACATAGCTTTTTAGTGTATTTCGGTAGAGGCATGATAATTTTGCTTAGGAGTTCCCATTCCCTAATGAAGAGGCAGAGTAAAGTAGCACCGTTGAAGTTTGAAGACCTTATCCCAGTATTCTTGCGCCATGACCACCAGATATTCTGCCCATGCCCCTTTACCCCTACTAAAAGCAGAAGTTGGAGGAGCCCGGAAAGCACTGAGCAACCTCGGTGGGGATTAAGTACAATTGCAGCAGAACTTTATAATTCAGTTCTACTAGGCCCACATTGAGGGAAATCTTGGATATGTTGCCTGGCACATGGCCCCACTCCTCCAGTTCCCAGGGGTTCTGCATAGAATGGATATCTGGCACTTTAGTCTATATCACCGTGCAATGGTGTGCTGAGTAGCAACTGTCTCTCTCTTGCAGCCATTCTCCACATGAGTCTATCAGTGATTTAAGTCCTCTGTTCTACAAGAACTGTCACTGCCCAATATTGACCCATGGTGTGAGATTGAACATACCAATCAGACATGCAAAGCAAAAGCCCCTGTAAAAGCACGTGACCCAACTAGTTTATACCCATCTAGGTAATAATATAAATTAATTACTACTGGTGTTTACAGGCAAGTGCAGGGTTGTACACTGTAAATAATTACCATGTTTCATGTGAAATATGGCTAGGCTGAGCAGTCTTTTGGTAAAAAATGGCCTAGGCATACCACTAGCAACAACAGTTCTTCTTCCATTTTACAATTTTTCCAGACTGTCTGGACCTCTCCCCCGTCCTATGAACTATTTACAGTGGTAAGATGGTATAAAGAATGATCACTATGGAAAGGCATGGAGTAAACTATCCCAAAAGTGAATGGCGGAAGAACCTTCTAATTCCTTTAAATTCCCTTGCAAGTGAAGAATATATATTTTTTTCAAGTATTATCTATGGTCAGAATTTAGTTGGACAAAAATGCTAGTGCAAAGGTGACTTAGTGAGAGAAGGCACTAGGAATAAGGCACTATAACCAGATGCACATTGTCAGTCATAGGCATAGTCCTAGAGATATGGGGGTGAGGTGAGGTTGTAATATCTGGGGGGGGCATGGTGTAAGAGGGGGCATATTAGGCCATACTTCCACCCAGCTAGATCCTGCAAGACTGTCACTGACTATGCACATAGTCACACTATGGTGCACAAATGTGAGGGTCTCTTGGATCCCTCCAGTATCCCTTGCCGGAAGTTCCATTGGTCACAGCTGTTTTTACTATCATCACTTTGTTTTGACTACCCAATCTGAGGACAGCAGCTGCTGACCTGTAATAAACATAGCAAGATGCATCAATTCTATCTATAAATTACCAAAAGATGTATCTTGCACTTGGAAAACGTAAAGCATATATTTTACTGGGACATTAGCTGCTTGTTATTAGTGAGAGAGGAGTCACCATCTTCCCCGAAATGTGGTTTTATGTAGAGATGTACACTATGTGTTTTATAGGCCTTTTCTTTTTAAATGGAAACTTTAAATTCTAGTAAGAAAAACCTGTAATGTAAACTACATGCTTTGCATTTCACTGTTGAGAAACAGGATACAAATTATCCTTGTGTTATGCTGTTACATGCAGCAGGTGTAATTCTAAAGCAATCTCAAATTTTCTTAGCAAAGTAAAAAAAAAATTGTTACTGCAATCAAATATTTATTCTTTATACTGTATATGTTAGCTATTATTTTCTTAGGTGTTGATATTCTGGATGAAGTGTCTATTACTAGCTGAAATAATAAAGCTCCAGCCTTTAGCATCATGTAACTTTGGCTTTAGGCATATAACACCAGCAATTATTTGAGGAAGAGGGGGGGGGGGGTGTTACTAATTGTTTAAAGACTGGCAAACACTGGGGCAGTGACATGAGGGGCTATTGAAAAATAATTTCATTAGTCACCTCCATAACTTGCCTGGCTAGATCACCAAATCAGTATGGTTTTCCTTTTTTCTTTTTCTGAATCTTCTTATTGTGTATCAGCTTTGGACAGTCTCCTGTAGTATTTCTGTTGTTTCAGGTAACTTCCTCTAGTAGTTTTGTATAGCCTCTCAGAACATGACTATATGGGGTTATTTACATACCTTCAAATCCTTTTCTCCCAGTTTGCTGTGTAACCAAGGAGGAAATGTTAGTCCAACCCGGTTGCTGGGTGGAGGGGGGAATTCTGCAATGCAATAAGAGAGAAAGTTTGTTTCTACGGATGAGAGACATTACCATGGGAGCAATAAATTGAACTTCCATTCCCCGGTGGGAACATGGGTCAAAGATAGATAACAAAGCTTGCACAATTGGAAACATGCAATGCCAGTACTGTTTAGACTTGTGTCTGGTTCATTATTCATAACCTGTTACTCTGAATTAAGGAATTACAGTTCTGCTGCAAGAAGATTACTGTCTGAGTGTTTATTAATTAAAGCAACTCTATAACGTACCTATACAGTGTGCAGTCTAGCACTCCATGAAGATGATAAGGAATAAACCTACTCTATGTTGAAACCAAAAAGTAAATGTCAGATGATGTCTAGAAGAATTGGTGACTTGGTCTTTGATGACCCACTTAATGAGTCTATTAAGTAATGCAGAAAAAGTTTTGGTTCCCAGATTTGTGAGGGTAAACTGTAATAGAAAAATATATGTCCATAGAAGATTTGTGTAATACTTCCCATACCCATATTTTTAATACCCTCTAGGCTTGGCTTTGAAAGGTCTCCCACCATTTTCAAGAGTGTGTACAGGAAAAGTGTAAGTTGGTAATGGTAAACGATAGCTGAGGGTAGATGGTTTCTAAACTCTTATATGATCAAAAAGCATGTTTTCCCCAGATGGTCCCTATTTTACCGTGGTCATTATGGTTTAAACCACTTATTGTACGGTATATCCTTTCTTATCCTCATTCAACAAAAAACACCCATTATTGCCACAGGACACATTGCAAACAGCTTATATTTTCACTTAAAAAGTTAGGCTGTACAGGATTTTGGTGTCAAAGTGATGTTTTTATATATCAAATTCCAACTGAACTAATTCTATATATGAATTATGCTAGAATTGCATGGTAATAGGTACTGTAAAGGACTAGCATACAGGTCTAGATCAGACCATACATATGGCTCCTCCAATATGCCAAAACCTTCTTTACTGAAATGATCCTTCACAGTACTGTGTTTGTACAATTCCATTTAAAAAAAGGAAATGCAAACTACATCTGCTTTCTATTATGTATTTTTTGCTATGGGAATAAGATTTATTATGAGCATGGCTGATAAGGATGCTTTGACGCCTGTACCACTATCAAATTCTTAAGGAAAAAAATATTTTTTAGCCCAAGAACTATCTCTGGGGACAATCTGTGTCTTAGATTTTCTAAGGATCCGTTTCAAGCTCCTATGTGCTACAAGATCTTCTCTCCAGAGAGTTATTTTCCAATAAGTCCTGGGAAATGTTATTTGTTCTTTTTTATAAGAGCATTTCCTGTTATATAACATGAATACTCTTAAAAAACCCAAATATAACTTTACTGGTGGGGCTATTTCTGCTCAGGGACTGTCTTGTCATGGTGTGTTTATGTCTCTGATTCAGCTATCCAGAGCTGTAAACGTGAAGTGGACACTTTATTCCTCGCTATTAATAGAAGGAGTCTCCAGCAGCGATCTGATGTCAGTGATACTTCTAGAATTTCTTGTTTGGAAATTAGGGTAGCAAACTTGGTTGCTAAGGATTATTATGAACCTGGTTTCAGCATGTATTGTTCTACAAAGGCTCCACATCTTAATATAACGTTTTAAAACCGTTATTCAAAAGTACCTTAAAAGTTGATCCTAATCCTGAATTCCAGGCAGATATAGAAGGTACAAATTAATGCAGCTCAATTAGTATATTTTTTTAAATGCAAAAAGTGTAAAGAACCCAACTTGACTTTTTGCAGACCCTCTATGGTAGAGTTCAGGAGGGAGGTGCAGCATTAGGATCTACCTAATTTAATACATAGTTAACTAAGTACATTACCATTCTCAATCATGGCTTGGTAAAGTAACTTATTTCTTTGTAAGGTGTGTACAAGTTGTTTGGAATGGGGAATTTTTACTTAGCTTTGTGACTGTGGTGTAATCCACATTGCAAAGAATGCACATGCAACAGAAACAATTCACTTGGCTCAGTGATCAGTCTGACTTTCTTTAGTATATTAAGTCTATTGTCAGTTACATACAAAAATCATACCTGAGAGTAAGAGTAATCACAGAAAAAGTTATAAAACTTCCCAGAGCCTAATTTCTCCTTGTCTGTTTTTTTAGTTACTAGTTATATGAAAACATGTTTTCCTAGTTCTTTAAATAAATCAGTTTTATAATACACACACTTCTTCCGTATGTGACACAAATCAGTCATATGATCAGCACTGGGTCGCTGATGGTCAAAACCAAAATGCTTCTTGTTTATACATAATAACATATTTGCACTGTACAGCTGATATTATTATACTTCATGATACTAGTATTATACTATAATATTATTGGCTCTAGTTTTGGCATAATGTTTGTATTTACTGTTATTAGGTTTATGGATGACCAGGGCTATGAAAACGACTTATATTAAAATTTAGATGTAGAGCTTAGAATAAATTCAATACAATATGAAAATAAATGCAGCTCTTTATTAATCTATTTAATGCATTTATCACAATTCAACCTAAAGGTGATTCATTGTCACCCTCTTGCATTCTCTGTACAGCAAAAATCAGAGGAGGAGAGTAAGAAACAAGAAGGAGTCAATCAGTTCATCTGGTAACAAGGCACATGCTATGCTAATGCTGTTCAGGCTAATGATATTGCGTGCAGGAAACAGCTTTGGATTTAAGGGTAATTATTTAGGCAAAATATTTTTTATCTTTTTAATGGACCACAATAATTGTGCTATTTAATTTTTTGTCTGGAGTTCTTTTTTAAACTTTAGTGTTAGGTTTAGGAGTTCACAAACATCAGTAAGAAAAAGCCTTAATAAATGACATCATGACCAGAAAATGTATTACATTACATCTGGTGATCATAGACCTACAGGGCAACAGACAGAAAAGTCATTATAATAAATGTGAGCTCTTGAGTTTAATGTTCTCATCAAGTTATATTTGTGTCATAAGGCAGGAGAGCTCTGTAAAGTGAGGCTGGCATACCAAGTTATTATGAATACTCTATTAAAAAAATGTACAACACTGTAAATAGAAGCAGCAGCACCTTTGCCTTTCTCAAACAGAGTATGAGAAGCGTATGATGGACAACCATCTACCTACCTACATCTCTACGTTTTACTAGGAAGTGAAAGACTTAACAAATATTGCAAATTGCATGCAACATGCCATTGTTGGGTATAAAAACCAGGGCCCCTTACTTGTCTGATAAGGTCACTGCAATGGGGAGGACTGCCAGTCCTAGTAGTTACAGCAGGTTGACTTCAGTCACCATTTGGAGAAAGAACCTCATTAGCCAAAGCCTTTATGTGACCCTTACAGAGAATGATAGATTTGTAGTCATTGTTTATGCCCCTTGAATGTCAGGGACTGCCAACAGCTGTAAATGGGATTAAGTCATAAGAAAAAGTAAGAGACATTAGCTAATCTTTGTAGTTATTACAATTCTAAAAAAACTTTTCAAACACTATCTCTCTCTCTCATGTCCTGTGAGTACCATTATTTATCCATGGCCTGGGAAATATTTTCAGACAAAATATCTATGTTAAAAAGTTAAAGAGAATGTTTTATTATTTTTTTTATTTAGACAGCTGTTTCCTTAAACATCAAAATGGCACTTTTTTTTCATTTCAGCATTTGTTATTTGGGACTTGACAAGCAAAAACAATGGATGTGAGCCAAGCAACACAAATGTTACATAACTGCTTCACTTATGGGATATGCAGACAGACAAGGTCTGGAACCTGGGAGCTGGGTAATATGTCTGATGATGGACCTGTAACTGAGGCAAGCTGTAAATTCTGTATTAAAATGGGCCTCAAACTGGGATAGAAGAAAGAGAAGGTGTTTACCAGTACTTTAATTTCTCTCTTTTTTTAAAGTAAACCTTAAATCAAAATTTGAAAAACTGCAAAGAGAAGTTTGGAAAAAGACATCTAATGGGCAACTCATGCATATGATTAATCCAATAGAGAAGAAGCTGGGGTTTTGTAGACATCAATACAAGACATCAATACAAGCATTTGTTGTCCACAAAACCCCAGCTTCTTCTCTACTCCTGCTTTGGAATATTCGAATGCATATACAGTGGTACCTCGGTATAAGTCAGCTTTGGAATACGTCCAACTTGGTATAAGTCCTGTTTGGACACGAAAAAAGTTGCTTGGTATAAATCTTTTGCTTGGTATACAATGTTTGTCCTAGAACTTGTATGGGTCAAAATGAGTCATAACACCACACGCTACCCTTATTTACCTCTCACAAGCGTCAGTACCCCAATTGACACCATTCAGTGAGCAACCCCCCACTTTAACTCTCTATCCAAGAACACAGAAGTCCAGCGGCTGTGCTCATCATGAATGAATACAGCCGTGGGAATCATCCTGTGATGATTCCAGGCAGGTGACCTGGTAGCTTACAGCCAACTTTAGGACCCATTATTTTCAGTTATACAGGGTTTGTTAGTGTCTACGTCCATGCTAAGGAAAAGGTGATGTTTGATCTCTTCCAAAAGCTTGAACACATTGCTTTCAGTTTTCTCTGATAGAACAGCTCATAAAGCTCTAATATAATCATAAACTTTGTTCCAGACCTACACTTTATTCCTCGCTGCCACCTGACATAAAATATAAAAAAATGTATTCGCTTGAAACAGTGGTCGCATGACTCTCCATCTGCATGATGAGAACACCTTCTATTGGCTGTCTAGTGGTGGATCCTGTTGTCATCAATAGAAATAGGTGAGGGAAAACTCTCTGGTATTAAAAAATGTGTTCACTTTGGATAAAAGAAGTCTCAATATAAATATAAAAAATGGCTGGGAATATGATAAAAGTGTGTGCAATCAAAATTGTAATTTATTTGCCTTAAAGAGATGCCCATTCCACTAATTACTGCTCATGGTACTGGGAAGGTGAGGTGATGAACCTCTAACGCCTAGCTGCAGTCATGAAAACAAAGGATAGCAGCTTAGATGTGCTGTATGTCAGGCTGTATTAATTTTAGGATTAGCTTAACAAAATTAAAAATTTCCACTGTGAATGTGCATTCTTAATATAATCATCTTAATATATGTTTTTATGATGACTTTATACATTTTGAATGAATATTTTTCTGTATATATCCAATTTGTTGGTTGCCTATAAAAATTAAAATAAACAAAATTGGTAGGTTGGTAGGTGAACAGCTGCCATATATGTTTTCACCTGTGTTTACCTGGAATCCAGCTACTAATAAAGTCCCTGACTTTTTCTATCTAGGATTGGAGCCTAGTTTACAAAAAACAGTTAACCTAACCTAGAAAGAAAACTACTAAATTCAGTCTGCAACAAAATACCTATTAAAGCAGACCTAAACCAACAAAACCATGGGGAAGTAGTACTGTTTGACAAAAGAGACACTCAATGTCTCCACCAATGAGTTTCTTGATTCCTCTTATCCAATTTGCCAACTTTCTGTTTTATTACATACATTATTTTAGACCCAGTTATGTCCTCACTGGGTCTCTGTCATTTAGCAGCAGGCAAATAATGGCTGGTGGAAAGGGCTACAGGGTACTGTACATACCTTCCTAAAATCATCATAGCGCTGTGATTCAGTACTCCTTCTAAAGTGAAACCAATCTTGCACACTAAAGTATTTCAACAAGTAGTGTAAGCACTAAAAGAAGCCTGCACTTATATCTCTAACTATAAGTATTGTGAGGAAATTAATTTTTAGCCTTGACAGGTTGCCAGCCACCTACTGTAAACATCCAGGTAGGTTGTTAAAATTGAATGGTTAAAATAGAAATGGACAGAAACCACACTCTACAGTCGTTTGTTGTGATCTTTGAGGAGTTATAGATTTAATTTAAAACTAAAAGCTTTACATTTAAGGCAGCTGGAGAGGCCAGGAATAATTTTTTTAAAGCTGATCACCTGGATAAGACTAACTTTGCACACTGTCCCTCCATTCTTTCTACCCATTGGCCTAAAAAACAAATTCTATCTAAATCCCCTGATGCCATGGTCACCTAAAGCCCCAGTCCTGAGTTTTGTGTCCTACTCTATTTACAGGGCTGGGGATTTCGTTTGGGTGTCTAAATCTAGGTCCCAGGTTCGAATCTTGGCCAGGACACTATCTGCATGGAGTTTGTAGGTTCTCCCCGTGTCTGCCTGGGTTTCCTTCGGGTACTCCAGTTTCCTCCCACATCCCAAAAACATGCAGTTAGGTTAATTGGCTTCCCCCCAAAAAATTGATCTTAGACTGTATAAATGACATATGACCATGGTAGGGTCATTAGATTGTGAGCCCCTTTGAGGGACAGTTAGTGACACGACTATGGACTTTGTACAGTGCTGCGTAGTATGATGGTGCTATATAAATACTGTGTAATAATAATAATGCCTAATATGAACTCCTTTTACTCACTGCCCAGTGGAGGCCTGACAAAGACTGGCCAGCACAGGCACTCTGAGAAACTGGATCATCAGCCAGTTGCACCCCAACAAGGAACTTTGATATGTATTTAGTCACATATATCTTTCTTCACAAATAGGGAAATTAAAAAAACCCTGCAGGATGTAAATAGGGTAATGTCCATAATATGTGTTGGTGCCCTCTGCTCTGATACAAGCATTGGGCTAACTTTTGGGAAGAATTATTCAAATACCAAAATACAATTATGAACAGGTGTCAGCCAGGATGAGCGGTCATTCCTAGGCAGACAGCATTTGGTTGGAGAACACCCTAATGTCTGCATGTCAGCCAAGTCCCATGGTACAAAGCACAAAAATACAATAAATGAAAGGGGTGGGCAGGAGGACAGGTCCACTGAGGAGTAATGGGCATGAAGATGCTGGACATCCTTCACCCAGGAAATAAGGTAGGTAGGAAAGGTAAAGTATTCTTATTTTCTGCACCATATAATGCACATAGTGAGAAGTTGTAAAACCCAAGAGTTTGTAAACCCCTATTTTGTACACAACCATAATTGCAATGTCTTATGCTACGTACGCACGTCCAACGGTTCTCGCCTGATAATCGGCTCAGGGCCAATATCGGACGAGAATCTGGCCAGACGTATACAATACAGCGCCCGACGTCCATCGTCTGAACGACCGTCCTGGCGGATCCACGAATGATGGACGACGAACGATCCTAATGCAAGGGAAGGAGGAGAGCGTGCAGCAGGGTGCTGTTCTGTCTTTCTCCCCCTCCTTTCTCCATTGAGCAGAATGGTGCTGTATGTACAGCACTCGTTCATGCGTCGTGCAGACCTTAGGCGTTGAAAAGGATCTTTCATGAATAATTGCACGTCTGTATGCAGCTTTAGTTCTGATCTCCCTGCATGCCTAAACCTTCTACTGACCACTGAGATGCCAACATTCCATTGTGAATGGTGTGCGAGCGCTCTAGATTTCAGATTTAAAAAAAAGTGTTTATTGGTATCAATAGAAACACCAAGGTTCTCTTCACACCGGCAATGAGGTTGAGATGTGGTTGCAGCTTCCTCAAGTCACTGAATCCCTGCCTCAGGGTAAACTATACAAATAGTTTCTACCTTTGGTAACCCTGTGGAAATGATTGCAGCAGGAATGCTGGGAAATGTAATTTGGTGTTTATTTTTCTTCCAGTTTGAGGTGTCCCATGGTCACACATGATTGACCCTTCAATTTAGATTTGTTTTTAGATAAATCTTATTTAAGATAAGAGGAAATGAGATGTAGTGCAATGTGTAAGCACAGTTGGCCCATAAGCCAAGTATTCTGCCCACACTTTGGTACTATACATTGTTTGTGTTTACTGATCAGCTAGATTGCTATTAAAATTTGCCTTGTTAAATATTTGCTTTAGTAGAGCTTTAAACAGGTCCTTAAGTTGTACAGTTTGTAAATCAATATACTAATTAGAAAAGCATGACCTGAACATATCTGCATTGAATTATGTCAAAACTGGACATGCATTATTAGATTTGTCTCCCTAATGCCAATGGTGATAAAGTTACTTGCACCATCTCAAACCAGTTTCTAAGTTTGCTCAACCATGCTATAGGTTTACTAATGACATCTAGCCTACATGACAGTTCCAACAATTTCAGGAACGGAGGTTACTTGAGTTACTAAGTGCCAAGACCATTGGATGGCTCACTCCCACCCTCGTTTATCTTACGGGTAACAGGTGGTGACATGCTGCAAACATCCATACTTCTTGAAAAGGATGGCGTCTGTTGGCATCAAAACATAGTGTCATGTTCTTCCTGATCTTTCTCCTGCAGGCAGATCATTGATTTGGAAGGAATGAAGAGCTGCTATGGAATGCCAGGAGATGGAGTGTCAGCTGACACTTGTGTATTGGCTTGCAACAGTACACCTTGTGCTGCATTTCATTTTTTTACCTTGTCATAATATACAATATGTATTTATCACACATGTGGGGCCAACCATTCTGTGGACTGAACCATCATTTATAAGGATACAACCTACCCAATGACTGTAGAGCAATGACATCACTTGAGAATGGAGCCCCAACGTCTAATGACTTGTAATTAAAGTTACTGGACATAAAACATGCGTGGTTTCTTGCATGAGGGTGCTTTGTACAGCGTTGGTAAATGTATTTTCCTCCTCATATGATTGGCTCTCTACTCTTCCCAACATAATTTCTTTGGTCCTGGAGATCCTACTGTTTTGAGTTTGTCATACCAAAAAAGGTCTGCTTGAAGACAAAGATTAAGTCCACATGTAATTGCACGGCATCAAAAGGGATAATGGTAAAAGTCTTACGGTGCCCTTCTTTAAAAAGCTGCCAGAGTCTGAGAAAAGCCTTTTCTGTCTTGCCAGAATGCTATAGAGAAGGACTCTTGCTCCTTAGTCTGACATGTCTCTGTAAAATGGTTTACTTTAAATCTTTGCACTCATGTGCAGGATACAGATGTCAGTTCAGCACTCTTACAAAAAACACTTACATTTGGCTCAGTGACAAAAGCTATGGATTAGGTCACCTAACAGGCTCAAAATAGATGCTTAAGATTCTTTATATTAAAAGGTAATTAAGGATAAAAAAGTAAATTGCTAACTTGCAAAACTGCTGCCCAAAGAAGGTCCACACCTTCCACCTGCTCCACACCTGATGATGTCAATGACAAGATGTGTTGGAAGTGATGCCAACAATTTATTATGAACACTGATTAAATCGATGTGGATCTTTAATAATTGTAAAATAAGCTGACTGCATTACCAGAAGATTTTCACTGTTCTGTTTTCCCATAACACACAGCTTAAAGGAAGAATTCCCCGAGCTAGTCATGAAATGAAGGTCTTTATGGCTTTACGGATATTGTGCAGAATGTCTTCATTCAGATGTTCCAGTCTCGGGATGTACTCAATAAAACATACTGAAATACAACAAGCCGTATATATCAAAATGTCTCAAATAAGGAATGTTTGGCCATCAAAACAGTTCCAGCTTTTTTGACTAATGTACAGTTGGAGAGAAAAAAAATTAAATCAATTAGGTGATTGGGCAATAAAAACATTTTTATATGAAACAGGTAAATTTGCCCTGTGTGTTAACTTAACACTAGGATACAGTTTGAAATAAAATAAAAATCACAAAAAAGATTCTACATGAAAGACAACTTATCCCTTGGTGAAGTTAACCTTCAATTAACCTCATTATCCTACATGGCAACCAAATGGTAAAATACTTCTTTTCCTCCTTTTTCCATGAGCCTCTTTCATTCATTCCGGTAAGTGGCACTCCACTGGTTGGTAAAAGGCTGCCATTAGTATGGCTCATTCATAGGAATAAATGAGGCCTGGGTGTGTGTATGCAGTTAGAAGTAGACTCAGCCAACATATTTTCTTTGTAAAGAAAGCAAAGAATAATGGAATAGGCAAGAAATATTTTACTAGGTGGAATGCACTCAGAGGTGTGAGGTTCCTTGCTACAGATTAAGATGTCCGTTATAAAAAAAAAACATCAACACTGTTTAACCTATATCTTCTTTTACTATCTTTCAATCCTCACCTTGTTTCCCTATTCTACATAGTGTAATGCATACTACATTTTTTTGTTACAAAGGTTTTTTTAGATTGTTCAAAACAGTGTAATAGTATAATGTATTGATTATAACTCCATAAAATCTGAGAACAATGAAATATTAGGATTCCAACTAAGCCTATGGTAGCATACTACATTTTTAGTGACATAAATAATTAAAAACAAACTTTAATTTGTTTGGGATGGGCTGATTATTATTTTTTTTATTTTGATCGACTTGTTAACTTTGTGTGAGTTTCCTCCAGGCATGAAGTTAGGTTTTTGATTTCTCCTCAGAATTGGCCTTAAACTGCATTAATGACATATAACTATGGAGGGAGATTACATTTGTGATATGACAATGGACTTTGTAAAGTGCTTGATAATATGTTGGCACTATATAAATAAAGGTAAAAATTATTACCTGCATAAATACTATATCCTTAGCATGCCAGTTAGATTGCTACATTCAATTATAATTGAACTACCTAAATAAAAAGGTGAGGGGGAATAAAACTGTAAAATACCTGAATGCAGCTATTTTGTTTCACTCCTTTCTATTCTCTATTGTCTTTTGGCTTTTTTTTGTTTTTTTTTTTTCCTTTTTTTACAGTTTTTTTTATAATCAAGCCATTTATGTTCTGGCCATTTAATCAGTCACAGACAACAGAAAAATGTTTTGAAAAAGATGACCAAAAGTAATTTATCTGGGGCCTCAATAAAAAAGCTGGAGCCTTGACCCTTGTTGCCAGTTTTTAGCAGCCCCATGTAGATTACTGTAAAATGATAAATACTGGTAAGACAACCCTAAATTAATTGCTGATTCCAAAATAAAGTGTTGTTTGCTGTTTTTGGCTCAACACCACACACTAAATATATTTGTAATGAGGGTAATTATCTTATAAAACATAATTTATCTTCTTTTTATGAAGAGCTATAAGAATATTGTCAATTTGTGAATGTAAGAAGTTATTTTTGTAAAATTTAGGGGCTGCCATTTTAACTTAAACTTCCTAAAATGTTGAGCTTCTTGCTGGAGTTTCAAACCATACTAGACTTGTCTGAGATCATATATACTAAGTTTCTGACTTTACTTTAACTTTCCTTTTCTGCATATTTGTGTCAGTGGCTAAGAAAGTTACATAGTTACATAGTAGGTTAGGTTAGGTTGAAAAAAGACATAAATCCATCAAGTTCAACCACTAGGGAAATAAACATATCCCGGATATAAAACCCTAAAAGACATAGTTGGTCCAGAGGAAGGCAAAAACCCCTGGTATAGTTTGCTTCAACACGGGAAAAAAATCCTTCCTGATTCCATGAGGCAATCGGATGTTACCTGGATCAACAATCACAGTTTTTTTTTTACTTTAAATCCTTAATACCCAGGTATAGTCTGTGTTTCTAGAAAAGCATCCAGCTTTTTCTTAAAGCAATCTATAGTAGTTGCTGAAACTACTTCCTGAGGGAGCCGATTCCACATTTTCACAGACCTTACAGTGAAGAATCCCTTCCTTATCCGGAGCTTAAACTTCTTTTCCTCCAGACGCAAAGAGTGCCCTCTTGTTCTTTGTAATGATCTTACAGTGAATAATGGGGAAGAGAATACTCTAAATGGACCATTTATATATTTATACAGGGTGATCATATCCCCCCCTAGAGGTTAAGTTTACTAAAGTTAAGTGAATAATCTTTTTGAAAAGTGAACAGCCTAAAAGTTACACCATCCATTTCTAGCTAAGGTAGAACTCCACCTGCATCACTTCTCAGACTAGCCACAACTCCAATATGATAATGTTTTGAAATAATTGTTTATAATATGTATGACTTTCATCTAATTATGTAATACAGAACTGGACTTTCTATCCAAAGTTGACTAGGTTGAATATTTGTTTTTTTTCCCCACAATATGACTGTTTTGCCTTGTATACCAACTTATGAATATGTTTGTGGATGGTCATGGGCTGGTTGTAAAAATAACATATATTCGATTGTTAACAAATTTTCAACTACGATTTTCAGTAGATCTATAGTTGGTTTCTCCTTGGTGGCCCCATCTGTAATCAGTTCAAAAAAGCAAAGAATAATTCTTTTTTTTTTTTTTTTTTTTTTTTAGCCCAAGTGATTTTTGGCTTTCACATCTGATGTCCTAATCAAATAAAAAAGCAAAGCTCTTCTGTGGATGTTTTTAAAAGGCTAAGTGTCAAATATTTATGGAAAAGTAATTCTGTTTCAGTGTAACTGGCACACAGGTATTGCTGAAAGTGTTCATGCCACCTCTTGTTGTGACAACGAGCTTTATAAACCCTCCACAGCCCCTTCTCAAGTATACCGTATGTAGCCAACTCAGTCGTCATACAAATGGTAGCAGGAACGAGGATCAATCACACTTTTAAAGCTAAATGTCCTTATGTTTATCTCCTGTTACAACATATTGATTTTTCTGCTTTTGCTAGATGACAGGTGCGGTGGATTAGTGACTGAATCGTATCTCACCTTGATTGACATTCCTTCTTGGAAAATGTACCGAGTAAGAACTTTGCTGTATATCTAGACATCCAGACCTTTAGAATGCCTGGGAGAATTGATGTAGACAGGGTTTCTGTGGCTATCATTTCCTGCAAGTATACATCTGAAATGTAATGTATTGCTTTTACAAAAGCTGATGTAAATGTATAAATTCTATGAATTTATTTATGTGACAGCTGTACCGGATCACCTAAGCAGGATAGTATTTGCACCCATATTAGTTATTGCAGGGTCAGCGGGGATTACATTCACATTAGTGTTTTAGGAGTCTAATATGATTTTGTCCTATGGGAAGACAGGAGGAGATTGAACCATTAACATAGAATACATGACGTAGGAATACATGAACACTGGGTAAAAGTAGTCTTGACAGGCTTTATTGCCCAACGCTCACAAGCAATATACCTATTTATGAAACATTTTTGTCTTAAAAAATGAGTGCTTCTCTTGAGTGAGTGCCAAATATGTCCCTATTTAATGTACGGCGATTTAATATGTTGGTGCTATAAAAATCCTGTTTATTATTATGAATAATAATAATATTAATAATAATATATCTTATTAAAAGCCAGTAATCTCCTTCCGATAGGGTCTAAGTGCTGTAGTGTCCTATCACCATCCAGCCTTAAGTCATCATCAGATATGTAAGGTAGCACCCATCCCATACTAGCACACCTCTCTTGTACCTAGGCCCCTGGAGTCAGGTCTGCAGAACAAAGGTTGGCAGTTTTACTCCATGGAGCATCACTGATTGACTTCTTTGTCTTATCTCATTCTGATTTTCCTGGCCAACATGCCTTGGTGTCCCATTACCCCATCAAGGGCTTCTACTATCATTCTTCTCTCTGCCAATTACAGTGGTGCAGGATTATGCAGCTATTCAACTTCATAAAACTTTCAGAGGTGCTAATTGTTTGTTCTCTTGCAGATCAGAAGCAACCAGATAGGTGCAAACATAAAACCAAAAACCACATATATTCTTAAATAATTATTATTATTAATATTAATAATAATAAACAATATTTATATAGCGTCAACATATTATGCAGCGCTTAAGGCTTGCAAATGACAGGCAGATACAGACAGTGACACAGAAGGAGGAAAGGACTCTGCCCAGAAGAGCTTACAATCTAAAAGGTGGGGAAGCAACACACAAAAGCAAAGCTTCAGTTTAAAACTTTCAAATAGAGCAGAAGTTCACTTTAAAACATCAGTTAATTGGATTAGCAAATTTCAATGCAGGAGTTATGCACTCACAACAAAATTCTGACCGTGTGTCACCTGGCATAATTATTACATTAGGCATTTTTTAAGTTTTGCTGGATTTTCCAGTAACTAACCTAAAATTGCAAAAGGATATTGTATAATTCTCTGTAAATCAGCAGGGAATGAACATTACCCTTTGTGCCAATTTAATTAGAAATATAAATCAAGTTGAACAAAATTGTACACATATGAGGAGGATAGTTTGTTCTTGATCGTAGGCGGTTATTCCTGTATGGATCTCCTGGGAAGTGTAACATAGAGCTGGTTACACCACACAGTACTATAGGAGGCCCTCTATTGCCTTGTATTCCTGTATGAGGCTAAATCTATCATTCTTTCTTTTAAACATGTTTAACACTTTTTTGTTGACTTTATTTCAACATAAGTCTTCAATAATTGATGCGGTGATAAACTCATCTGACAGTTTCATTAATCTACATTTATTTTAGGAACTCTTTCTTGTAATTGCTCATGGAAAATCAAACAAAGATCCGTAAATGCTCAAACAATCATGATCTGCTATATAAAATTATTTCATGAAGTTAACAAAATGTCTCCAGATGCTTTTGGACTAAAAGTGCCAGCATAACACATGATTTTTATTTACAGTTACCATAGAAGGCAGTGAATTGCAAGATTTTTAAATTGTATTTAGTGTTTTTTTTTTCATGACACCAATCCTGTATTTCTGCACAGGTCACATAAATGAGGTTCTACAGCTGGCTATAGTAATACAATGGGTTTTCAAATGATCATGAACACACTGAGCCTGAATTATTAAAGCTCTCCAAGACTGGAGAAGATACACTTTCATCAGTGAACCTGGGTGATCCAGCAAACCTGGAATGGATCTGGTCCAGAATTGAAAACATTTGCTAACCAATAGCAAATGACTTTGAAGAGATCCAATCCAGGTTTGCTGAATCAACCAGGTACACTGATGAAAGTGTATCTTCTCCAGCCACTTTCTTGTGTTCTGCATTTCCTTGCACTAGGGTGGTCTATTTATAAAGCACTGAATCTGACATTGAGGATACATTGTAAAGTTAAGAATGGTCCAGGTCCATGTGTTTTTATTGGCAGAGATTCTCCATCAAGTCAGGTTAACTGGTTTAGGTTCATATCTGTGCAGTAGAGCAATGCACATGTTACCAGACATGGTACTGAACCATGCAAGAGTGCATCCTTAATTATTCTGCCAATCAATCTGCCATTTCATACATTATGCATTGGGGTGTGCATGTACACAATAAAAAATGCAAGCACTTTTTTTTGTGTTGCCATGCAGTAGGTGGCCCATTCCAATGAATACGTTGCCACACATTAGCGAACAGTCTCAAGCACATCTATGCAGCCACACTGTGAAGGCCTTTTACAAACCCAGCCCTATAAATAGCGTTTTAGACCCCTAGGTATGCCTTTGGAAAATCTCACTCACCCAATTAGTTTTCAAAATGCCACAAATGTCTATACATACCAATCCTCAATAAAAGTGGACCAGATTGCATGTGACTATCTTATCCCTAGGCATTCCATAAAATGTCCACATTGTTTATTGGAATGTAATAGTACATTCTAGAGTTTATGTGCATTGGGTAAACTGTGCATGTCTGCCAACTATAAACTGGTAAGATGATAAACCAGTGAATTTTTGTATGTACAGAATCATTACACAGTTTGTGTTTTCTGCCGGGATACGGGATCTGTACACAACTGTAGAAGCGTATTTATAAAGTAATGAATATGATATTCACAATCATTCACTGGAATTTAAAACTCATGCACAAAAGAGACACAGCAACAGTATTTTTTTTATACATTTCACGTTCACTGTTTAATAAATACATTCAATTTGAACAGCTTATATAGCTATGTCTAGGTTTATTTGGGCCATTCATTCAATATGGACGCAGCCAGGTAGATGCGGCTAAAAGCAGAGCGTGTATTTCTGCTGCGGCTGTGCCATACACGCATGCTATGCTTTTCCCATGTTGTTCTAAAAGCAAGCTAAATACATTCATGATTATAGATAGTATGTGTAAAGCTGGCCAGGAACATGCTTTTTTTCATATCATCACTTAATTCAAGTTAGAATCTAGGACTTCCGTACAAATTCCTGAAAAAAGAAAGGATATATCAATTATAATACACAAACATAGGATGGACTTGTATCCTCCACTTTTCATAACTGTGCCTCATAAATCCTGCTGAATCAGCATGACAAATACACTTAGATTTATTGCAGAAGAATTCTGCATCATATACTATAAACTGTGCTGCGATGAGAGAAATGATTAATATATGGGATTTTCTGAGTTTAATGAAAACAAGACGCTGACATAGCAAACATCATCTATCAGACTTCTGTCTGGCAATTTGTCAAATATTTTAATATTTATTGCCTATTCTTAAGATCCTGCTTAAGATTTGGACGGAAAATGTCTTTATATTAATACTGTAAATCTTATGTAAACCACTAGTAGTTTGTGAAAAATAAATCGATTATAATAAACAATATGAATATTCTCACACAGGTGTTTTGCTTCATAACAATTTCTTCTGAAAGTGACTTTGTATGACATATAAATTAGTGTGACACATAGGATTGGGTGCACATGAGAGTCCCTCCTGCCCTGCACTATTTTTATTCATGTATATGTCTAGCTGCATGTGGGATGGGAGAAGAAGAAATGCCACAGTTTATAAGCTGCATAGGAGCTTTATCAGAATGTAGCTGGGGATCAATGTTTTGGGCAATCTGAATACCTGGACCCTTGATAGGTTAGATACACCTAGGAACAATCAGTGAGGTGTCTTTACCATCTAACTGCCGAAGCACCCTTTTGCACAGCGAAACGCGTCACATGGTTTGGTCCAAAACAATGGATTACCCGACCTTTCTGTTTTAAGCCAAGATCATTGGCTCCATTAACTTTATGACAGATGTTTTACTAATTGGAGCAACTGGGACCACCCATATACGACCGCCTCTCATTGCTCTCTGTTTTTTTTTTTTTTTTGTGATTCTTGTTTTTAAATGTTGAGCTTTAAATGTTGTTAATGTTTTTATATATTTTAATATATTGTAAAAATAAAGTTGATTTTTATATTTATTTTATTGGCTATTATCCTTGAAACTGCTTTAGCCAAAATAATATATGCATAGGCTTTTCTTTCTTTTTTTTGGAAATTGTAATTTTTATTTAACAGATACATTTTTACAGAATATTTTACCAGAAACAAGAAAGGAAACGGCATTACAGACAAGGAATACAAAAATGGGGAACATTAAGACTACGTACACATGTGCAATAATTATAATGAAAATGAAAATATAAATCCTTTCCAATGACAAAAGACTATACAATGCATGAACAAGCGCTGTACATACAGCACTGTCCTGCTCTATGGAGAGAGGAGAGGGGAAAACAAGTGAGCGACTCCCTGCTGCGCTCTCTCCCCTTCACTTTAATTACGATCATTTCTTGTTTGTTATCCGTGGATCTGCCAAGACAGTAGTCAGAACGACGAACAACAAGCACTGTACACACGTCAGATTTTCGTCTGATATCAGCCCTGAGGCAATTATTGGATGAGAATCATCTGCTGTGTATACGTAGCCTAAGGGGTACACGGGGGGCCCAGAATGAACAATGTAAGTATTAGGCACTGGAAGAAACATATACAGCAAACACAATGTAAAACAAATCAAATATTAAAAGATTCTTTATCATTCGCAGAAGGGTGATAAGGACAGTAACTTGTATTCAAATTTTTGTCCCAATACAGACCCTTGGGTTATATCTATTTTGAAAATCATAAAAAATTCAGCATGAGCATTTCTATTTTTTATTATATATATTATATGTGGTGGGCTCTGTGTCATTATAATTTCTTACCCCTCACTTGGTCCTTGCCAGAAAACTATGTACAAATATAGGTCTGAAAATTACTTAAAATTTACCAAAATGTTATATAAATGTACAGCTCTGCGTAATATGTTGGCACTATATAAATACTGTTTATTAATAATAAATAATAATATAGATTACCTGAAAGTAGAAACTGCAGAATAAAATAGTGGTAGTTGCAATTTGGGGTATTTGTTATAATGGTAATTAAGTCTGAATAAAAATAGGCTCAAATTTCATTTATTGAACATAAACACAATGGGGTGTAGTAATGAATGATTCCTCTGTCAGTTTAGGTAAATTTACATTCACAGCCCTTCCAATCCCTATCCATTACTCCTTTCAATGCATCTGCAAACTAAGACTCAAGATGCCACCTAGTGGACAATTATTAAAACAGCACCGCAGTCATAATAGAAAATGCTACAGTATTTTTCATAATGAATAAAGGGGTGAATCTAGGTGGAATTGACAGGGAAATTATTTATATATACACCCAAATATGTTCCAGTTTTTTTGTTACAATTTTAAATATGAGGTTGCATTGAGTAAATACAGTAGATACCAAAAATGTCAAGCCTGAATTTTTTTTTTTACAGCTTATCAGTTTAGACCTATTACCTAGCACCTTATGGGCCCCAAAGTTATTTATTTCACTCTAGTCTGCACTATGATACCCAACATACAATATGTATACAGTTGTCAGCCAAACATCATCTCTGTGTAAAAGCTATGGAGTTGCCTATAGAAAGCCAAAATTGGCTTTCAAGGTTGACTTCTCCATTATTTCAAACCAAACAACTAATGTTCCCAATCCTTATCTAACCTAGGTGGGAGGATTTTGGTTTGTAACATGTTATGGTTTTTTTTATGGTGGCTTTTTAAAATAGAGCAGCCTGACTTCAGAACTTTTTCCAAAACCAAAAACCACCATCACATACTCATCAGTGTCTGATACCACTTTACTACTAAAAATGACCCCATGTTCCATACAGTAAGGTCTTCTTCCAGATGTCTAGTGCAACACAAGGTCATACAAAATGTGTTATGCATTCAGTCATTCATTCTATTGAAGTAAAGCGTACCTAAACTCACAAATTTTCACTTTACATAAAAAAGTAGACAACTCTTTTATGTAGGGAAAAAATTCTGTTTTTTAAATTTTTTTAAAAGGGTGCAACACCGCTCCCTTATTCTCGATCGCCTAGGCGAATGGGAGCGCAAATCCTCCCAGGGTACCTAAATCACGCATCCTGGGAGGCTCTTGGGTGCCTTTTCCTGAAAAGGGAAAAAAGTTGCCAATCTCACGTATGCGCAGTGAGATCAGCAAGTTTTTTCCCCATCTCCTTTCTGGTTCTTCTTCCAATGTCACCCGACCCAGGCACAAGATCGGGTGGTGTAGGAAGCAGAACCACGAAGAAGAAGCGAAGATGGGCGCGCCCGGAGCGACAGCACGAAGACGGATGCCAGGACGTAGTGGGACCCTAAGGAAGACACCTTCGGACCGATTGACTGTCCTGCGGGATTAAAGGTAAGTGAATTATTTTTGTTTTGGGGGACTTTTCAGTTTAGTTCCTCTTTAAAGTTCTATATAAAAATTCAGCAGGCCTGAAGCAAAAGTAAGCGTAGGGCCTCATGACAGGGGGAGTAGAGAAGACAGAGGAGTAAGGGTTAAGATTATATAAAAAAAAAATGCGGGAAAAAAGTGCGGGAAAATGGAAGAATTTGGTTGAGGGGTATTAGTACAGGGGAGGGCTGGATGAATGGGTTTAAAAAGGGGGGCTGAGGGGTGGGAGAAGCAGTTTTAGAGAATCACTTGGAAGGAGCTTTCCCACCCTCCCTCCATGATGTTGTGGGGTTTTTTGGACGGCAATTGTCATGGCAGTAAAGGGGGCTTTTTGGTTTTTTTGGGGTCGATAAAAGTTAGAATTGGGGTAATGGAGAATGTAGGGGAGTTGGGACCCAAAAAAGGGTTGGTTTTTGGGGTGATAAGGGTCGCCTTGCATGACACTTGGTTGTTGTGGAGGCTAGGTTTGGTGAGAAAGGAGAACTATTAACTGTCCCCGAGGCGGTGTATGAGCGTCTGGGGGCCTAGTTATGGATTGGAGGCAGCTGGTTAAGGGGGCATGATTTTGGTGACTTTCATGGACTTATAGGAAGGTGTTTTTCCTGGTATATGTAAAGGTTTGGTGATGTAAAATAAAAGTTTGTTTTATTATAAAATTTATGTTGTTAAAAATATTGGTGTTAATAAAGGCCTGCCATGGCCAGTTTTTTCCAAAAAAAGGTGTCCTTGTTTTAATGATGAAGGGATGTTGGGTTTGGTGGAAAATAACTGGTTGTGGGGGGGCAGCGATGGCTTCGTATACTGTACCCTGGTCATGAGATTTGCAGAGCCCTTCCTACTTTAAAGTCCATACAAACATCAGATTACTGTAGCTGGAAACAATCTTTCATCATTGTTTTAAGTGACAGATAGACAAACGAGCGTTCTACACACAGCAACATTCTCTGGTATGGAAAGGGAAAAAAAGGAGAATGAGTTACCAGTACCCAATCATTCATCAATCCTTCGAGACTGATTGAAGAACGGCATGGGGACCACTGTACACATATAAGATTTTTTTTACAAGACGAGCACCAGTGCTTTGTAAAGGATCAAAGTGGCCAGTGGCTCACGTCCCACACCTGGGAAACATGAAGTATTTCTCAACAAGGGTTCTGTGGAGCTGTACAATTACTCCAGAGCTTGCTAGGGGTTACTTGAGAAATTTGTGACTTTTCAATTTGTAAGATTACCTGACACCAATGATCTTTCTGTAAGGGTGTCAATCTTCCCACCAGCCAGCAATGTATAATGAATTCATCCCACTGACCAACACACCAAAATTCTATAAGCTGAGGATATTGATATAATTGTCAGGGGTTTCCCAATATTAAAACTGGGAATGGCTGGTTAGAACATGCAGTGATCTGCTATACAATACTTGGCTGATATATATACTGACATCTAGTGGTGTTTTTATAAACTACAGCTGATACAGAGAGAAAAATTTATAACTGATCTTCACTATAGTAACTTGTGCTTTTATGATTTAGTGCAACACATTTTAATAATAAATTTATAAACACTTATCATACATACTTCATGTAATTACATTTTACCACAGGCCAACGATACAGTGTCAAGTGCCTTTGGATGGCACAGGGTGTGACAATGCAGAAGGTCTATGTAACACCCAGACTTTGGTGGTGGTTCAGGTAAAAGGCTTTATAGGGGAAAGACATTTAAGGTACATGCAAACATCACATAATTGTGGTTTAAATGAACAGCGCTAGATGAGCCTCTGCAAAGTACAATAAATTAACCAACGATGCTGTAAGAATGAAATTATTCATAGTCCAGTAGTCCACTGTACTGACTTCAGATGCAATCATTTAAAGCTCACATGGCTACTGGCCACACGTGGTTAATGGGATAGTTAATTGTAATAGCAACATCTGTACACATGATAAAAGATTACAGATAATAACCAAAACAAATCTGTCAGAATGGATCTTTGTTGTAGTACAGACTTTTTGGATCATTACCTTTTGACATTGTTGAATAATTGTCTATCAATGTGTCAGATATCTTTTGTTTCAATGAACATTTTTTGCATGTACATGTGCTTTAGGGTGGCAGAAAATGTAACTCTTTAGTTATGATTCTGAATTATGGCCTGGAATTGAATGGACCCAGGTTCGTGAATAAAGGTGGTTTCTCTTGTTGTGTTGAGGGATGTGACCCAAATAAAGCCCTGTGTCGCATGAACACTGTGAGGGAACGTCATTATCTTTAAATGTAAGAAATCATCTTACATGTCTGTTTCTTTAAATGTTTTAACACATAGTGGGCATGAAAATGATGTAACTACAAGTTCAGATAGAGAACACATAACATATTACACCATATCATTATTTATTGAAATAAAAGGAAGTAAAAATGTGGAAGGAATTAAAAATAAGAATATCCTTACCGATTCCATTGAAATCAAGCGCGTAAGTAGCAGGCAGGTGCTATTATTTAAATGTACTGATCATCAGCAAGTGTGACCAACTCTAAAAAAACAGCAGAATATTTGAAAGTTTGCTGGTTTGTAGCATTCAGGTGTGTGTTAACACAAAGAAAAGGAGGAAAGAAATCAGCAATGGTCTTAGAGAACCAATTGTTGTAACCCATCAATCTAGGAAGGCTTATAAAGCCATTTCATAACCATTTGAAGTTCATCATTCTAATTATTATTATTATTATTATTTTTTTTAATAATAAACAGGATTTATATAGCGCCAACATATTACGTAGCGCTGTACATAAAATAGCGATTGCAAATGACAGACTAATACAGACAGTGATACAGGAGGAGAGGACCCTGCCCCGAAGAGCTTACAATCTAGTAGATTATAATGATTATTTACAAGTGGAAAACATTTAAGATAGTTGCCAATCTTCTCTGGCTTGTTTCAAAGGGTCGCCAGGAGAAAGTATTTTCTCTCCAAAAAGAACATGGTGGCACAGCTTAGGTTTCCAAAGTTGTATAGAAACAAACCACAAGTCTGCTGGAATAATATTCTTTTGACAGACAAGACCAGTGTGGTGACCTGAGCACCTTACAGTCATTCATAGTCAATCACACACTCTGTATTCCATAGTATTCTAGAGCGAAATGTGAGACCATTAAATTATAAGTGCAATGGGAATTAATCCAGGTAATTGACACAGGAATTGGAACAGATTTAGACATACTATTTTACTCTGCCACTCCCATCTCCTGCCTTTGGACTGATTTATCCATCTGGATTCTAACACCTCTTCTGCTGCTGCCTTTCTGAACTGGTATTTCATCAAACCATCTCTTTGACTGAATCATCATCCCTCACTCCTGGAACTCTCGGCAAGTTTACAAGCCTCACTTAAACCCATATTACTGGACTGCTTCTCTTGGACTTCAGTTTGCCACATTGTTTAATCTACGCATATGGTTCCCAATTATCTGTAAAATGTATTATTCATCCTGCTTTCTCTTTGTTGGCACTACTCCCTGTCCTCCCCAGTGAAAGGGTCTGAGAAACTCCATTTTGTTGCCTGAGACACTCGCAGATCCTTTCACCTAGTCTGATAACTCATTGTCTCTCTGCTCTGTCATTCTCCTTATTTCTCTATCTGTGCTCCTGAACCTTTTTACTTTACTGATACTCTCTGGTGACATCTCACCCAACCCTGGTCCCCCCACAGCCTCTCCCTTCCATACACTCTCAGTAAGACATTCCCTTCTCCTAACCTCTCCTAACCTCACCCCACCCATAAGTCCTTACCCCCTCTCTCTGGCAGTCCATGGAATGCCAGATCTGTTGGCAACAAATTATCCTCCATACACTACCTCCTTTCTAAATCTCTGAACGTTCTGGCTCTCACTAAAACTTAGCTTTCCTCCTCTGACTCTGCCTCTGCTGCTGCTCTCCCCTATGGAGGCCTGCACTTTACACATACCCCCAGACCTGGCAACAAAGTAGGGGGTGGTGTGGGTCTCCTTCTCTCACCTAGCTGTACATACAGAGTCCTTCCTACCCCACCCTCTCTCATTTTCACCTCATTTGAAGTCCACTCTGTCCGTCTCTTTAGCCCCTTACCACTCATTGTTGCTGTTGTCTACCGCCCCCCTGGCCCAGTATCACAATTTGTGGATAACTTTGCATCCTGGCTCCCACACATTCTTTCCCATGACCTGCCCTCCCTCATCCTTGGTGACTTTAATGTTGCAATGGATGAGCCCAACCTTCCCTCCTCAGCCAAACTGCTATCCATTACCTCCTCATTTGGACTCACACAGCACATCAATGGCCCCACACACGTAGCCAGACACACTTTAGACCTGGTATTTTCTAAACTCTGCAACCTCACCCTCCTTGACAACTCACCATTCCCCCTCTCTGATCATAACCTTATCACTTTCAACCTATCAAACGGCCATCGGTGTGACAGCTAAAACATTGCCGAAATCGGATCATGCAACAGGATGATGATCCCAAGTGTAGCAGGACAAGCATGGCTTTCTAGCGCTACCACTGGAGAGCTATGAATACATTTTTCAAAAATTAAAAAAAATGTGAAATATTGAATACATGTATTGTAGATGTACATGCGGGCTTGTGAAAACAGTTGTCACACTTACTTCTTCCTCACTAAAGTGCAGGCATCTCTCTCCTGTGCATGCGGGCAGTTCTGACGCTGGGCGTGCCTCTGTTTCCAAGCTTTATCAATTCCATCTAATTCTCTGGCCAATCAGAAAATAGCCTCTTGACCAGCCCTGGCTATTTAGCTAGCTCACAGACTGCACCCTGTGTTCGGGCAACGTGTCTCCATTGTGCCGAGCCCCTAGTTTTGTGAGCTAGTTCAGTACACCTGTTGCCTAATCTGTTGCCTAATCCAGTGATTCTTCTGTCCAGCTCCTGTGTTAACCCATGGTTCTCCAGTCTGTTGGTTCCCAGCCAACTTTCCTGTGCTGTCTGTGCTGTCCAGTGTTCCTGTTTGTCTGTGGATATCCCTGATTCACCTGTGCCTCCTGATGCCTCCAGTGTCCCCTGTATTCCCTGTGCCCGCAGTGGCCCCTGTGTCTGTCTCCTGGATCCCTGGCAACTGACCCCTGGTGTGTGACCTGACCTCTCTTGCTTGCTGTTTGCCTCTACCCTGGCTATCCTCGACTATTCTTCTGTTTTGTGATTTGGTACTGTGTTTTGCCCACCTTGGTGTGCCCAAAGACCCCAACCTGGCAGTAACCAGCGGCGCAACATCCTCACCATCAGAGACTCTTGAAACCTGGTTACTGCTTAGACCCTGCGCCTTGGTGGTTCTTTTTTTTTTTATGTAAATTTTTATTAAAGTTTTTAACATATACAAGTGTACAACAAAGCATGATCACAAAGAAACAAAAAGCAAATAAAACATTTATTAAACAAAAAGAGAAAGGTAGGCACAAAATACAGAATGATGTCAAAACATGAAAACAAACATCAATAAATACAGACAAAACCACAGGAACAAAACAAGATTACAAATACACCTGTGTTTTTTTTAACCCTTCCTATCGATTATATCAATACACAATCAGCACTTATCTAGCATCTAGTAAAATAAATAGCATTTACTAAAGGCAAACCCTTGCAAAAATCAAAAAAAGCAAAAAGTTTAAAAAAAAAAAAAAAAAAAAAGGAAAAGGAAAGGAAAGGAAAGAAAGAACTATACAATACTGGTAGCAGTTGCTTGATCCCATGGGGCCCACATTTCTTCAAATTTCTCCAGTTTGTTATTGAGCCTAGCAGATAAGTGTTCCATCAACCGAATATCCCCCACATGTGTCCTCAATTCCGCAACAGGGGGCGGAGCGCGTGATTTCCAAGATGAGGCATCTGGCTGCCGTAAGAATATGCGCCAAAAGAGCCTTCCTCAGTTTAGAAAGTTCGGTAATAGGGACATTCAGCAAATGGGTCACCGGATATATGGAGTGAAGCCTGTCTGGAGTATAGTACCAATGCATAAGAATTTTATATACATTTTGCCTATACATAGTGCATACCAAATTCATATGAGCTTTACCTCATATAACCTGCCACAGCTCTGGAGGGAGTTCCCTGCCCAGAATGGTCTCCCATTTAGGCATATAAGCATGCTTGACTAAGGGCATCGCAGGTCCAGTAGTCAATATCAGGTAAATCTCCGAGATCAGCCCTCTGCAAGATGGACCGCCTGCGCATACACGTACAAACAACATGAGGGGTGAAAAGATAAAGTCTCTAGTGACAGCTTGGGCAAAATTACGGATTTATAAGTAGCTGTATATGGCTGATGTAGGTAGTTCAAATTTGAATTGTAGATCCGCAAAGGGCAATGACTTCCTGGTAAATGGATTAGAAGTATGTCCAAAACAGAAAATCTTTTGGGGGTTTTATAGAAAGGAAGTTAGTAAGGATTGTCTTGGCCCTTCTCAAGGCGCACATCCCCTTCGTGCAAGCCATAGCACCCCTAGAGGTCATTCTTTCCGTGCATGACAACAGTCTGTTCTTGGGAACATCTTGTGCTCTCCTTCCCATACTTGTTCAGGTTAGAGTAACTTTTTAAGAAGAAATTTTGTGGTTGTTGATGCCCTGAGAGGAAATGATAAAGACAGCAGCTGGAAATGCACATTTTGTATTTCATAATAATAAGTCCATGGTTTTGACAAGTACTGTATAACAAGGGTGTTTAGCCAAAATGAGATAGTGACGGTCATGTAATGATCTGATCTGATTTGATCTTGAGATTAGTGTATAATTGTTAGCTAGAGATATGACAGAATTGAGTGCTGAAAAAAACATTATTTGGATACATGTAAAGAATTATCAGCTTTTCTCCCTGTCTGGCTCGTCCCATGAAAATGGGCACCTTTGGGGAAAACCAAGTCTTGTGATCTGGCTGTTAGAACTGTTGCTGTTTTGTACACATTCAATAAAGATAAGTACTAATTTTAATTAGGCAGCCTTTGAGCAACACTTCCTGACACTTGTAGTCCCGTAAAAATACCTTATTACACCGAGTACATCAAAAAATCAGTAACAGAGAATCAAGGTATTAAAATCGCCCAATTAAAGTCAATCAAAATGCTTTTGCAGGACCTAAAAAGAGCTATAGATAAAAAAATGCCCTCAATCTTCAGTTAATTGAAGCAATGTTGTAAAAAAGAATGGGCCAAAATTCCTCCACAATCATTAAAGTTATCGCCTCTAAATTTCTACAAGCTAATAAATCATGGGGTGTGCTTAGTTTTTTCACCCATATCGTTTGTGTTAAATAATGACATGGAATCACATGCCCTATGTAAAGTGAAAGTTCTGAGTTTAGGTAAGCTTTAAAGCCATAATAAAAGCATAAAACCTTTGACTGGTCATACAAGCCCACTGTGCTAATTCTATCCAATGGTCAGTTATTATGTTTCTGAAAAAAGATTCCATATTAAATAAATCCATTTTATTAAGGGACAGTGGACACTTTTCTGGAACTGATAGCTGCCAATAAGGAGATTGAACACTTTGGCTATTTACACACGTTAGAATTTTGTCACTGGAAAGGATCTTTCACAATACTTTCCAACTACAAAAGACTGAAAGATGCATCAATGAGCGTTGTACATACAGCACCGTACTGCTCTATGGAGAGGGGACGGGGAAGAACAAGCGAGAGGCACTCCCTTTAACTTGTATTCCAGTCATCATAAATCTGCCAGGATGAATCCATGAATGACAATGGGCAAGCACTGTACACACGACAGATTCTCATCCAATACCAGCCCTGAAGCGATTATCGGAGAATCATCAGACCTGTGTTTGTATCCTTAGAAAAGCAGAGCACATCTACGAGCCATACAACAGCATGAGTTGCAGTGAGACTCTTCAGTCAGGGGTTATTTAAATCATGGGGATCCCTTTTGAGTTATTCTTTTTCAGGCATTAAGGAAGAAGCTTCAGATGTGATAACATTGATATTTTATATATTTCTTCCAAATAATACCCAGAGCATCTATGTATGCCAGTGGTTCCTGGGTAAGGAATGGAGGCATTCCTCACTGAAATTTCTGTAGAAATACATATTATCCAAGGAAAGGACAGAATACATTGTAACTAATAGGGAAGGCAGGACTATTTATATTTTTAAGGCTTATGGCAAACTACTGTTATGGCCACTGTAATAGGGAACATAAAGACAAAATTTAAAAAAGCAAAATGTTTTTCTAAAAATGTTTTAGTGATTTTTATTTTGATTGTAACAATGAAAAAAACATTATGTGGGTGGAGGCTGTACATGGTAATAATTTTCTTTTTCCACTTTCCCATTAAATTTTAGCCAGACAACTAAATCAGAGGTCCCCAGTCCACGGCCCACTAGTGGCCGGTGCACCTACGACTGGGATCAGGAGAAGGACCATGTCTCCCTTACAAATTGCAGGCTCAGGGCGGTGGGCGGGTTGTCTCTGAACACAACCCACTCTCCCATCGCAGGCTCAGATCTGTGATGAGAGAGTAGGCGGGTTCTGCCATCATGACGTCACTCTGGGGGAAATTTCTTCCTCTTTGAGTGACACATGGCTCCCCGCGCATGTGCGTCCAGAGTCCGTGCATTTAGTGGTCCGTGACCTGCAAAAGGTTAGGTTAAAAAATGATGACAGAGCAGGTAGTATGAAGCCTAGAAAAAAAAACATACGCTTTTTAAAAAACATGAAAAGGCATTACACCACCAAGTGATTACTGTTACCTGTAAATCAACAGTGACACAATGTTTACCTAAATGCCCCCTTTGCCCGGTCACAAAATACAAGGCTCTCTCTGTGATTGGTCAAGGAGAGAAACTGCACCCCTAAATGAGTCGATGACCTTTCATCATTGGGAGTGTTAGAAGTATAGCAGAATTTACTTTTTGCTTGCAATAAACTGGGGCGATGTCTACTAATTTACAGTGACATCAGAGGGTGTCAGTTGTTCTTAAAGCAAACCTAAACTTTACTAATAAAAAACTGTGATCAGCAGGGCCCTTATCACAAGTGATGTCCCTTCTGCAATAAAATAAACTTACTTGGCTGAAAGCAATTTTTATTTGCAATCACTGCTTTTGCGGACACCTCCATCTTTTTTTGTTCCTCCTATGGGTGTCAGATCTTTGGCTATAATGCTTGACCAGACACAAAGGATGCCAGGATACCCATCATATCCCAGCGTCCTGCACTGAGCTGCATATTACCATCATTTATTAGGGAAGGGGTTTTTATGTAGGCTGTATAGACCCACATTAAAGACATCCAAAGCCTACAAAGTGGCAGAAGATGATAGCGCCATGATGCAAAGATATTGGTGGCGTGATCACATGACAAGGGACCATACAAAGTGCCCCACCCCCCCCCCCCAGCATGTGTCTCATTTTCCTATAGATAAGGTCAGGGTGCTGAACTTTTTCAAAGTTTTTAAATTTAGCCAAGCTTTGGTGGCAGCAATAATAAATTATTGGCCTGTTCTTCTGAGCTGCTTCTCTGATTGCTTTGTGCACCCAATATAGACAGAACTTTTTTACAGTTCACCTAAATACAGCAATGGCAGCCTCCCTATCTCTCTCGTGTTACCCGCCCTTCATAATATAATATTCAGTGACACATTCAAATTTACACCCCCCTGCTCCTCCCCCCCCAGGCGCCCCCACCACACGCCGCTACACGCATTACGTGTGTTGACAGCCGCGCTCCACGTGACCTGTACGTCGCGACGCTCACATACACACACATACATCACTCCACCACTAAGATGGCCGCTGCCGCCCCTTCACCTGTGGGTCATGTGCTGAGTCCTGTCTAGCCAGAGCAGCCCGCACTCTATGACCGCCGGGCGGAAGGCTGAACAGTTGTGTGTTATCGCTCTGGCGGATGAGATGGCGGCAGTGCGGGGACTCCGGGTGATGGTGAAGTCGGGAGCGGGAGGTGTTAATGAGCCGGAGCCCATGGAGGTAGAGGAGGGAGAAGTGGAGGCCGCGGCGGACAAGAAGTCCCCCAAGGAGGTGAGTGAAGGGGGTGATGTGGGGGAGGGGGTGCAGTCTGTGGGGTGTCCGTATCTATGGAGAGCTCACTCGGCTACTTTCATTCATTGCTGCCCCGATCCTGGCACAGCCCTGAGTGTCACCCGAACTGTGCGGGCCGGGGGGTGCACTCACCTAGGGGCCCCACTCCTATCCTCAGGGCTTGTATCCTGATAGGGGTTGTAGTCCCTGCAGAGACCACAATGCTCCATCATCACATACATACTCCATGCAGTCCTAAGTTTTTCATCATAGCAACCATGTACTGGAGGAGTTTCACTTTATTTCCTGTGGCAGATATGAAAAGGGAACAAATCTCCGAAAGAGAAGCATGTCCCCAGACGGGTGACAACATTGGAAGGTTTTCACATTTACCAAAATCCTTAAAATGGTATTTTTCCCCTTGTTGTAAATGTCCCTGATAGTAAAAGCTCAAGAAACACAGCCCTAGACTAAAGGAAAAACCAAGTTCATATATATATTATATATATATATATGTGTGTGTGTGTATATATATATATAATGTCTGTGATTCAGTGTATCAAGAAGTGTCTGTGTCAATAGTGATCTGTATTGTAATTTACATATACATTCAGGCCTTGCGCTCCCATATATGACAAATCTTCTCACCAGTTCATAGATGTAAAAGCTGATCTCCAGCCTTGCATAGCTGTACTGAGCTCTCTCTCCCAGACTGAAAATACTGATTGATTTCACTGCACACTCTGAGCTGCTCACAATGTGCATTTGAAGTTGCCGCAAGCTAGATCCTGCCCCCTTTACTGGTTGTAAGATGTTTAACATCATCTAGCCCAGGGGTGCTCAACAGGTGGATTGCGATCTACCGGTGGATCGCAAAGGCAACTTGAGTAGATGTCGGAGCCCTGCCTTTCAAAATAAACTCCACTGCACACAGGAGTTATCCAAGCTTTTTTTGTTGGTAGATCATTTTGACTTGGTCATTTTAAAAGTAGCTCGTAAGCTAAAAAAGTGTTGGCAACCCTGCTCTAGCCCATTGTTTCTCTACAAGTTTTTAACATTGGGGGGGGGGTCCTTGAAATATATTTTAGGTTTTAGGAATTCTTTTCTTATATCCACAGCTCATATTCCTGTGTCACTGTCTGTATCTGTCATTTGCAACCCCTATTTAATGTACAGCGCTGCGTAATGTGGTGGCGCTATATGAATCCTGTTTATTAATAATAATAATAATAATAGTACATTAGTGTGTTGGTCAGTGGGAAGAATGCCTCTTACATTGCTGCCCAGTGGGAAAAATGTCTCCCTTACAGATCATTGGTGTCAGCACAACTGACCTGAGAACCCAAAACTCATTGCTCAAGGAACCTCTAGCAGCCTCCGGAGAAACCCTGGATGAGGAACGCTGATCTAGCCCTTTCCTCCAAAGCCTGGCTGTCCCCAGACTGTCCCTTCATTTATAAGTTTTTAGGTCTTTCAGTAATGGAGTCTCAGCAATATATGTTGGTGTTATATATGGCGGTCCATCTAGGACTCCTCCGTGCAATACAAGGGCTGGGATTCTCCCAGGAAGCGTCACAGCACCCACTGTGCCCTCTCTCAATCCATGTTCTGCCCGCATTACATTGAAAGCACAGAGACCCAGTAATGGCTGCTAGTTTCTAATACAAAGGGAAAGTTTTTATTTAGAAATATAACTCTGTAAAATAGTTACATACCCACAGAGTGACAACACTGCTGCAGAATGGACAGCAACCTTTTTATAGAAGTGGAAAAGTAATGACAAATCACTTTGGATCAACTATTATTATGGCTGCAACTAATATGATTCTACATGAAAAAATTATTTTGAAAATGTGCCTTTTACGTTGTGATGTTTTATTGATTTTGGTGACTGAGGATTGGTTAATGTGTGGTTGTGGTTTCTGTGACCTGGGATGACCGGCTTTCATCGTAGTGTTGGAAAGTCTTTGTATTTATCTCTGAACAGTTGTGACAAATATTTTTGTGCTTGGACAACATGACTGGGCTTCTAGCACCAGGTTCAGTTCTACAGCAGGACCAAGCGATCCTTTTCTGCTCCTGGCACCTTGCTAGTGGCTCAGATGTTTACACTGTGGTGCTGCTTCCTAAAGAAGTCGCATGTGCAGATCAGACAGCAAATGGCATTAAGTTGTACTGAACCATTCACTTCCTTACATTTATTTTCTAAGGGGCTGCCATAGATCCATGCAGAGTGTCCCCCAAGGCAGCGGTGCACTGGCATGAGGAAGCAGGGACTTCAACACAATCACACGGCCAGTTTTAACGTCTTTCCAAACGTATCATTATTAAAGAGATCTTGTTTACTTTGTGTCCCAGTGTTAAAATAAATGAGAAGATTCCCACCCCCCATGGGGACACTGCAACAATAAATAAAAACAAGGATTGAGTTGCACTCTGTTGTCAGGCAGTGCTGGGTAGTGTTTGGCACTGTGCACATCAGAAGAGCCTGGCACTGCCAGGGAGTGGTGAACACCTGGAGGGGGCTGACTGGGTGAGCGATTATTATTATTAAACAGGATTTATATAGCGCCAATATATAACAGAGCACTGTACATTAAATAGGGGTTGCAAATGACAGAGATACAGACAGTGACATAGGAGGAGCTATGTTTTTGTTCTTTACATTGGCCAGGACATTCTGACCATGGAAGGGTTAATAACCCTTTTGTTTCCTGAGCAATTTCCTTTTCTAGAGAGGATCCTATATTCGGTGAGGTGGCTACGAATTTCTGCCACCTGTACAAATGATCGTGCAGTTTCTATATTATAGGATTTAAAACAAATTCACAGCTGTGGTTGCAACCATCCGCAATGACTGCAATGCAGGATGAAAGTTTAGGTGTTTATTATGAATTTCACCATAGCCCACCAATGGTTGTATGGTGTGTTATTGTACATTACTGCAATGGCCTGGTTTAAAAAGAAGCCACTGCCTGATTTACAGAGCTATTATTAATAATAAACAGGATTTTTTTCGCGCCAACATGCTATGCAGCGCTGTACATTTAATAGGGTTTGCAAATGACAGACAGATTTGGACAGTGACACAGAATAAAAGGAGTCAGTCAGCTCTCTGCAGAGAGACCACTGCTTCCACACGCAGAGCAATGGTCCTTCATTATGGCATGCTGCTTGTTAAAGTAAATGAGATGTAGGACTTGCATGCCTTTTACATCTGGAACGTATTTCTGTGATTAAACCTGTAAGTTGTAATTCATACACTCATCATGTACTACAGTTTCTAATGTTACTTGTTTTTTTTTCTGGGCACTGGGGCAGTCAGATGAATATTTTCAGTCTTGTTTGATTGTCATTGTTGTACAAGTACTCAGTAATAGTCAAATGATCATTCTATCACTCCAGTTGTAGCCTCAGATGTTTATTTACAGGGTGAACCGTTAGATTTCTGCTCTGTTCATCATGACTAGTATAGAGTACAGGCCGTGGCTCCTCACCACGTATAATAATAAAATAGCCCAAGCTTTGGCAAACATTTGTAGAAGCAGATTTACACATACTTTAATCAGAAATAGAGGAATCTCTCTTCTCCCAGAAGTCTTTGCAAGTCGCAATGTCTATAACTGGTCATGAAATCCCCACACACATGTGATGAGCGTCATCCCACTTGGCCGGGTCAGTTATCGTTGTGATGTCCCTGGGCCCCCACCAGATGACCTTGCTGATCCCAGGGAGGGGGCTCAGTTTTAGTGGTTTGATCTTCCCCCAAGATAAGCATGTGCTGGGATTGTCTGGCTGCTTTCTCTTTCCATGTTTCATAGTTGTATATATGTACAAGCCAGGGGACAAACCTAAGAGGAATTGGTTTGCAACTAAATATAACCAAATGCTCTTGGCGGTTTTTTTTTTTTCAACTTTGGGGTTACTTGGTTATGGATTTTTAGGAATTAAAAAAAAAACCAGTTCCTTGTAAATCCTAAAAGCACACACTAACATTTTAGTTGAAGTTTATTTAAACTCCCTTGTCTTTTTATGTAGGAGAAAATTCCAAATCTACTAAAATTCCAAGGCTTGCTCCATGTTTAAAGTGGACCTGACTTGTCTAAAGGGTTTCTAAGATAAGTGCTGTCACTTAATGGTTCCTGCAGTGTTGGTCTTCAAATCAATGCCTGTGGGTTGGTTTCCAGGCCTAGCCGTTATATAGAGATATTTGATGTAATGCCTTACCCCTCCCTGGCACAAGGCCTGTTCTTGTTTTTGAGCTGTCAGTCTCTTCTGCCCACTGTAGTTGTGGCTTTTGAAATTTGCATTGCAAGCGTCAGGGCTTAAAGTTTACCTGTGTTTTTTTTTAGCGTAGTGCAAAGCAACAGATTCCTTTTATTTGTGGTCCCACCAGCAACACTTCCTCTGCTTCCAATCATTACCCAGCTAAAAATCCTGTCATTACCCAGGGGCAAAAAATGGTATTTCTGGGTTTAGGGAGCAGGCTACGGACTTTCCTTTTATGATAGCAATGGTATTTAGTGATTGGTTGCTGAGGCACCCAGCGCAGTTATTTTTGGGCCCTGTCTACACCCCAATTCACAACTTTAGGCTTACACTCATCTCCTTTGAGTGCAGCCAAGATTTTAAAGACAAGCTTGAACAACCTAGTGATCATTGCACTTGTGTGCTGTGTTAAAGTTGCCATTCTCCCTGTGTTTTCGTGGGTTTCCCTCGGGTACTCCGGTTTCCTCCCACAGTCCAAAAACATGCAGTGCGGTTAATTGTCTTCCCCCCAAAATTGACCTTAGACTGTGCTAATGACATATGACTATGGTAGGGACATAAGATTGTTAGCCCCTTTGAGGGACCGCTAGTGACATGACTATGGGCTTTGTACAGCGCTGCATAATATGATGGTGCTATATAAAAACTGTGTAATAATAATAATTGATCATATGTTCACATGAATAGGCTGCTGAATGCAAAGATCATAACCATACATATTTACATTTTAAATCACATTGCTAAAGTTGTTGAAAATGGCTGACCTGTAAAATAAACTATATACTTACCTCTCTCATTGTAAAGAAATCCTTCTTTACAGTGTCTCTAAATATTTGCTGTGGTACCAATTACAGGAGGGTGGTGACATTGCTTCTTCTTGATTGCCCCATCACAAGATTTGGTCCTAGACTATGCTTTACAACTTAATTGTAGTGCAGTGTTCTCCGAGAACTAAGGAGACCAGTGCTGTGTGGCAGGGGTGTCTGGATGGACGGAACCACAAATCTTTTAACAATTGTAACACCTTAGATATGTTTGGGTCCCCTGTCGGCTTTAATAAATGTTCACCTGAAAGTCAATGCTTCATTTTTGCCAAACTGTTCTCTTGATAACCTTGCACGGGCAGAATGCAGAGTGTATTGTCGTTTAATTTATGTATGTAGTACAGGGAGATGTTCTATCAGGAAGTGGTTTACTTCCCATCCGACTCTGATGTCCTGTGATCTTTGTGACTGTATGTTGAGTCATCTGCTAGTGATCTAAATTTGATTCTTTTTTTTTTTTTATATGTATGTATATATTATATATAGGGTAACACCAGAAGATATGAAAATAAAGCTGGGACCTTCATTACTGGCATTGATGTCACTTCCAAGGTAAATTATTATCTGTGCATGTTTTTATACCATAGTTCTACATCAAATATTGGCACATTTTACTTGAATTGGCTAAACATGTCTCTTTTTTTTTTTATTTTTTTTTTACCTGCTGTACCCCAGCCCCCAACATCAAAGAGCACAATTCCTGTCATATGTTACTTATTCTAGGCGCAGACACACAGGAGTTTATTCATTCCCGGCATGTGTAGAGACAGCCAGCTCAGCTTTTTTGGCAGATACTTGGAGCGATCAGACTTATCCCTTTCTGCAATAATGACCTGCCTGATTGTGCATTTTTAAGTTCCGCTTTAAAGGGAACAACAAGTAGTTGGTCACTGTTCCAAAGCACCTATTTAATTCAGACCCAGTTGTTAAAATTGACTACTGTTAGTTTTAGTGCTAATATTAGGACAATAACCAGCTTCATCAACTTGATGGTAAAAAAATTCCATCTAAAGATGTGGTGAAAGAATAAACACTTATCATACATGTAACTGTAGATGACTGGAGTACACAGTGGAGAACAAATTTTTATTTAACATTGGTTTTTGAGCAAAAATGGGGTTGCAAAGAATAACAATCAGGAACAATACAAAAGTATAAACTGCAAAAGACAAAAAGACTTAATACATATTAACAGGCAGGGGCTGACATTGGTTATCCAACGAATAGCATTCAATGATGCCTGACAGATCCAAAAGCAATGGACAAAGTCATGTTGCAAACAGAAATTACTAATGTTGTGGTATTGATATGGGTCAGATAGCCAATGTGGCATTTACAAAGTGTGCCTAAGTCAAGGCTTTAGGATTAGGCAATATAGGGGTGTTAAAAAAAAAAAAAAAAAAAAAAAAAGGAAAGGGGGTAAGTAGGGTGTTGTGCTCGGAGGGTGCAGAGCGCCCGTAGTGTATTGGAGTCCATGGAGCTGATATTACAGGCAAGTAGCCATGGATATGGAAAGGCCAGGATGTCGAAGAGTAATCCAGGGTTCCCATATAGACAAAGAGAACAAAATTTTGATTGTTGTTTGTAAATGGTCATGTGGGCTGCATACAAAGCTGCAGGAGAGAATTCTACATTTGATTTTACTTGTTATGAAATACTCATGTATGTAGAATGTATGTAGAATACAATACAAGAAATGTATGTAGAATACAGGTTTATGTCTAGCCTGTGCTATGTGAAAAATAGAACCCTTTGTTCTGTTTTAGGATTTGGCAGATACAGTTTGGATAAATTCGGCTCAAGGTATTTTGGCCTCTAAAGTGTATTAACTATTGGCATTCTAATTCTGTTCAAATTTCCATGCAAAAAGTGTGTTTTTTTGCATGGAAATTTATTTTAGATTGTAGGCTATAATTCTTAGCCATAACTCACCAATATTTAATAAACTTTAAAAAAAAAACACCAAATAATCTGTAACTTTTCAGTAGCATATAATATATTTATATATTATATGAATATTTCTTTGTATTGAAATCAATACAGCTATTTTGTATTAAATCTAATACAAAATGATTTGAATTTCTTGCTGATCCGCCCGCACCGACACATGCACCGACGTTATCGGCAAACCCCAGAGACTGTCGCTGCGGGGACCAGCAGGAGGCCGGGGGATGGCGACAGAACAAGGCAAGTGGGCTTTTTTTAGTTTAAAGAGACCCCGAGTGTGACTCGGGATTACCGCTTTGGTACACTAAATCCACCCCGAGTCACACTCAGGATTACCGCTAGGGGGGTTATTATACTGACCTTCATTCTAAGCCATTGTAGATATTTATTACAGGCTGATTTGTGCAATTTTAATTAGTCTAGCACATTACGTTGTTCAAATGTGTTTGTGTATTCTTATGTTATGACTTGGCATGTGAATTTGCTGAAAATGACATATGGCACATTAGGCAGTGGAATAGTCTGACAAATAATCAGTCCTTCACTCACTTTAAATGGCTTTTTCTTTTTGCAGGAAGCTCTTGAGAAAAAAGAACAGAGAGCAAAGAGATTCCATTTTCGTGCAGAAGTCAGTGATAGTCAGAGAAATGTTGTGTTGGATCCAGAAATGTTGAAAAAAGGTAAATTCTTTCCCTAACTCTGTTATGTGGGAAAATAGTTTTGTTTTTTTTGTTTTTTTCTTTCTTTCTGCAGCTCACATTATTGTTGTGTGTATCTGTCTTTGGACTTATTTACACATATAGGCTGCAATGTTGGATTTGTTCATGCAATGTAACATGTATACACTCCATTTGTGCTTTCCTTCATAATGGTGCCATATATTGGCTATTTAGCCCATGTAATACGGACAGAAATGGTCCATGCACATTCTACAGTGGTGCCTTTTGTCACAGAGGCAACCTATTCAAATGCTTGTCTAATGCAATGCCTGCCCTGTGAGTTGGATGTTGTAACTGGTATTGGCATATATACCTTGTTACCGCCTGTAAATCTCACACTTTTATTGTTAAATGGGGCTTTTTGTCTGTGTAGTGCAAATGAGAATATATGTTTTAAGCAATAAGCTAACATTTTGTTCATGTAAGTGAAGAGCATTCACCGTATTCGAATGCATTGGGTAATTCAATCCCATGTAAATGATCCCTTTGAGCAGGATTATTTTGCTAGACAAACACCTTGAATTATGTGTTGCTAGGCCAGAGCTCAGCACCTCATATTCCCCAGGGCTGCCTAAACAAGCTGCTCTTATTACAACGAAGATGGCTTTTCATTAAAAGTTTTTTATTTTCCTGTGATTTAATTTTTCCTTTCCACAGGTTTAAGTAGGGTTTGAGGATGGCTAATGTTGGCTCATGTTTTTCAGCAATTCCGGAGGCTCGTCTGGAAACCCTACATGTCGTCGGCGTGGATGAAATGAGCACACAGGATATATTTACGTTCTTTAAGCAGTATCCCCCAGGGTACATCGAATGGCTGGATGACTCTTCCTGTAAGACAATGCTGCACTTTACACCAGCTTTATTATGACACTGGTTAAAATGAACACAAACAATAGTTGAAATTAAGTTCATGCAAGCCCCTAGCTACCCATGCTGATCGAAAGGACACCAACTAATAGGGTATAGTATGGTGTTGGGTGGGTAGTCAGGCAGAGCTTGTAGAGGTTTGTCTGTAAGGTCAAACACGCCTGTCTCAAGTGATGAATGGACACTTCTACAGCCTTTTTGCTTGCCCATGAAATACATAGATCTCAGAGTATCTATCTGACTTGGTTCTATTAAGAAAGGGTTTTTGCTTGTAAAACAACACTTTACATAGTACAGGTACTTGTGTTTAATCCTGATTACCCATTTTAAACCTGTAAAAGTGCTGCCTAAAAGAAAGTGTTATCCCTGTGTAACCTGAAAAGCTATCTATGCACTCTGTCATTACTTGTTTTACTCTAATACTAGGAACTGGATTTTCCTGGTTTTCCAACTACATTTTACCCATGTTAATGATTTAAAGCATATAATTTAAAAACTTTCACGAGTGTATTAGTTGTCTTTACTATGAACGATTGAATGTGATAATTAGAAAAACGCAGCAATGCAGATAGTAATTTCAAACTCGTAGCTCCCTATTTGCATTCAGTTTCATAAAATATCTGTCTTATAGGTAATGTGATCTGGCTTGATGAAGTGACTGCAATTCGTGCACTGATAAATATGAGCACTATGCCAGTAGATTCAAAGAGTAAAAAAGATGAAGAAAGCACGTCTACAAAATCCAAAGCAGGTAACCAGCTTACTTCACGTTATCACAAACTTTAGGTGTTCTTTTTGTTTAATTTTTAGAGGGTATAGAAAAGCTAGGTGTTCGTAATCTTAACCCTAGCTCCAACTCTTACTGATGTAATACTGTCGTATGCCATCTTCTCACCTCCACCAGTCACTGAATACCGATGTTCTGTGATTAGCCAAAGGGGAAAAGGAGGCATACAAACCAAGGTAGATGAAAATGGTGCATTGCTTAGATCCTTGGCATTCATAGTGGAAGTGCAGCAGTAACTGTACTATTGCTTACCAATCTGTTTTTTAGTAAAGCACAACAACAGGGTCATTGGGTAAATGTAAAAAGAGGGAACCCTTTTTTTTTTTTTTTAAACTAATTTAAAATTTTTGATTTAGTTTAGCTTGAGCTTTAAGACAACCCACGTAGCTGTAACCCACCTTATTCCTCATATCAAAACATTGAAAGGCAAAGGTCTGATTGTTTGCATTCAGTAGCTTTTTAATCTTCAGCTTTAAACCTATTGCTTACAGTGATTTCATTGCAAGCTTGGTTCTATGTCCTTTGTTCAGAAGACTGTTAAAACATTTGACATGGGGATTTTGCAATGACGCATAAAAGATAAAGGAGATCAGATTACTGGAGAAATATCAAACCTCTATAGTGTGTAGTATAAAAGTTGTATAGTTACAACTTATGTGTAACTCAGTTCAGTACATGACTTACAGTTGACTTACAGTTTTCAACACTAATAAACCCATGAACTGTGAGGAGAAACTAGCTTGCCCCTTTTTATTATTGAATGCAGTGGCTTTTATTGTATTACACAGGGGGTCAGGATTTCTTTTTGCATTTATCTGCATATAGTTGTTGTGTGTGACCTAAACTTCACGCAGTCATTGTTTGTCAGAATCTCTGTACTCCCAGCATAAGTAGCACACTTTCTCTAAGAAGTAATCTAAAATCTTTTAATGCTATGAATGATTTGTGTAAAATCTGAACAATTTCATTGTTAGTAGAAATGTTTTTTAAAATGGCCAGGTAATCTCTTGAAACTCATGATCTTGCTGTGCAGACCAAGCAGTTTCTGAATGTTCGCCTGCTCTCCTTCCAGACAGATTTAATGACAGCTCTGGAGATGAGACTGAAGAAGGTGAAGTGGATGAAGAAAATCCTAGTGATACAGAGGAAGAGCCCAACAAAAACAACTTGAACACAGTAAGAGTTGAGCATAAATTGTCGGTTAGTCATTTAGATTATTGCCATTTTAGTCAACCACCTATGTTTTGCATATTTTATCTGCACGCGATTGGATATTTAAAGTGAATTTTTACACATTCTCAAATTTGTTAGTAAACTATGCTTGTGTTTGTCTGATTTTTCTGAAGTTTATTCTTTAATATGTAACTTTTATAAAAGGTGTTTGTAATATATGGCTTATTTTTACTTGTACAGATAGATACTCTTTCTCAAGCGGAACAAGAGTCTTTGATGAGAAATGATCCCCGTCCCTCTACAAAAATGTTTAAGGGAAACCGATTGCACATGAGATTTGCTACCAAAGGTAAGCAAGGCTACTATTTATTTGTACAGTGCTGTGTAATATATTGGCGCTAAATAAATCCTGTTTAATAATATTAATAATCTAGATTTTGGTCTAGTGCCAAAACTTCAGTGTCTGCTTCTTAATTAAAAAGTCATTAGAACATGCCTAGATCTGACTTTCTAGTTCTTTAGAGATGACTTTAAAATGTAAAATTACTGTACTAATAAATTGGATAGTGACTTGCTTATCTACGCAGGTATTTTTTTAGATTTGTTTTACACAGTACTTTGACGCTTGTTCTAGGGCTGATTCCTAATGGTGGTCCTGTATGGTACAGGTAATAGACTTTTGGGTTTAGTGTTGGCTGATGGATCTTTAACTGCAGTTGCCCAACACTTACTAAATTTGTTGCTAAATTCATTTATGGTTTTCCAGAGGACAAGAAAGAACCTGGAGCAGCACGGAGAAGTCAGTACTACATGAAGTATGGAAATCCAAACTATGGTGGCATGAAAGGAATCCTTAGCAACTCCTGGTAAATATTGTTGATTATTATTTCACTTCCATTCCCAAGTCAAACTGATAAATGCACAGAAAGTACAGGTTAGAAGTTCTGGTCACAGGGCAGTCATTTTAAATAGTTTTAAGGCATTTTGTTAGCTGATTTATTAAATAGTATTGTCTTGTTTTTAATGTGGTCTCTTCCATTTTATGAACAGGAAGAGAAGATACAATTCTCGCCAAACTCGTGTCCAGCGAGATGTCATAAAGAAAAGGACATTTATTGGAGACGATACACCTGCGTACCAGCACCTTCATTCAGGTAACAGCAGAACTGACATTTGCTGGAGCCAGGAATAGACAAAAGATAAAATAGTTATTAACTTGAGGGTAATTCACTCACTGGGTCTAAGTGAAAGGATCTGAACAGTGAGAGTCCCATTTGTAAATCTCGCACTAATGTGCCGCCATTCTATCAGTACTTCCTTGAAAAAGTCCTGTGCATTTCTGGGTTTGGTTTGCATCCTCCCTTTTCATGATATTCGATTGGGAGGTTTACTGGTAAACACTAGGTAGTTTCACTGCAGAAAGATCTAACACAGAATTGTTACAGGGCAAAATAGGAAGCTTGGTGGTAAGTTGTATTTACATAAGGGACTTGCTATGCTCCTATCCACCTAGGCTGAGCAGAGTGGGGCTCCAGTTGTGCACCTAGATTGTTGCTTCTAACCACTTGTTTAGTTAATTTTATATGCAATTTATCACTGAAAACCAGTGTAATATAAAAAAAAAATTGTTTATTGTTTGTCTGTCTAAATATTACTTTTCACTTCTGGTTTTGAAGAACCAGCTAATTAGAAAAAAAAGGCTAGCATCTTCTTGTTACACTCAACCTTTGTTTTAATGACAGTTGAAAAGTTTTGTTTTTCTATCTTAATGGCAATGGCCACCAAAAGGTTAAAAATTCAAGGGGTTCAAATCCTTACCTATATTCTATGTCGCTGCAATACATTCAAATGTTCCTATGTTTCCCCTTTAACACACATTTTAGACCAGTTGGTTATCTAAAACCCCCAAAAACTTGTATATTTTCCAAAAGCAGATTACATCTAAAATGAAAAGATGGTACTTGCAGATTTTTATGTTGCATGGTATTTGAGAAACTGTTTTTCAAACACTTGCTTCAAAAATAGAAGTGAAAGCCTCAGGCATGATGATTAATGTTAATCTGACACTGGCTTTCACCCTGATCCTGCTATGGAATTATCTTACCTCGGGTGCATATATGCACAATGCACATTTTACCTGCTGATTTTGCTGCAGTGCCTTTTCTTTGAATGACACCCAAATGCAGTGCCATCAGTTGTGATGCACGGCTTTGCTAAAAATGGTGTATGCAAATGGTAATTCTTAGCACTCTGCACCAATTTAATGGGCCATCAAACATCTACCACATTTGTATTCTTTCGGGCTAGGATCAGCACACACTGCCAACTTAGGTCATATTTGAGCAGGAAGCAAGACACTTAGGCTATCAACTGATTTGAGTTTTTTCCCTCATGTTATTGTTGCATGTTTTCTCTCAATTGTTGACCCTGTCACTAAGCTAAAAGGATGAGAAATGTGACGGGCATCTGGAAACAAATTTTTTTTTTTTCGTGTTAGGGGTTTTTGTGGCTTGCCATTCATGGTGAATATTTTACCTATTTTTAGTCCTAGTGATGGATTGACAAGACTTTATAGGAAATCCCCTGGGGGTCACAGCTATAGGATCTGACGGATTCTTATTGTAAATAAAAGATGGACACTTCCTACCCTGAGATTTTAGTTCTTACTCTAGCCAAAGTCCTGGTTGGAGCTTGGCTTTATTTATTAGGGGTTTTAGAGGAGTTGGTGGCCATTGGCCTCTATAGTTTGCTGATAGACCGAATATTTGCCTGATATGTAGGCCTGGTGAATGTTCCAGAGGAGCCAATAGAAGAAGAGGAGGAGGAAGAAGATATGGACGAGGACGACCGTGTAGTTGTGGAGTACAGAGACGAACTGCAAGCCTTTAAAAGAGAGAGGGAAGGGGCACGGCGTTCTGCAGCCAGCGCTTCAGACTCTGATGAAATGGACTATGACTTAGAGCTGAAAATGATCTCTACACCATCCCCGAAAAAAAGCATGAAGATGACCATGTATGCAGATGAGGTGGAGTCAAAGTTAAAGAGCATCAGGTAAGCTTCCCCATTTGCCCTAGTGACCTCAATAAAAGATGCCTTATATTTCTAGAATCTGTCTCATAAATTATCTTAAAGCAGTTAAAGGTCTAAAAGAAATGGAATACTTACTTCTACCACTTTTATTGCTACCAAATCCAATCCTCAGAAGTTGTCCTGAAGCTCACAGTGAAACAAATACTTCTGGGATTGTTAACTTCCTAATTTAGGCTCTTACTGATTTCCATCATGGACGTTTATTGCATGTTATTGGTTCATTGCATCAGTCCTCAGAGATGGACGTGGTCTCCAGATTTGATCAGCATTCAGCAGTGCAGACGATCATTTTAGAAATGTTTTTATTCCTAAGACCTTTAAGATTTTATCCCTAGCTTTGGACTCGATGTGTTCTGTTTGTGTGTACTACACACAGAAGCAGGGTCTTATTAGCGATTAGATTAATTCAGTTTTGTGTAGCATGCCTTTTCTTCCACAAAGTGCACATAAAAGGGAAAATAAGGTTAGTAGTGCAGCCATTTGTAATACATATTTAAAGGTGAGCTACAGCGTTATGCTTAGTCCTGCTTAGTTTGGTTTCATTGTATGCACTGAACTTCCTACATTAAATTGTGCATTGAAAGCTGCAGCAGTAGGGGCCCTCATCATTTCCTAACTCCAGTATCATCTAACCCAGTTACCCTCAGCTGAATGGCACTGGCCCACTTCTTTCATTTATCATTAGTTCTTTCAATAATGGAGGCTCGGGACCACATGTGGGAGTTGCCTAGGTCAATCTGCATACAAGTTTACCTACCAAGGCGTTTTAATGGCTTTGAAAATGATGGGGGCAAATGACATTCATATTTAATAGTAAACTGTGAGGTTACATTCTAGTAAAGAATATCATGGGTTATGCCCAAAAAGCACTGCTTTAGTTCTTTTGGTGTATGTATATGTGTATAATAAACCATTCACTGCACTGATGATGCAGATGAACGTGGGGACTGTCTGCACATACAGAATAGTAGGCGGCGTTTACACTGCTATCAGCATGGTGTGCCCTGGCCAGCAGATGTCACTGTTGCACTGGTTGCCACTAGTAAGTTCGACTTTATGCTGCAGGCAGTGCCCTGGGACATGTAGCCAAATATTGCATACAAATGGAGGAAAAAAAATTTATAGTAAACAGTAAATTATTTCCAGTGACATGATTTCCCATCCATTGACACTGACATTGACTAGCAGGCAGTGCTGCTACTGTGCATGGGTCCGCTACAGCAACAACAAGGCCTTTTGATTCTTTAGCAAGCAATTTAGTTAAACATTCACTTAAAGCCTATCTGACCTATAAGATACAAATAAATGCAGCTCTGCAATTAGTAGCTCATCAGTCTACTGCTTTTTCTTGTCCAAGCACATTTTAAACAGAGTAACAAAATATCATGGCATCAGTCTGGTTCTGCTGTTTTGCTACAATATATCATTGATTGAATGGCCATATTACATATCTTTTAGCCTATGTACAAGAGCTTTCATATATTTTGTGTATTAAAACTGTATCTAGGACAGGTAAGAACAGTTGTGGCAGAAAAGGACAGAGCATATCCCTGCTGCAAGAATCATCCGCCTGAATGTTTAAAGTGGAGCTTTTTGAACTGATATCAATTAATACCACGCTCAGTCTGTGAAATTGGATTATCCATTGTGGTGTTTGCTTTCTGGTACTTCTCCATGGTTCCTGTAATTCTTTAATAGCTCCCTTACTGCTTTTATTTGTTGCCTTGAGTTTCTCTTCATAATTAGAATATCAATTTGTGGCATATATTATCGGGTAATATATTTTTAGAAAAAGCTACAGGGTCTCTTTTTTGACAAACTGCATTTTTGCTTTGGAGTTTTGTTAGATCAATGATGGTACAAATTGCCTAAAACAGCAATCCTCCAAACCTATAAGTACACTGTATCTGCTTGTTTTCTAGGAACTCGATGAGATCTGACACTGGAAGCAATGTGAAAAACCGTATCGGTGGAAAATCTAATTCTGAGAAGCCATCGGATATCCGTCTGTTACTGGAGGAGAAGAGACAGAGTACAGCAAGCAGACAAACCACAACTGGAACAAAATCTGGTATTGCGTTTTGTTTTGGTTTTTTAGAATAAGATTTTGGCATAAAAAATTACACTGTTTAACATTAAGGGAGGTTCAGACCTGTCTCTGGATTGAGCCAAACCCATGTGGCTCCCAGTGCTTGGCACCTTGCCAGCTGCACATTTTCTTGCGCCACAGGACTGGTTCCTAAAAAATGGCCTCTGCACGTTTTACAGCTTGCAGCAATGAGCAGTACTTTCCCACACTGGCAGAAGCTATGTGTAGCGTCTCCTTGGAGAACAGTGGTTAACATGCATGAGAAAGCTGTAACCGCAACAAAACCTTATGGCCATGGCTGTGTGAAAATCTAACGGGTAAAGACTCTGTTGAAATACATTTGTAAAATAATGATCTTCCTAATGGTGCCTGACAAAGACTGTGGCAGCTGTGATTCATTCAACAGCTCCCGGATAAGTGAAGTAGTACTATTGCTATTATCCTTAGTTGCTTTATCTTTTGTATTTCTAAAGAAATGCAAAATATTTGTTTGCTTTTTCTCACTCATTATGGGTTTATTTCATTTGAATCTAAGACCAAACAAGAAATGATAGTTATCAGAGTCAAACTATTTGATGCCAATAAATATACCAGTTAAAGAAAATACACAGCTAAGGTCATACTTACCTAAAAGAGCATCTGATAAATAAACAAATAAAAGAATCGGATGAGAATCTGTATTCATGGAGCGGGGTGACTGTTGTAATGGTTGAAAAGATACTGAAGCGTACGGCTCGGCAACGGTTGCCTTATACAACTTAGGACTACACTGACATCACGCTTCGCCTCCCTTGTTTTTCTGTCTCTAGTACAGTTCGTGAATTTACTGCAATATAAAGGTGAAAATTGTCATTCAGAGTATAAGAATTTATTATTATTAATATTTTTGTTTTAATAATAAAACAAAAAAATTGCAAATGTCCAAATTTCTGTGGACCGCCAGCGTCCACAGACCACTGGTTGTCGACCGCTGATTCAATCAACCCTGCAAAGTAATATGACTATGCTGCCTTTTCTGATGATGAGCAGCACAGATTCTCTGTTTACAGGGGGAAGGCTGGTAAGCAATAAGGTATCAGGAACACTAAAGTGGTTCCCACATTATGTAAACAGGAGGCTGACGGCACTAAACAGTAGTACAGTTGGCTTGAAATGCCTCACCTCCATTTCCCTGTTGGGGGCCTGCTGTTCAGAGGATAACATGAGGCTGATATTAAGGCATGTTTATTGTAGGTTATGTAAAAATACATTTTTTATATTTACATTTCAGAACTGGACTTTAAGCGTATCCGATTTCTTTCTGACATTCAGCTTGTAGTTATTGGCATGATATACAAACCAATTGAAAACATTCTTGTTTTAAATTGGAATAATTACTTAGACCAAGACTTTATTAACTGAGGGCCCATGTAAAGTAAGGTTTAACACCTACAAATTAGGAACCTTAGATTGAATCTTTGTGTAGACGTGGCCTAATCACTTTTTTCTTTATTTTCAATCTGTGCAGATGTGCGGCAGAGGCTTGGAAAGAGATCACATTCACCAGAAGTCAGAAAGGTGTTGAGCCACATTCCTACATCTCGCAGAGAACCAGCATCTGATGTGCACAGTCGGCTGGGTTTGCCAAAACAAATGGAAGGAAAAGGTCTTTATTCAGACACCAAGGAGAAGAAAACAGGTCAGTTCCCAAGTGACAAAAAAAGGACTAATGCCTCCTATATAAAGAACCTGTCATCAGCATTTTTCTGTCACATAGGGGTCCTGGGAAAAGCAATAAGGTTCCGTTTAAGTGAAATTAGTAAAATGCTTAACTAATTAAAGAACTACGCTTGGGCACATAGGGCACAAATAGTTCATACTACATATAATGGATTTTTTTTCTTAAAGCTCTGTTGCTAGAAGTGGTAATGTTTTGACTACTTATGGTGTTTAATGGGAAATGAACCTTGGCAAGCTATGCATGACCTCAGAGGAAAGAAATTAATATGAACGTCAAGCCCTTTAAATAATTTGAACTATTTATTACAACACCTATTTGTTTCATTTATATTAGGAAGCCTGTGGAATCGTTTGGGAACAGCACCAAAAGAAAAGGAGCGAGAGCCTGAGAAGGGAGGAAAGGGCAGCGGGGCACCGGAAGAGGATGACACTGTACTTCAGCAGGCCTGGGGAGCCTTGATAAAGGAGAAAGAACAGATTCGACAGAAGAAGAGCCGTTTGGACAACCTTCCTTCTTTACAGATTGAAATCAGCCGGGAGAGCAGTTCTGGCTCGGATACGGACTCCTGATGACGCATTTACACATCTTGGGACAATGGCTTCCAGTAGCATGGCAGCAACTTGACAATGTGCCGCCCCTGCCTTTCACACAGCAATTGTTTTTACACCAATGTTGAGACACAATAGTGGCCGCAGTGATCTCAACAAGCCTCTGAGAAATTCATGTGTTGGGTTATGGGGATTAAACAATTGTATTGGTTATTGAGTGTTTTTTCTTTTTCTTTTTTTATATATACATCTTCTGTAAACTTAATGTGAATTAGGATCAAACAGATGTTTTTTTTAATGATCTTTATATTTTTATTTTTCAGCAGATGTTGTAAATGCAGTGCCTGCACCTGTGGCCCCATCAAATTAATTCAGATGCAGGGTGTTGTGTTTTTAAAAGATGTGAAAATATTACTATTGAGTCATTTGATGTTTTAAAAACTGCTTTCTGAGGTATAAAAGTCATGTACATCCAAAATAGATGTGAGTGAGTTAGGTACCATGCAAGGTTCAGTCCCCACCGTTTTAGAAAGAGGTCTCTGCCATTAGGAACTATGTAATGAGAGCAACCAATTGATGTGTCAGTCTTCTCACATTCATTCTTTCTTTTCTTTTTTTTTTTTTTTTTTGATCATTTTAACAGCTTAATTTGCATACCTGCATTTTAGATGAAACCTAAAGCTGAACTCCAGGAACAATAGATAAAATTGAAATCTAACACGCATGTCCATTGTTACCTGATTCTTGGAGATTTTTAAAGATCTGTGCAGTACTTCTGAAGTTTTGTGCAAAAGTTTTTTGTAATATAGACCAGTGGCTGCTGATCTCTGTCCTTGGGCAGGGTGACGGGTCTTGTATCCATTCCCTCCTTTGGGTAGCCTTTAGTGACTGGACCAATGATCATTGTTTGTACAGAAATACTTTGTCACCAAATACAAAGAAATATTTGTAAACACATTGCATAGTTCTAAGAGTATTTTCCCAGGCGTTCTGTCCTGCCTACCTCTCGTCAGCAGTGGCTAATTTTCTGAATGGATGGCAGTGGGGCACGAGCAGCCCTGCCATCATCTGCTTTCAAGTGCTCAGCATTGATGAGGACTGACATTGGCAGTCCCGCTCCCATCTGCTAATGTGTTGGGCGGTGATGAGGATGGAACACTGGCAGTCCCCCTCCCATCTTCTAACACACGCTGGACACTGCAAACATAAGAAAGGAAAGTGCAATTTTTTTTCTTTTTATAAAAGCTCCACTTTACCTAGATATAGCCCTAGGGGGCCACATCTGAAGTTAAGCTGAATTCACAGTGGTAGTATGGTTGCGTTTTTTGCTTCCTCATGCCAGGAACCCGGCTGAAAAGAAATTTCTGGGAAGAACACTGCATTGTTACCCACAAAATGAGTTCATATTTGCTGCTATTTAAAATTTGGATAAAGTTTTTTGTGCCTGCAGTTCAGCTTTACAGTGAAAATATTGTCAGAATTTTCCCTGTGTTCTTACAGATTTGCTGCATCATTACGTTTTGGAATGAAAATATATATGTATAATTTTTTTTTTAAGTACCTGAAAACTTGCTCAGCTTCATTACTTTGGAATTTTCAGTGGCTGTATTTTAAACATGCATCCAAACTAGAAGAAGAATGTATCTTTGGTGTATGGAGAGGAGCTGAAAAAAGACTTCTAATTGCAGTGCAAGCTAGGAAGTGTTAATTAAAGCAACCTTTTCCTCTCACATTGACAACTCTCCCATTGAACAGGATATTAGCTAACCATTAAATATGGCTGCTTCCAGCAATATTGTACTGTAAATTGTATGACATTATTTTTGCACTGTACTTTGTCATAAGTTTTTTTATTTCTTGTACAGTAACTAACTCTTCATGGTCCAAGCTCCAAAGTGCTCCTTGTATATGAGAGTAGCCTGCTTCTTGGGACTGTAGTGTGCACTGTGACTTTATGGTAGCCTGTATTAAGAGAAGACCCATGCGTGGCATTGTGCTCCTATTGTAATGTATTTGTAGACTGCAGTACAGTGGTGTGTCATTAGTAAGGGGGTACAAGAGGAAAGATAAGGGTAAAGGCATTTACGTATGTGCTCATCCTGCATCAGCAAAGTACTGATTCGCTTTAATGTAAACATTTTCCATAAGGAATGTGGGGTTAATAGCTGCTGCTGCTTGTCTGGCTGATATGCTTAAACTTTGGTATCAGTTACTGACTTCCTAACCTAGATTTCAATGTGCTTATCCACAAACTTAAAGGAAATTCTTTCTGGGTCAGTATTGCAAAAAAGTAAAGTATAACAATCCAACAGAACTAGCTTTTGGAAAAACTGGCAAAAATCTTTTTTTTCTATTGTACTGGTTACATGTGGTGTTCTGTGATCTGTTATGTGTACTCTATTCAGGTGTGTGAAAGCAAGGAATGTAACAGAAATATAAAATCTGCTCCAGGGTTGTCACCCTTAATCATTTCCCTACTGAATTTAGTCATAGATCTAGAACAAGCAGGTATAATAAAGTGGACGTTACCTACCCTTGCATTTTAGCTGGCACTGACACATTGACCCAATCCTTTTCTGGGTTTGGGGGTTCTTTGGCCATCCTGATTGGGCAGACTGTAATGACAACTTTCAAGCATGTTCCCAGGACTTTTTATGATTGAGTTATGCCAAGACCACACATAATTCCATGTCCATTCTACAGAGGATTGCAAGCGGGTATGTACTTTCATTATTGCAAGTGAAACAGAGTTAGCTTCTTGCGGTTTAAGGGTTTGTTCCACCTATACAGGTATAGGAATACAGAGATGCATATTGTCATTGATATACTAAGTAGTTAGAATCCTCATTATCTGTATTGAACCAGATTAACTTGTGCTTGTTAAATAAGTAGAAATCAGAATTCTAATTCCATGTATTGTTGTAGAATTGGGCTGCCAGCATGTTTAATAAGAATGATGTGCCTTTTTTCCTATAAGGTACATGTATGTTAAACATGCAATATAGACGAAAGGAGTTTTCAGGGCCGCCAGCCTTGAAGAACAGGCTGAGTGGTAGTATAATACTCCTACATACCAAAAAAATATAGAACTCTGCTACATCCACTAGTCCCATCCTCTATGTACAAAACTGAATAGAATGCTAACATTCATATATTATTTATGAATTCTCTCTCTTAAATAATGCTCAATTGCAAAAGATGGTAGCTTAATTCTTTATTATTATGTTTGTACTGCATAATTCCAGGTAAGCTTCAGTTCAAGTAGCAAGAAAACAACAATTAAAAAAAATGTTGAAATTTAAATCTACACACAGAATAGAAAATGGTTTACAGTCCTAGGAAGGCCACAATGAAGGGGTTTCTACCTGAATATCAGTTCTAGAGGATGGGGTAAAGGCAGTTTGGTTACCTGAAGGTCTTGAATACCCAGTACAGAATCCAGGCCAACATGTAAATGCTGCAGAGAAGTGGAGGTGGAGGGAGTACTAACTAAAGTGACGGCACCTTAAAGAGACCCTGTTTTCTCTCCTCTCCAGGTTGCCTGTTGTCTGTGTCCCCACTGTTCCAATGCTGCAGATCCAATACTGCAGCTTCAAACTCTTCTCTTTTCATCAAATACAGGAGTGTCAGATATCTGTGTCTCCTATTGCTGGTCCCTTCCCTGACCCCAACATCACTGCAGGAGGAAGTGCTGAGATTGATGGAGGTTGCATTTCCTGGATATTGTGGGGCTTGGAGACACAGTCATTCAGAGAGGTGAGTATCGTACTTCATATATTGCAGGCACCTGGCTTTTTGAGACCTAACAGGTTATTATGTAGAAATGCATCACCTCCACTTTTCCTCCAGTATGCATACATGAGTATCATCTAAAGGTGGTTTTTGTTGCTCTGTCCCAGAGCATTAAACATGCAGATATACATTATTAAATACAATTATTTATACCAATTTGTCATCATATTCTTACTTTTTACATATTGTATCACTGCCTCTAGGTTTTAGTAGTATCATGTGAACCACTACTTGTAGCTCTGCTTCCAAATCCATTCTAAGCTAAATGGGTGACATGACTTTCAGCACTTTGGTTCCATTCTGTGTCATTAAGAAGATTTTCCTTCACTTCCTCTTTGGTAGACACAACAGGAAGTAGAGGAAAGCTCTCCAAAATGAGGGAAGCTTAGGTAAGTGCAATCAAAGCTAATGTCCCTATATAGAGATTTTTCACCTGCTGCGCAAGGAACAAGAGAAAATTTTGTATTTCTCATCACTTTCAATCCCAATAACAATAGTCGTTCAGCAGGAACGCAAACAATACAAATCTGAGCAGGCTAAAAGCATTTCACTATTTTTTTTTTTTAAAGCTTAAAAAAAAGGTTTTGACACAAATTATCATCTCCTGCCGTCTTTACTCCTAAATTAGCTTCTCAGTAATGATGTAGAATAATGGGGAGGGAATAAAATGAACCTGTAAGGGCACTGTTACATGTTTGTGATGTATTAACCCCGCCAGCGTTCTAATTCTGTCCAAATTTTCACGCAAAAAACGTTCAATTTTTTGCATGGAAATTTATTTTACATTGTAGGCCTAAAACTTCTAGGCATAATTCACTGAAATGTGTCAAATATTTAATAATTTTAATAAAAAAAACTGTTAAAACAAAGGTGCATAAAAATACTAAAACCTTTAATATAATTGTGTACTATGTATAATATATATATATATATATATATATATATATATATATATATATATGATTTATTTGTATTGGACTCAATACAGCTTTATTGTATTGAATCCATAACAAAATTATTTAAATTTCCCGCCCGCACCACCCCGGAGAACGTCTCTGCAGTCACCAGAGAAGATTGAAGGAAGAAGAATTGTCCCGAGGACCTTCAGGGACGAGCAGGACGCTAGAGGATGCCAAAGGAAGAAGGTAAGTGTTCTACCTTTCCTTTATACAGTGTTTTTCTGCAAACACAGCCTAAAAAAACATTACTTTTTTTATTGCAATGAAATGCCTGTCATTTTTTTCCATGCAATGCAGCACAGGTGTACTGTCTTGGTGCCTTAAAAAACAAACAAATGACAGTGCATTGAATGTTACACATGTTAGTTTGAATGGACCAGAAACAATTTTTTGACCAAGGTTCCCATGATACTAAAACAGGAACAATTTCATTGGACAGTTAATTCATTTAGAGTTTAATAAATTCAAAGTTCTAAGGTGTAGTGCTCTGATTCAGAAAGACATTGGCTGTGCAGCTTGTTTTCACCACCAACTGCTTGACATTGAACCCTTATTGAAGGCTGGCTAACTGCAGAGCAGATATTTTACTGGATCTGGGACATAAGTATAAATCTGGGACTGGGTGCACTATTACATGTAACTGGACTAACGGTTGCACAGTTCATTTAAAAAAAATTGTGTTTCACAAATACAAATTTCCCCCTAACTGGCTAAAGTAAAAAAAAAATCACCATAAAAATAACATAGTTTTGTTAAGCACAATATGTGACGCTCTTGAACTTTGAATTCCCCTTTAGAACCTTGATTTTTTTCTTTATTTTCATCATGAAAAATCAAAGTCATAACAATATCTCAAGAATAACAGAAAGAGCTTTATATAGAGATATATGTACATTGTATTGTAAACACTGATCATATATGCAGACAAGAAATGCTTTGGTAAGTGTATGAAAACTGATTTGTTTTAAATTAATAATGGCACCAAGTGATTTTATGGCCTAAATAGGCAGCTCTAAAACCATTTTGAACAAAACACCAACCAATTTATTTTTGTTTTGAATAGAGGGGGACAGATTAGTCCCTGTTAGATTTTTGTTGCCGACAGTGTTTTTACTGTATTTAGTAATATGTATAGAAAAAAGGTAGTAGTGTCTAGATTTAAAGCTGGTCACCTGGCAGGTAAAGAGGATAAAAGGAGGCAGTGTGGAGAGAAAGTTTGTTGCAGCACGCTCCTAACCCCAAAAGCGTTCTAATTTTGTCTGTATTTCCATGCAAAAAGCGTTACTTTTTTTCATTTCAATTCATTTTACATTATAGGCCTATAATTCTTAGGCATAACTCACCAAAATTTGATTTTGTCACCAAATAAACTTGTCCAATATTTAATAATTGTATTACATTTAATAATAAACTTTAAATAAAAAAAACACAGAAATCTGTTAAAAAATAAAAAATAGTTAAACATGTAATGTAACTACAGTAGCATGTAT
>NC_092858.1:139845908-139945751 GCF_032062135.1 Pyxicephalus adspersus
TTTTTTTTTTTTTTTTATTAACCAACGACAATTATTGCACGTGTGTACATAGCTTTAGAAAAGTAATTGTGTATTTTAACTCTGAACTTTACTATTTGGTAAAGAAACACCATTGAGTGTTAAATGTCTTTGATTATATACATTTTTTTCCTTTTTACTATATTGGTAAGTCTACAAGATTCATAATAGGAATGTTCATATATATATTTTGCTCAGTGCAGTTTAATATATAAAGACTGAAAGGCAAGGCGTGTATTATGGAGAGCTGGAGATCCTATCATCTTCTCGATAGTGCTGTATAGGTCCCTTATTTTGTTCCAGTTTTTAAATAATTTCTGACATTAGTAGCACTACCGGGAAATGATCTGCACATCCTGATTTAATAACTGTTTGGCAGTTGTCTGTGAAATGCTACAAAGTGTTTGGGTAAGATCCTGATAACAGCCAGTACTTCTCAGACTTCTAAAGGTTCTGCCTGGGAGAAGGAATTAGGCTTAAGAGGAAAATGCATTTCAAGATTAATCCTGTTTTTAGGTTGCCGGTGTTTAGGAAAATCTGATCTTTGATAGTATAATCCATGTACCCCTAGTGCATCAATGCTTCTCAATGCAATCGTTCTTTTGGTTCTCCTGAGAGATTTGAAGGTGTTGAAGCCAAAGAACATGCAGGAAAAGTGGAAAAAGTAGGAATTACCCCAGAGCACAGCACAGTTAGGGCAGGTGTTTAAACAGGGACAGAAACATCTCATAGGTATCACTTGTCAGGAGTTTGGTTTCCCATTATATGTTCTAGTTATCACCTAAAGGTGGAGTTCCATCTAGACTGTTCTCAGAGCCAACAGAGGAATCCCGAGAGGAGCGACCTTGCAAGAAGCGAATAATCTTTTCAACGGTTGCATCCTGGTATTCATGTGACCATCTGGTAATGTGATAACATGACATGTTGAATTGAATTATGAACATAGAATAAACATAACAATGCCATGTCAACATAAAATCTTCTAACACTCAGTGTTTTGCTTTATGACTTCCAATTACAAAAAAAATCAGATTGGTTTAAAACTGTTACTCATATTGCTTCATATATGGAATCACAATTTTGAGACTGACATCTGTTACTGGCCATGAAACCCTGTTTTGTGATATCTGTGTGCTGTTAACTGAATACATTCAACTTTTATTAGATGCTGTAAAAATTAAAACTTACTTGATGCCATTGAATTTTAATACTGCTCTCATGTCCTCAGGAAGACTCATCGGATCTGGCCACTCAAAGTGATCAGTAACTGGTACAATGTTCTTGCCGCAGTTTAATGCAGTGACAATCTCCTGCATAGAGCAGAAACCAGTGACAGATATCAGACACACATAGAAATCAATCAAAAAGTATTTGTATTGTTACTATAATCCTGTTTTAGGATTCACATTGCCAATGAGACAGAAAGTAAGGTCAAATTTCTGAAATCGGAACACAGATGGCAATGAAAGCCTTAGAGAAGTTCAAAGCCTTTAAAAAGAATGTGTGTGAAGTTCCAATATAATGATAAAATGTTCCCAGCTATTCATTATTCAGATTATTATTATTATTATTATTATTAATAAACAGTTTTTAAATAGAGCCAACATATTATGCAGCATTGTATATTAAATATTGAAATAAATGCATTCATTTACCTTATGTACCCAGTCTTTGCAGTCAATGTCACCCATGCACTTGTCCAAAGACCCATTGGAAAGAACCAATACAAAGTTTCTTGCGCTGATCACACTCTGAATTAGTTTGTCCTCAAACTTCCCTGCCTCCAGCTTTTCCACATCAATAAATGCACTGAAGCCATGTAGATATAAATGTACCTTCAGGAGGCTGGAAGAATACAGAGAGTTTAAGTATTGCTTAAACAAATATTTACGATACTTCTAAAAATACAAAGAAATATTGGGTCCCTGCCCCCAAAAAATTACATAGGCCATTTTCATCAGTGATAGTTTTATGTGGGTTTTGTAGTGGAGATATTTATAGGTCCACAGATCAAGTCTGTTGTACATGATGAAGGTTTAAACAAACCCTCACACCAGCCGAGTTAGAAGATTGAGAGACATTTAAGTCACTTTCTGGAGAGCCATAAGTCTCCTGCATACAATAAAAAAAAGTTCCAAATCTGCTTGATTCATATCAGAAATGGGACTGTCCCATGTCATTGAAATCTGGAGCTCTTTCCAGAAAATTTTGGTATGGTGAGGGGCGAGCAAAGAGAATGTTTTTACCAGGACATTCAATCAATGGAACGTCGCTTTCAAGGCTTACGGAATCAAAATATGATGGTCAACTACTGCTGAGATGCTCAGACTGAGCATACACAAGAAAAGCATATTTCAATGCATTTGTGAAGAAACTGGTAGCTGAATGACTCTTTCTGTTTAATTGTGCCACTTTGTCCCTTTTTCACTTTCCATTGAATATAATAATGTATTTCAGTGGTGCTTTATTTAAAGACACATCCAAGCACACTGTGAACTAACATTCCTCATAATTCAAAAAGCTGACGTGACTGAAAAAGTTGAAAGTAGAAATGAACATGAAAACTAATTTAGAAAAGTGTTTTGTGGTCTCCAATGATTACAAAATATGCTGGTTTTTTTTTTGGCTTTTTGAGCTATTAAAGGGACACCCAGCAAATACATAATCCATGTACGTAGCATCTCTGGTGATGACAGATCCAAGAACCTCTGTGCCAGGGTTCTAAAGCTGCGTACACACACTAGATTTTGCGATCATTTCCAACGACAAAAGACTGAAAGATTAATGAATGAATGTTGTACATACAGCGCCTTTCTGTTCTATGGGGGGGGGGAAAATGAGAAAGCGGCACCCCACTGTGCTCTCCTCCCTTTACTTCTATTTTGGTTGTTCATATTCTGTTGTTCATGGATCCGCCTGGATAGATCCATAAATGATGTCGAACGCCACAGTCAGATTGTCACCTAAGACGAACCCTGGGGCTTGTATCGCCCAAGAATCATCTGACATGTATATAGCCTAAGCTTCTGTGACATCCACAGAAAAAAACAATGCAAATGCAAGATAAAAGATAAAAATTCAGGAAAACTGTATCCTAGCAATATCAGTTACATACCTTGCCAACTGTGATCCAGTGCTTCGTCTGTAACTGATGAAGACATCAGGGCCATCATAACTTGATTTACCCACACTGCATGGCAGGGGGGAGTGCAGCATCTCTGTCATAGGCAAGAATATCATGTTATTGCACAGCACACTGATACAACTCACAAACTGAAGTGCTATAGTTACCAGCCAAGGCTTTGCAGTAAAGGTCTTATAATGTAAAGTAAAAGATTTTTTTTTTGAATGAGAAAGAGAATAACAAATAAAATAAATGCTAACAGCAAACATGTGTCTCTGCCTTCTATCCATAATGGTCTGCTGGATTCTGGATTACCAAAGAATGAAGGGGGAAAAGTTTTGTGATTTCCAAATATTTATTTCCATGATGATCCCTTCCAGCACCAGCTTTCTCCAATGGCACAGAACACAATGTCAGGAGCCCATATTTTTAGACAGGAAAACATTTTAGAGATAGGGGAGACTAATTTGCATGGGATTTACTAGCCCTTTCTCCAGGCACAAAACCTGGTCGGCCATAAAAAGGGACGAGGGGGAAGAGGGTACTTCATGTTCCATACCTGAACTGAAGGAGCCTGTTTGGCCTATAGAACAGTGGGCCAGGTGGCTTTCCACCCTTCCTGGACACACCAAAACCTCATGCTTCCAAATCAGCTGGGGAGGTTAGATACATGTTATAGAACAAGGGATTATCCCCACTTCCTGTTCCCAAAATGGTTGTGGTGTTTTGCAGGGGTAGGAGGCCTTGAAATCTTAAAGACCTCTTTATTAAACGGGAATGAGCTACCTGCAACCCATTTCCAAAAAACGTTACAGAACAAGTCTGGAAATATAGATACTAGATACAGCACATGCTTACTGTCTGTACTAAACTGCCAAATTCTACTGCAATGACAGTTTTCCCAGCTGGAACTGTAAATAAAGAGCTGGCCAGTTAGTTCACATTCAAAGAATCTGTCAATGATTCAGTGAATGGATAAGTCACTCAGGTTCCATATCTGGAGAAGGGCCTTGTATAAGTATTAGGGGAGACTGAACATACACTCCGAATAATATGTGGGTGAAAAAAAGAGTGTCTGATCAAAAGGAATATTGTCTATTGATCTGGGATACAGCTCTATCGATGATTAAATTAATAGGATGCCAATGAGGTAATGCAAATTATACCCCTGCAAACTTTAAAATGTATTTTACAATTATTTATTATTTATGGACAAACTGAATGCTTTTAAAATTTTTCTTTTAGTTCATTTTCCACAGTTCCTCCTTTCCTTCCCAGTATTTCTGTTGACAATACTATGTCCAGGGGTTTTATTATTATTATTAATATTATAATTAAACAGGATTTATATAGGTCCAACATATTATGCAGCTCTGTACAATAAATAAGCGTTGTAAATGACAGACGAATACAGACAGTGACACAGGAGGAGAGGACCCTGCCCCAAAGAGCTTACATTCTAAGAGGTGGAAGTAACACACAATAGGAGGGGAGATATGGAGTGGTGGGAAGTAGTGATGGTGTCAAAGACAGAAGAAGCCGGGTAGGCAATTTTGAAAAAAATGGGTTTTGAGCGCTCTTTTAAATGAGCAGAAAGTAGGAGCAAGCCGAATAGGACGAGGAAGACCATTCCAGAGAGTTGGGGGAAGGTCTTGGTCTTGGAGCCGTGCGTGTGATGAGGTTATCAGTGAGGAAGTCAGTAGTAGGTAATTGGAGAAGCAGAGAGTGGCTGGGGGAATATTTTTTTACCAGGTCAGAAATGTAAGTGGGACAAGAACTGTGGAGAGATTTGAAGGCAAAGCACAGGAGCTTGAATTTGATTCTAAGGTGAAATGGAAGCCAATCAAGAGAACTACAAAAAAAGGCAGCAGAAGAAGAGTGGTGGAAAGGATGGATGAGTCTGCCTGCAGCATTCATTAGATTGCAGAGAAGAGAGTCAGGTTTTGCACTTAACTCGAAAAATGTTTATGATGTTATTATCATTTTTGTCTTTTACAGTTAAAATGTTGTGGATAATACTAAAAGTTTTACCTCTTGCTGCATTTAATATACGGACTCGATGGAAGCCGATGGTAATGTTACAGTCCTTCTCCAGCTGTTGCTCAGTCACATGATGCAGGAAGTTACGGTCAATGCCACACGTGACCAAATTGTAGGTGTACTGCCTAAATCTTGGCTCCACACTGCCCAGCCAGTCAGCCAGATTACTCCGATCACATGTGGAATAGTTTGCAAAAGTCTTCAACTCTACCAGGTCACGTAGAAACCTGAGAAAGAGAAAGCAATGTGTTTTTGTTTTGTTTTTTTGGAAATTGAACAGATGCTTCTTAAAGTTTTGCAAGTTGTATTAAATAAAAAAAAGTAAAAGAACATCCACAAACAGGAGTTCATCATGTACAGTATATAACTGGTAAATTGGCTTACAAAAGTTACTAACATTCACAATCTTATACAGTATACACAATTAATATTATCCAGAAAAAAGGCAACAGTTGCAAGGCATTTCCTCCAGGAAAGTGAGCTTACTAGCAGGAAAAAGTATTTTGTGGGTAAGGCGTAAAAGGGGATTGAAAGCCTCCTGGCTCCTGCTCACCTCTTCTCCCCATACCTTTTAAACAAATCCCACATTTTTTTTTACCTTGTCAAGCAAGAAATACTTACCTATATTTGCCATCCATTAAAAGTGGCATTACCTTTCGAGAAGACCTCTGGGGAGAACCCTGTTCTCTCCACTGCTGTCACTCTTTTTCTGAGTTGCTACAGAACCCCACCACTGGACAGACAATAATAAGTGTCCAGATAGCCAGAGATGTAAACCCAAAGACAGACCCATTTGAAGTAAACGCTAGAAGAGAGAAGATTGGGGCTGGAGCATAACTTGACCTATGTAAGTAAAAATGGGTTTCATTTTTTTTTCTAGGAAGGGGTCAGTCAGTAGTCAGTAAGAGGGGGGTGCGATGGGACTCATTATCAACCTGAAGATATGGTTTTGTGTTAAGTGGTAAGGGCTTATATTAAGTTATGTTATGGTAATATAAAAAATAGAAATCAAAGAAACCTTTTAAAGAAGTTCTACAACATCCATGAAACAAATAAAGTACAGACACTTAAAGGGTAAGTCGAACAAAAAATGATATTATAGTAATCACCAGGCATCCAGCGTTTTTCCTCCTAATTCTCCATAACATAAAAAATAGATCTTAAAACAGAAAAATAACAAATTCAACCAGAAATTTCAGTTTTTGGTGCTAGTGGAAAATAAACCACCTGACAATTCATTGTTGTTTTGGTAACATCTTTGCACTTTAAAATTATCGAAAATGTTTAAGGGAGTACAAAAATGCTGAGATTGAAAAGTTTACCCAAAACTTAGGAATATACAGGAAAATAGTCAATAAATATGCCAAGGAGATCTCTCTGTTTAGCTATCCAAAACAGGTTCCAATATTAAATAAATTGTCATCTTTATGCAGACTGATCAATTAACTTTTTAGCATTTACCAAAAACAAAAACATTGTTTTTGAATTGGCTGGCCCCTTTAAAATGATATTTTTTTGCTACTGTCCTGACATTTTTATACATACATTTTTAGACATAACATTTGAACGTACTAGGAAAGAGACACTAATCTAATAACTATGTGAAACATTATCTGATGGCAGCAAGGTGGCTCAGAGGTTAGAACTATGGCCTTTGCAGTGCTGGACCCCAGATTTCAATCTCAGCCAGGACACTATCTGCATGGAGTTTGCAGGTTCTCCCTGTGTTTGTGTGTGTTTCCTCCCACATTCCAAAACATATAGTTAGCTTAATTGGTTCCCCATCCTCCAAAATTATACTCAAGCTACGTACACACGTCCAAGGGTTCTCGTCCGATAATCGGCTCAGGGCTGATATCGAGCAAGAATCTGGCGTGTGTACAGCGCCAGTCGTCCATTGTCTGAAAGACCGTCCTGGCGCATCCACCGCTGATGGATGACTAACGATCCAAATGCAAAGGAATGGAGAGGGCGCTCAGCAGGGTGCCGCTCCGTCGTTCTCCCCCTCCCCTCTGCATAGAGCAGAACTCGTTCATGCATCGTGCAGTGCTAGTCGTTGGAATAGTCAACGAATTACTATTATTGCACGTGTGTATGCGGCTTTAGACTGTAATAATGACAAATGACTGAGGTGGGGACATTAGATTGTGAGCCCCTTTGAGGGATTGCTAGTGACATGACTATGGACTTTGTACAGCGCTGTGTAATATGTTAGTGCTATATAAATACTGTGCAGTAGTAATAATAATTTATGTTGGTGACATTTACTAAGTCTGCTTACAAGGCTCTAAATCAGCAAATTGCTAAAGAACTTGTTGGACTTTATTCATTTGACATAATTTGATTACCATAATGGCTGAGTCATTATGCAGTGGGCATGTACTGGCCTGCACAATTTAGATAGAACCACGGTGTTAATTGAATCACAAACAGTGAGGTGTAAGGCACAAAGTGAGATCATTGGCCTTTTTTAAGCAGTAAGCATTGTGATGTAAAATAAGTTAAAATAATTATGTCAGTAAGTGGAGAAAATAAAAGTAAGCCAAGACTGAAAAAGAACAAGGAACACATTTTCGTTTTCCGACAGCCTGTGTTCCAAAGAAGATATAGACCACTGTGTGCTGTTTCTATAGTTTATAATGTAACATTATGGCATGCAGACTTTCTTCCCCCTCTCAGTACCTGGCCATCTCCTTCTCCACTGCAGCAACTCCAGTTTTTATTATTATTATTATTATTATTATTATTACACATTACACATTACACATTCTGCTTCTGTGACTCCAGTCACTGCTTAGCACATGTGTTGAGAAGGAATATGTTTTGAATTCCTTTTCTCATAAAACATTATACTTTCAAGCAATTGTTTATTTGTATTTTTGTTGCACTGTAAAACTTTGCTGTAGTACCAATGCCCTTTAGTTCCTCTTGCTCGCCCCGATGACCTGTAGTGATGCAGTTACTTGTGGGACACCTCACAGCACCCAGAGATCCAAAGCATTCTGGAGATGGCAGACTTAGACCACAAGAAAGGTACGTACAGTAGTTTCCATTTATTTTATAGGTCAGGCTTACTTTTATTTTCTCCTCATTTTGGGAGTGTTGCCAGAGCTCCCAGCAGGCCCTCACTTGGAGAAACTGCACCTCTTTTATTTAATGCCCCTCTATTTACCGTGTTTCCCCGAAAATAAGACACTGTCTTATATTTTTTTTGGCTCCCAAAAACACACTAGGTCTTATTTTCAGGGGATGTCTTATTTTTCCATGAAGAAGACTACAGTACACATTTATTGTTGAAAGTCACTCATGATCACTCATGTTCCATTGATTGTCCCCTTCTGATCACTCTATGCCATTGATTAAAAATTAGAGATAAGGAGAGTTGTCACCATTTGCCTTTAAATTCCAGCGGTCATTTTCTAGAGCGGGTTAGAAAATGGAAGGCTTTGGATGCTACAGGCAACATAGGACTAAAACATGAGGACCAGTGCACAAAAAACTTTTAAGGAAGTGTCAAATATTGGAGTCTAAGGCAATGCATATCTGTCAGATTATCGCTTCGGGGCTTCAGTGATCCATCCTAGCGGATCTATAACGACTGTAATACAAGTGAATGGGAGAGTGCGGCTTGCTCATTATCTCTCATCCCCTCTCCATAGAGAAGATACGTTTCAGTCATTTGTCGTTGGAAAGAATTGTGAGAGTTGGAAAGTCCAACGACACAAAAAGTCAAATGTGTGTACGCAGCCTAAGGGTAAGTTTGGTGATGGTTAAAATAAAATAAAAACTTACCTTATCGGAAGACGCGATCCCGAGTTCTGGCTTCTGACAGGCGAAGTGCATGTAGTATCACTCCGCCTGTGACAGGAGCCGGAACTAAAAGGAAAGCATCGGCTTGTGCGGCTCCAGAGTGTGCACTCCCGCTGCCTTCACAGGGAAAGAACTCGGTAAGTAATATTTTTTTTTTCTTTTTCCCCCTAGGTCTTATTTTCGGGGTAGGTCTTATATTAGGGCAGGTTGAGACAATAGTGATAGGTCTTACTTTCGGGGTAGGTCCTACTTTCGGGGAAACACAGTATATAGAGCAGGGAAGGGTTATAACCTATTTTTGCTCTCTGCGTGTTTCATTTGGAAGATGAGCAGCTACAGTTTCCTTGTACACTGGACTCTGATTGGTGGTTAGGAGCCAAAATAGCAATAAAATGGGGAACACATGCCTTATTCTTCCATTCCATTAATAAATAATGAATTGTTTGTAGGCAATGGTGTAAATGAAAGATAAACAAAAGATCAATAAATGTTTGACCTATCAATGTATATTATCACACAGAGATAATTTTACAGATCAGATATACTGTAAATAATTATCATATTTCATACTGCTATGTTTTTTTATGAAGCACGCACTGACCTCTTTCGAACAATACTGGAGGTCAAACCCAAATCTTCCTTTAAATCACTCTCGTTCAGCCTCAGCAGAAGGTCACCATCAATCTGATATTCCTGTTATAACCAGCACAGTGTTAAATGGAGATAAATAAAGACATACAGACCGCAGAGACATCTATGTAATTTTCTCTTAACTTACCTTAAATGCCTTGGAAAACTTGTCAAAACCAATCTGCTGCAACCAGTTTTGAACTTCTAGAGGTTTCCAGTTGGGAACTGAACGTGCAATGCGGGACGGGACCTCCTCTCCCATCATACGCAAGGCTTTTTTAGCCAAGGCAGAAACTGTACAGTCTACTGAGTAACAAACAATTCGCCGAAGGCTTTGTGTAGCTCCAATTTCATCGAATATCTAGAGTAGCAAACAAGACTGAATTTACAAAGCAGAATCAGTAAAGTTAAGGTTGTTCTACACAAATAATCAAGAAGGATTTGGTTGTTCAGATAGATCATAGACTTAATAGTAGTATACATTGCCAAGGTGCAGATTCAGTTTTGGGCACCAGCTCATAAAAATATATCATAGAACTGTAGAAAGTGCAGATAAGAACAATCAGAGTCATGGAGGAGCTCAGCTATGAGGAAAGATTAGCTGAAATAAAACAATTTTACCTTGAGATAAGGTGTTTAGGAGGTAATATGATCAGACATTTTCCATACAGTGAATTTGGTGCAAAACATTTCACTTAGGATCATTGCAAATACCAAGGGGGAACTCTGGAGGAAGAGTTTTAACATTCATACTTAAAGGTATCTCTGCACAAACTTTGGACACTTCTCATTCTCAACTAATATAACAAAGAGGGCAGTGTCAGATTTTAGTTGACTTCCAATAGCTTAGAAAATCTGCTGGTAGTTTACATCAGATGCCTAGTAGTTTACCAAAATTTTGTTATATTATTTTCATCAAACTTTATAAAAATAATATTGTAACTTAAAAAGTTTTCCATGGAGGTGTGTCCAATACATTTCTGACACTGGTGCGAAGTATGCAAAATGCCTTTGAGAAATAAATTATGCTGAGAAGGGCAATACTGGCTTAGGAAGCCAAGGATTAACTTCTACAGTACATACTTACATCTATTGATGTTTTAGCATCACTTTTATCTGCAGGCACTGCTTGAATGAATATCTATTTTTCCTTATTATACATCTAAGAATGTATTGGAGATATACTAGCCCTAATGCATGTTGGTCCATAAATGCTGGTTTAGCACTTATGTTTAGCATTATGTGATATACAATCTGGTAACGGATCAATATTCAGTAGTAGAGACACTATTTAGCCTCACCTTTGTATTCTTGTGTTCGAACTTAATGGCAGCTTCTACACACAAGTAGAAAACAGCAATACATTGGGCTTCTAACCGGGAACTGTCCAGCAGTGGCACAAGACGTTGTAGGTCCCCAGCTGTCCTTCCCTGTGTGTTGTCACTGGTATTTAAAAGAGAACGGGCATATTCCTGAGGGTCCAGAGAAGAGATAAAGGGTTCAACCAGTGCCAGGGTGCCTGATCTTTCCACTTCCTTTTCAATTTCTTTGTTAGTTGCCAATACAGTGACTGCAAGGCAAGCATGAAATCGAATCTGGTCATCTTCTTTGGAAAAGACTAATGGAAACAACCACTCAGCTGTTTTCCTCTCAATCATTAGGCGTTGGTTAGAAGGTCCACCATACATGGCACAGTATGCTAGGGCCATAGCACAATGCCTTAAAACAATTGGGTCTGTCCAGCGGCACCAGAAAAGAATTGTGTCAAGACCGCCATCGCAAATCAGCTGTTTGCAGGTCTCTTCGGAGTGTTTGAACATGTGTTCCAGGACACCCGAGAGCCTTCTAGCAAGTCTTGGGTCATCTTTTTCTTTAGCAAGGTTTAAGATCACTCCCAGGCCTACACGTGCAACTCGATCCCTGTAGATAAATAGCAAAGCATGAGAGAATATCACAGATACAAAAAGTGCTGTTGGGTAATTGTACACCCAATGTACAGAAATTAGCTAGTCTATTCAAATACATTTTACACAGATTCTACATCCACTCTTCTCGCTCATCACTAGCAAACTCAGTGTAAAGATATAGTATACAGGTAGTCCCCGGGTTAAGGACATCCGGCATACAAACGCCTTCTAGATACCAACGACAGAGCTGAGGTTGTGGTTGATCTTAATCACTGAGCTCTTTCTGCAGCCTCTTGTAACTCTTTAACGACCAAGACAAACTCTGCAGTTGTTTCTTTTTTCTTATCAAAGCACAGCTTGCTCCAGAAGTAAATGAATGTCTAGGCTCCATAAAGTTTTTTTTTTTTTTGTTTGTGATTAACTCACAGTGAGGATTTTATACAGTAACTGGCACCACGCTGCCTAATAATATGTTGAGACAAACATCTGTCCTAATTGCATTTATTAAAATAATGTATCTGTTCCGACTTACATACCAATTCAACTTAAGAACAAACCTACAGTCCCTCTCTTGTATGTAACCCGGGGACTACCTGTATGTGTTATAAACAAAATAGTTAAAGCATATCTGTTATCTGTTAAAGTACCCAGGCCAGTTCAAATATTGCACTGTTTAAGTCCCGCTAATTTTGTTTTTGCAGTGTATCTGGAAATCAGAATAGTTATTTGAATCTGTGTCTTCACTGCCTAGGACTATAAATGATGCTTTTCATGTTGTAATGCATTCATGCAACCAATGGAGATCACAAACTGTTATAAACAGACAGATTACAGTGGGTACAGTGAAAAAAAACATACAATACGTCTACAGGCCTTGCTAAAGAAAAAATAAGACATCCAGAATCTTATAAAATGTGTTTTTGTTTTTTGATCCAAACAACTGACTGTCTGAAATCATATAGGTTGGAGGATAGGAAAAGCTTAGCCAAATGACTCCTCTTAGGAGTTTGATTTTACTTCTCCATTATACGAATGCATTGGAGTAAACAAATAACAATTTATTGCTCATAGGGGTAAAAGCATTGAGTTTGATGCACAAAATAAAATGCAGTTTATTGAAAAAGACCTGTGTGTACTTAAAATATCCAGTCACTTAGGGGAGATGTTCTATTTGTTTAGATTACATTACACATAGTAAGTGCCGGCTTCACACCAATGCGCTGCTTTACTTTAATGTCTGTTATGTTGTGTGTCAACTGAGAACACAGAGTTCTATCAATAAACACAGGAATAATGTTGAGAACAGGATAATTAGAAAAAAATCTTTTATTACTTCTAAAATAAGCCTTTTAGTTAGAGATATCTTGTAGCCCGGCAGCACTCTGGAATATATACTTTCACTGTCGTTGAGGAAGAAGTGAGTCTGTCTGTCTGAAAGTCCAGCACACACTGTACCTTTGAACGTGCTGCATCCCAAGATACAATAACAAATCAATACTGCTGGTTACGCCATAATAAACCGTGTTTGCAAATTCTGAGCTCTGTTTACTTTGCTTTTAGTACAAAAAAATTCTTCACTTTGCATACAGGTTTATTGGATGATTGTCATTCAGGCATGTTCATTTATTGAAAAAATGCATGGAAAAGGATATTTCACATTTTGGTCGAGTTGGGATATGTGGATATCTTTGTGGTGTGTAGTACTAAAGTCTTTAAATCAGGATAACTAAGTACTGACAGGTCAACAATGGCAAGCTCTATACTTTCTCAGGTCGGAGTATAGGTGTTTTTGTTTTCTGATCAGAATATTATATAATTAATGTATTTAAAGAAATGTATTGCTTAAACATTTACCTGTAGAATGTATCGTAAGTTACATTTTTTTCTTGTTAGCTTACTTTTGAGTATGAGTTTCATATTTCCATTGTTATTATAAATCTACACAAGTCTACACAATAGGCTCAATTCACTCAATAAAACATTATTTGCATTCAATAATATATGAAAACTCGAAGCAAAATTAGGGGGACAGAAGACCTGGACTGCTATGTTGACTAAGAAAGCAATGGTCTGACTCCTCATTGTATCCCGTAATGCTGCACAAAGTACATAAAACGCATAACTCATTTACTATTGTACAGGCGGCCAAATAGCATTCCAGTAAAAATGTAGGTCCAGCTAGACTTCTGTCCAGTTCTGGAATTCTTACCAGGTTTTGTGGTAGTAAACTCAATAATAGGATGCTTTTGCACCTCCAAACACTCACAGATCAAACAAACCAGAACATATTTGCTGTAATGAATAATTTGTTGGTATTTCTACACTTTTTGTGATCTATATTTACCCATGATGACTCACACTTTAAACATGGAGATTTAATTACAAGTTTTCTCAGGCCACAGACACATTGGACATTTATTGTGGCAAAAGAATTGAGGACATTTTGCTGCACAGAATATACAGCACATCAGCAGCTATTGGGGTCTGTAAGCTATCAGTGTCCCTTCAATTCTAAATAAGTTTTGGATTAACTTGGCATTAGGAAAACACTGAAACGGTACAAATAATAACGTCAATTTAACAGACATAAAAACAAACCAGTGCCAAATATGCCAATCCTGAGAATAGTCTGTGGGAAACAGAAGAAACCTCTAAAGCACTAAGTGAGTGCATTAAGCTTTATTCCAGTGAATGGAAATGACAACAGTGTAGTACCCTGAGCTGGTCTGAATTGATGCTATCTGCAGTTATATCTTCTTGTGGAGCACTCTGAAATTGTTTTTACCACATAAAGCAAAGTGCTAAGATATTATATCTGTCTATTTGTAGAACATTGCAGGGAAAGGATTGTAAAACAAACTGGGCTTAGATTCAGACAGCAAAACATCCTCATACATGAGCCAATCTAACTGGTTAAAGGCTGTACACAAGGTAAATGTGATAATGTGATAAATCTAGCTGTCGGTAGTCTCAGTTTTATCAGGATTGACCAACGTGTGCTTATAACTATAGATTTCTACAGCAAAGTTGGGAAACAGTGGGGTCTAGGAATTTATCTTTGGCTTCAAGGTTACAGGAGAAATGTAATGTAATGAATCAGCCCACAAATTGGAAGTGAACATGTTCAATCTGATGGTGTATGGTACATAGATATTTATATTTAGCAAACGGAGACATCAAGGTTATTTTTCCTTTCTATAACATTCACAAAAGCCAGGAACTGCACATTTTTTTACCTAAAACAAATCGTAAAATGTCCAAAGGGCTTAGTATTGAATCAAATAATATAAAGCTGCTAAATGGTCAATGATGTAACATTTTGGACTAATTAGGTTAAAACCAAGACTTACAAAGCCATGCATTTTGCCAGATGGCAAAGAAGCCATTATAACTGTTGATTTGCACAGACCTTGCTAGAGAAATAAATAAAATAAGCCAGACTTGCAATGAGGCTTTAGAGGAGCTCCTCTGATCTGCCTGATGAACGACAAACCAATTTCTAACTAAAGGGCCTGAATGTTTGTGACCTGTACATTTCCTGCCCATCTTAAGGGTGGGTAATTGGGAAAATGATTACTATTCCCTCTTTATACATAGGAGAGGTGTGTGTAGGAATTATTTCTGGTGTCCAAAAAGGGTTCAAAGTATTACTTTACTTTTACAAAATTGTTATATAGGAATATTTTACTTTTTTTTTTTAACTTTAACGGGGATTAGGTTAGGTCTTCTAACGATCAACATCAACACATTTAACATCAGTTCATTATTAATAATTTATATTATTTTAATTAATAATGTATACAATACACACAAATCTTCAAAGCTGCAAACTACTGAGACTAATAGATTGTAGCTTCTGGGTGCATTGTAAGAGATAGAAGGAACACACAATTTCTTACTCACACTCTCATTTTCTTTTTTTACAGAGTCCTACTTTAACATAAAACAAAATTACAATATTTTGCATTTTTATTTGAAAGATATTGACATTATTTCTGATTTGCTTTTTTCCCAAAGGATTTGAACAAAGTCTGGTCCAAATAATGTTATAGTTTAGGTTGTAAAGTAGCTGCCTACCTTATTCTAACTCCCTTAGTGGTTGCTCCATCTATATAATGTGATGTTCAGTAGAGTAATTAGAAGTTATTACCTATTTTCTGCCACCAAGATTTGCTCCAGGAGTTGACATGCCTTGTATTGCACCTCCTTTTCTGTTGATTGGAGAAAACCCAGAAGCAGATCTAGTGCACCCTCCAGTCTGATAGTTTCACACAAGCCCTGGGCGACCTCTCTTCCCACTGCTGGCATCACCCATGCTTCTTCCACCATTTGAAAAATCTCTGTGATGGTGTCACAAATGCTCTTTTCACACATGGCTTGCTTAAGCCTAGAAATAGCTACATGGAGATCAGGAAGAACCCTGTCCAAAGCCATCTGGACATCTACCGTAGCTCCTGGGGACACCTCATGGCTTTTGCTTGCTCCTCCAGAAGTCTGCCACCAGCACATATTGTTTACATAGGCCGGCACAATAAGGCGCTCGTGGTTAAACATGTTGATGTACCTGCAGAGTTTATAGGCTGAGATGAGGAGGGTGAGGACCATGGAGCTTCCTAGAGCATTGCTGAAGTCATAGAACTATTTTTAACAATCCAGCCTACAACAAAACATCCATGTAGATGAGTCATTACCATTGTACAATAACCAGACAACATGCAATAATTAGAACAATAAGCAAATACAAAAAAACATTCAGAGCAATAAGATGCAAAAGGTTACACAAAAATATGCTTTGTCATGACACATGATTAAAATATAAAGGGTTGGTGTATATTACTACAATATTACTAAGTTACAGATACAAAAAGATAGAAGAAATGATAATTGTGTACAAGTAACTGATACTACAATCACATTTTAAACAGGAATGCTCAAATGAAACCTGGAACCAATACCAGGCTATATAAACTTGTGAAGGACTTTCACTGGCTTTAATGCTAATGGTCTGTGGGATAACAGCATGCAATCCATCCCAGTCTCACCTGAAACTGCAGTTTCATAAAAGCGTTGTCATGTTGAATAAAATGCAATGACGTGGATATATCTAGGAAAGGCTTTAATGGCCGCTTTGTGTCTGGTGTTGCAGCCTTGGAGTCTCCTGTGCTCTCTCCTGTACCTGTCTCTCTCCTTCCCTTGTCTTGTGTTCCCAGCATCTCAGATGGACAGCCGCAGAGTGACGTCAAGCATCCTCTGCTCAGCCTCCTGGCAACAGTCAGATTCCGTCTCCCGGGCAACAACATCCTTTTCTTCTTTATTTCCCAGCTACAGCTATACAGCAGAGCTAGGAGGTGTGGGGAGCCGCTGGTCCCATCCAATCAGCTGTGTTATAAATGCATGCTGCAGACATGGGGATGTTTACTGGGAATGAATATATAAGAACAAAGAGATGACAGGGGCATTCTCCAGGGCTTTGTCATTACTAACATACAGACTAGGCAATAAAGAGCGTCTGTGCTATTCATCCAACACTTCACAGCCTTGTTATTATATACTCAAAATGCTTACAGGGCTGCAATTATTTCTTCCTAGGCATTACCAGTATGGAGATGGGTGTAGAATATAACATGGAAGCAGATTGTCTTTGTCTTATTTGGAGAATCCCATATAGGGGTTTGATCTCCATTTTGTTAATAGATCAGATTTCTATGCTGCTATATAAAGACTGCCAAGTCATGGTGCTAGAAGTTTGATTTCTATACTGTAAACCAACAAAGTGGTCGCCAACTGAGAAAATTTCAGTGGTCCGTGCCTCTGGCCGGTGCGACCCCCCGCCGGGGTCCCCCCAGAGCCGTGGACCATGTCCCCCGTATGGATTGCAGGCTCAGGACGGTGGGCAGGTTGTGTCTCTGGACACAACCCACCTACTCTTCCTTCTCAGTCTGGTATCGTGACATCACTATGGGGGAAGTTTCTTCCCCTTTAAGTGACACACGGCTGTAAATTTAGTGGTCCATGATGTCCAAATGGTTGGCGACCAATGCATTAAAGCATACAGGTATGTATCAGACGTAAAGCCATGCTTCCTACTATAAATGTGTGATATGTAGGGTTGCCACCTTTTCTGAGAAAAAACATACAGCTCTTTTTTCCTATGGATAACATTGACATTGTCTAATTTTTGCTGACCAGGCCTGTGAAATGCCAGCCAGGTGGCATCACTAGTATTATCACAAGGATTGTTTAATTGTCAAAATGTATTGTAGTTTCAGATAAAATACTTTGCAGACCTATTTTTGCAGAACCTCTGGACTGTTGTAAGGAAAAGCCTTTATGCAACCTAAAGAATGTGTCTACCTAATTTGTTACTACCAATTAGTGGAATCTGGTGGGTTAAACCATCTGACTATGGAGATATATGGTTTTTACTGGTTCATAGATAAAGCTATGGTCAAACCATCAAGCTATAAAATAAAATATGTGATATAGAAAGTCTGGGTTTCTACGTAGCCCCTGAAAAATGCTGTAAATACCCATCGATCTTTCCAGTAGAAAAATTGAATTGGCAATTCATATTGACAACTGACATTTTAGACTGACAGTTCTTATCCTTCTGCAGTCATTTTTGTGGTGTCACTCTTGCTGCTGCTATAGTTGTATTATTGCCACGCAAACAGTTCTTCCTATCCCTACAGGACCTTTACCATGCCATTAGCCTTGAAAATGCCTGTTCACTGCTCATTTGTTCATCTGCAACTGGAACCGATTATGGAAGATTGTTCCAGCAACTAAAATCCTATTTGTGTACCTAAGTAACATGAAATTTGATTGGCTGATATTAATTACTACACTTTACACTCAGCACTTTGTTCCTTTCACATATAATCCAGAATGTGTAAATTATCTTTATCTTTCTGTATTGAGTGTTTTGTATTCTTCATGTTATCTGTGTGTCAGAACTCCATGAGTGGCCATGTCAAGGTCCTGGGTCAATATATGCTGATATTATCTTCACTTGGTTACAGCACTCACTCAGCATCCCTGGTGGAATCATGGAATCATTGTCAGGAAGGTTCTTTCATAATTAGGTGTTAAAATGTATATAAGGACACATGGAGGAAACAAGCCCTAATCACATACAAGAGTGTATTTATCAAACTGGGAATGAGACTTTCACCAAATATTAACTGGTGGTGAATCAATCCCTATCATTAAATACATATGCTTGGAAGACTTATCCACCAGATTCACCATTTTATTAATATATTACTTGTCCGCATTCAACATTGCAAAACTATTGTTTGTTGGCTTCAAAATGTTTGACTTGTCATCTGAACAAGATGTGAGCGGAAATCCTACAATGAAAATCCCTTTTCTTGTAACAACGTTCAAAGATAGATTTCATTTAAATTCTATTTACATTGTAGAGGTTTCCTTGTATTTTATATTGCAAATATTCTTTTTCGTATTAGCATAAGAAATGTGTGCTAGAGCTAATCAAGCAGTGAAAAATATGAAGGGCTCATACTTACTACCACTATATAGCATTGTAAAAAATGAAGTGCAATGCTTTATGTTACTGTGTGCTTTTGGCCTGGGCAAATGGGCAACCTATTAATTTGTATTGGCTGCCCAATGCACTGCGTTGCACACAAATGTTGTACTTGCTACATTTTTGCAATCACAACTTGTGTTAAAGTGCTGTCATACATTCCTGTGTGTTAAGGTTTATTATGCTAAACAGTCTGCATTTCTTCGACCAAATCCGCCCCATTGTTGTGTATGTGAATGTAGTTAAATGAAATCATAACAATGCTGAAAATATTGAAACATTTAAAGCATTTACAAAATGACTTTATTCTGAACGGTGTGTAATTTAACATGTGCTGCTAATGGTCCTGAGGAATCTCTAAGTGCTCTGCCTAAATATTTTCAGAAAAATTGGTGTAATTTGTGGTGGTGATTTTCTAACTGAAGAAAAAACATTGATTTTTTTGTGGCTGCAGCCTGGTTCTTGATTAGTTTGTGGTGTGGTCCGGTCATTTAGTTTTTGAACTCAAAGATGTTTATTAGTACATTCCATTATTATATGGTCTTATTCACACAGAGTCATTTCTATAGTGGTTTACAGAAGTGATATTCAAATGGTGACCTGTTAGAAAAATATGGCACACTAACCCTAACAATAAATTTCTGTTCATTGGTCTGTTAATTGGCTTTTAGTTTATTTATTGTACAAATGTGAATCCTTATCTGTGACTAAGGCTATGTTCAGACTAGCAGTAGGGTTGTGGTTCAGATACCACTTCCTTGGGCACATTATTATTAATAATAATAATTATAAACAGGATTTATATAGCACCAACCAATTACCCAGAGCTGTACATTAAAAAGGGGTTGCAAATGACAAATACAGACAGTGACACAGGAGGAGGAGATGTGTAGTGGTGGGAAGTAGTGACGGTTTCAAAAGACAGAAGATGAGTAGGCAAGTTTAAAAAGATGGGTTTTGAGTGCTTTTTTAAATGAGCAGAAATTAGGAGCAAGCCGGATAGGATGAGGAAGACCATTCCAGAGAGTTGGGGCAGCTCTTGAAAAGTCTTGGAGCTGCGTGTGATGAGGTTATGAGTGAGGAAGTCATTAGTAGGTCATTGGAGGAGTCTTCAATCTCTAAGAATGCTGATCTGTGACTACGGCTTTGGGTCATATGAGGAAACTCAGCAAAGTGTTTTTCAATCATGGAAAAGAAGGGGTAATTTTTTTTATTTTTATAAAATAATAGTGATCTGGTAATGCTGCCATGTTTCCAAAATGTATCATTCATATCTGCTATCAAAAATGCTGATCAAATATCACAAAATTTGAGATCTTGGAGGAAGAAAATCTGAATTTTGCTAATACATAATATGTCCTATTAAATATCAATAATGTGTCTATAAATAAATATTTTGTTAAAAAAAGCAGGCTGTGCTGTCTCTTCCTCTCCTGTATTGGCTGGGAAAACACTTTAATAAATATTGTAGAAATATGTGAATTATATGGTTCCTTTAAGACATGACAATTAATATAAATACTATCTGGAGTTTTTTGAGATCCTAAGAAGTCTAACTTCCACTACTCTGTGTTCTTTGTGATTAAGCACTTTTGTGGGTAAAATATATCATAGTTGGGGCCCTGCATCCAGTGGGACTATGCAATAATGCATGAACTTAATCCCCCAAGATGGACATGGATGTGTTATTGAATTATAACTATTATCTCACTGTTTGTTTTATCTGACACCGATCTAATATACAAGTGAAAAGCAATCACCAAATTGTAGCTTCATAAGGGTCACCAAACATTTTCCAGTGGAGAACTTTCAAGGTCCATGTGTTGTCATTGGCAGTAATTAATATGCATTACTATGTTTGGTGAATGTCAGATTTATAAATGGACCCCCATAGAGTAATAAAATTCTCATTTCCAAGGTTTTACTCTATTATAAAAAAAATGAGAAAAAGTTGGTAAAGTGTGGGTTACCACAACATGACAAACAATAACAGTGTGTTTCAGCCTTTATTATAATATAAAGCATTTACTCCAATTATAGTCACACTGATCATCATGATAGTAGATGTTAGTAAACATAAAATTTCTATGCAAATTAAATGTCTTCATGAAAAGTTTTCACATCCAATGTCTATAAAAAATTCAGAGTAAGTGCAGGTCATTATTATAGTAAATGTCTATTATAGGTGACATATTTGGAATGCTTCTGTACTTTTATAATGATCATTGATTTTGCTGGTAATGTTCTTCATATAACTCCTCTAGGGTTGAAGATTGGAAATTTTTCTAAGTAAGACCATTTCTTCTATTTAACCCATTATCTTTGGAAATACTAATGGGTTCTTAGTGAAAAGTAGCATTGCTAATGAACCATGATTAGACCTCACTGCTATATATTCACACAGCCTCTTGACTTTCTACATAGCCCTGGGAGATTTTACATGCATGTTACTATTATTAATATTTATATAGCACCAACATATTACTTAGCACTGTACATTAAATAGGGGTTGCAAATTACAGACAGATACAGACAGTGACACAGTAGGAGGAAAGGACCCTACCCAGAAGAGTTTACAATCTAGGAGGTGGGGGGAGTATCACACAATAGGATGTCATACAGCAGGGGTGCCCACACTTTTTGGCTTGTGAGCTACTTTTAAAATGACCAAGTCAAAATGATCTACCAACAATAAAAATGCTAAACATATTTTTATTAATAAATGTATACTGAGTATACTTTATATTAAATAATATATTAAAAAATAATGTTGTTTAACTTGCATAACAACATGGACATTTATGGCACAATACAATTCTGTACATTTTTGGCCATTACCTTACTCCGATGACATCTTAAACTGAATGTAATCAGCCAAAGTTGCATGGTTCGAACAATAGTTGCTGGTAGCCAGCCTCAAACAGACTTCCAAATGATCATTAGTCATGGTGGAACAGTATTTGGACCTAATAACTCCTGTGCGTGATAGAGTTTATTTTGAAAGGCAGGGCTCTGCGATCTACTCGCGTTGCCTTTGCGATCCACCGGTAGATTGCGATCCACTCATTAGGTACCCCTGTCATACAGTCATTCCATACATATATCCTCATTCAATCAACTCATCAACAATCTGGCTACTAAAATCTTTTGATAAGTGTCTGGCCCACTTTAATAACTGTGTTGGTGTAAATGTCTTTCGAAAAAATGCCAAATCATAAAGTGCTAAAAAGGCAAGTGCCAAAAACCCCCCAGTTGATTATGGTAAATTTAGACACAAGGGCTGGAATTCCAGTAAGCTGAGGCTTGTGGGATTAGAGGATGATCCTGTTATCTTTTCAGTCTTAGCAAATAACGGTGGTGGAACGTCAAACAAAAAGGAGGATAAATGAATAGGTCAGAGAGCAGAAAGCCACACAGTAGACTGGAACGTGTATACTAGAGAGCGGAGATGAGAGCACTGCTGCTCCCAGCAATCCTGGTGCTGGGGGCAATTAATTCTGCCCTGTCTGCTGAAGGTAAGTACCCACTGGGATTTACGGCTTTACTGGATTTATAGAAGGGACAAAGACAGGTGGCACCTTTGTGGGCCATTATTTAAGATATTGTAAAGGGAAAGCAAGAGGGGATAGATGGCTTTAGTTAAGTTATCAAATACTGCAGTACAATCTGTGTGGGAGGGAATCATCTCAGTAGGAGAATCTGAACAAATGTGGTAAACCGGGCCAAGCTAGAGATGAATATCCAGACAAAACACACACTTGTTAAAACAAAAGGCTGGTATTTTACAGTATATTAGGACTGAATAGATTACAGGACCCACATACAGGTATTTTTTGATCAACTTCCAGCTTAATGAAACAATTGGGGTGAGTCAGAAGTGAAGTGTATTTCCAATATATTTTTTACCTTTAATTAGTTGTGAAGTAATCAGAAGTTTTAGTAAATTCCAATCAGATATACACATGTTGTATCAAATCTATAAAAATCTTGCTCTGAACATTTTCTGACTTTCTCTATGAAAGTGATAATATCAAAAGGATATAATGTTTCAAATGTGTGCAGTTATTTGGGGTATCTGAGTTATTGACTTCTAATTGGCAAATTCATTGGATCAGATGGTGGGGTGAAATATTGGCTGCACATCTATACCTTTCTACCCAGCTTTAGTGCAAACTATGGACTATAACCTGGCCTGTAAGGTTCAATGGACCCTGAACTATGTTCACTACACCACTGCTAACAGAAATGGAGCAAAACAGCAAATAATCTATTACTAATCACTAACACAACCCTTTACCCTCACCATTCTTCCAAATTCTTCTCTATCTATACATATGTGTATGTTATTGATTTATGTTGTAGTCACGGTCACATCTTTCTTACTAGCCCCTTTGTAGTTTGTTAACCTCTCATTGCACTTACAAAACTGCAAACCATTGTTTTCCTACATTGGAATTTTCCCATTGTTGGTGATGGGACATAATCCTCTCACAGCACTGATGCAACATGTTGTGGGCTGAACATGTTATCTATTGTAGCTGAAAGACAAATAAAACATGGGGGACTGATCGTACTTTGGGTTCTGGTCTTTATTCATTACAGATCCCTTTCTAGCTAAAAAGCAGCACATACACATTATATGTAATTTGTCAAATAATAGGTTAATTTTGGTAAATTATTAAATAAAAGAAATCATATGCCAACATTTCTTTCAACATTTAAAAAAAAAAACCTAGTGGGAATTATTTTAATAATAATTAGTTTAATAATATAGAAAACACTTCTCCTTTATATTAACCTCAATACCTTGTATGACACGTGAATTTAAAACATAAGCATGATTCTGTTTCCAATTTAAAGTTGGGTTAGCAAACGAAGTGCTGTGCTGGGCAGGACCATAACATTGTAGAGAAAGGAGCTAGGCCTATAGAATAAAGTAATGTACCACAAGCACAATGTTTGCTGATCACTGTTTGGTTGTCCATGTTGACTGTCATAGCTTTTTAGGACACCTGTATTTGGAAAAGATTTAAAGGATTATCCCCTCTCCTCTCCTTATGCACATGTTTCTAGCCATTTATGGTTTCATATATTCCCTTTACAGAGTCTTGTGTGGGGCGATGTTTGGAGGGTTTCAATACCAAAACAAAATGTCAATGTGATGACCTATGTGTTTACTACCAAAGTTGCTGCAGTGATTTTAAAGAAGTTTGCAAGCCTAAAGGTAAGAAAATATTGGGATGTATTTATATTTATGTGCTGTTTGTTTTTCCCAATCTTTTTACCCCAGAGAGGGTAACCTTTGTTATAAAATACATTTTTGGGGGATCTGAATCTCCTTCCTTGCATTATAGTATTTGGGGTTTCCTGTGTTTTATGTAAATAACAGTGTTGTGCTGTTTTATATTCATGGTATATCATTATTATTCCTTTATGACAGAGACTCGAGGAGATGTGTTTGTTTTCCCTGAAGATGAATATGGCAGCTTTAATGACACCACATACCCTGATCTCCTGGTTCAAGTAACAACACCCATAAATAAAGCTGAAGAATCTGAAACTGTGACAGAGAGACCAACAGAGCAAACCACAACGGAGAATCCTGTCACTGATGAGACCCCAGAGGAGCTGTGCAGTGGAAAACCATTTGATGCCTTTACCAACCTCAAAAATGGCTCTATTTATGCTTTCCGAGGTATGAAAACACCTAAAATACTATTACACCAATGGAAAGAAGGGAGGATAAAAAAAGGGTCATACGTATCTGCAATTATCAAATTGCATCTCTATCCGGAGGGAATGCAATGGGTGCTTCCAGGATGAAATATGCAATAAAAAGCCCACAGTAGATAAAAAAAAACAAATAAATGAGAGTGCAGTGAAATATATTTTCTTCATTTCCTCCATCAGGTAAATACTTCTATGAACTTGATGATAAGAAAGCACTTGATGGCTACCCAAAGCTCATCAAGGAAGTGTGGGGCATAGAAGGTCCAATAGATGCTGCCTTTACTCGCATGAACTGCCAAGGCAAGACCTACATATTTAAGGTAAGACCAGTTAGTTCACTATCAAGACCAGGAGATCTCAACCTTTTTGGCCAATGTACCCCTGATGGGGTAATCTCTGACCCATAAAAACATAAGATTTCACTGCAAAACTGCAGTACTCATACCAGTACTTTTCAATGTTCAGACCACTGTATAAAGTCTTAAGCAGTCATGTGCCATTAAACTTTGTATGTAAGGCACTACATTTTCACTATTGAATAAAATACATTTTCCTTAGTTTTTCAGGGAATCTATGTACCGTAAAGAATCTGAACCCTGCATTGCTTAGGCATCATCACATTAGATGTCAATGCATCACTTTTAGTGCAGATCATAAATAAAGTAATGGCCATACGCAATATAATTTTAACATATCTGACCCAGCAATTATGTTTTTAGTTTGCTACAGTTAAAAATGTCCTTGAACAATTTACCACTATACAGTTACTGCACACAAAATAACCGTTTAGCTCAACAAGTGACATCAGTGCTTTCATCAAGCTGCAAGGCTAAATAAGAAGAGCATTAGTGTCTACAAATGAGTTGATTTAAAATGTCAGGTGTAATCGGTAAAATTCTTTTTCCTGTTTAAAGTGATATCCAATAATTTTGTCACTTCATTGGAACTAAAGTGTTTCACACTGATCACTACTGCATGGCCATAATACATGTCTTTAATGGCAAAGTGATAGCACATTGAGCCCTGTGATATTTTTTGGTTTGTATTAGAAAAAGACATGTTACTGCTGTAGTATTTGTATGTATTCCATTTAAATGCATTACATAAAAATATCACCATCATTTAAAAAATGACTCTCTATAGCAGCCATCTGTGATGTTTTAACATGGGGGAAACCTTGAAATAACTTTCAGGTCTTCAGGGAACCCCTCCTATAATTTATATATCCAAAACCCACAGTATATTATCATGGTAGGCAGTAGGAAGAATGTTTCTTACATTGCTGGCAAATAGGAAGAATGTCAGATCAAAATGATAATTGATGTCATTTAAAATGACCTGAGATGCACAAATTGCTCATTGCTCAAGGAAACCCCTATCAACCTCTGGGGAAACCCCAGGATTCAGCGTAACAATAGTCTTGAGGGGGATTGCAATGACCTTGTTTACTAGTTATCATCCGAGTTCTCACTACTAGATCTGTCATTTTAGGGTTCCTGCTCAAGTTTTTACCTCGTCTTTGAATAAATATATATCAGTGACAAGGAGTTTGACACAAACACATTTCTGGTATATTTGTTTTCTCTGTTCACCCCTCTCATTAACAAGCACTTTAGCGTTCAAAATAAAGTTTTTTGGTTAATATTTGTATTACTACTGTATCTTTTCCTTCTCCTCTGCCAATGTTACCCCAGTAGTAATGTAATTGTTCAGAGTATACAAAAACAGAAATAATCAGATAAATGTAAAAGTTAAACCATGGCAGGTGGGGGGAAGACCAAAAGACTTTAGTTGGGTTTTAGCCACCAAATGACCAGATCAAGTTTTGCATTCACAATATAACGGACCTGATTTATTAAAGCTCTCCAAGGCTGGAGATGATTAAGGATGCGCCTCTGGCATTCCCGCGAAAATTTATTGTGGCTGCATTCCATTCACAAATGCAGCCGCGACACTCCTCCTCTCAGAGTGAGTCAAGCAGCTTGTGTTTATGAAAGAACGTGGCCGTGGGAAAAATCAGAGGATTTTTCCCACGGCGGCATTCATTCATGAGCAGCCAGCGAGACTCACACTGTGTTCCTGGATAGAGAAACTCTATCCAAGAACACATACAACTAGTAAAGGGCTGCAGGAGGATTCAGGGGAGTGGAGCTCTCCACTTATTAGTTGTGCAGGTCCCAAAAATTCGATCTCGCTGGCCGAATTTACAAAAGCCGCTCTTGCCTACATATTTGGTAAGGGAGAACGGCCCAATTCGCTGTGAAACCAAATTTAATAAATTCACTTGCTCATCCCTAGAGACAATACACTTTCTTCAGTGAAACTGGGTGATCAAGCAAACCTGAAAATGATTTTTGCAAAGTTATTTGCTATTTGCTAGTCAGTGTTTGGAATCCTGGACCAGATCCATTCCAGGTGGTTCACCTAGCTTCACTGATGAAGTGTATTCAGCCTTGGAGATCTTTAATAAATCAGGCCCAATGTGTCCATACTTATAATGAAAAACAAATATTATCAAGCAATCCCTGAGGCACTCCACTGGTATTGTCAAAGTACCCCAAGGTAAAGAAATGTAAAACCTATATTTTCCATAAAAAGAATCACTATATCTTCAGTAAAGATGTATCGGTGTTTTTTTCACACACAAGGTTTTGACAGGTTACTGTTTCTCAGAGAAAAAAAAGTGAGCCACTCATGGCTATCCCTGCACTTACACAATTGTACTTTATATAAAACTACCATTAAAAATGCCATTAAAACATGACCTCAAAAAAGTCTTCAACTTCCAGCAATATCTACAGGAAAAGTAGAAGGTCTAAGCATATTTTCATATCAGCGTCTTACATGCATTAGTGTCAGGGTTCAAACTTCTTTGATCAGATTCTTTGCCAACATACGGGACAAATCTATGTTGATAAAGAACTTCATGTAAGTACAAGGAACTGAGAGGGTAAATTATGTGCAAAAGGCTCCATAGAGATTGACAGGAGCATTGTTACTAATGCATGATATGACTCAAGGGGTTTACGTTCACAGTGAGATGTGAAATATTGAATCAATTATAAATATAAAATAACCATGCTAAAAGCCACATTGTAATACTGTTCTGTGCCAGTTGATGCAGATGCCAATCTTTATATACTCCACTCTTATGAAATATAGTGACAGCCAACTTTAAACGCACATATACAACTTCAGCTTATCTGCGGAAAACGGTACAGAATACGTAGTAATAACCATTGTTTCATCATTTTATTAAATGTAGTTTATATCAAATAAATACAGACATATATGGCACATAGAATTTGTGAATGTTATATTTAAATGTTACTGGAAACGTTGCCTGTTCAAGAAACAAATGTTCTGTCTACTGTGTGCGCTCCAGCTATTGTATATGTCCTCTGTGTGTGCTTTGGACAATACAAAGAAGTTATTTTAATTAAAAAAATATTGCACCTTAAAAGTTCTATTGTTTCGTGTTTTTGGTTAGTATTGTATTAGGGGAAGTGGTGCCTTTTTGACCATTTACATAACTTTTTTTCTTTAATGTGCTTTGGTATTGCTTTGCCAGTGTGTACCCTATCTGTGCTTTGATTGTGTGCTCTGACATTGTGTGTACTGTTTATTTTTTCCCTTTGTGCATTAACTGCATTGCTCTAAATTCAAATAGAGTGCTATCTTCAATTACGTTCCTACACTTGGTTAGTTGGCTTCCACCTAAAATTGTCCTTAGTCTGTATTAATGACATATGACCCCTTTTGGAGGGACAGCTAGTGACATGACTATAGACTTTGTACAGCGATGCGTAATATGTTGGCGCTATATAAATACTGTGTAGTAATATTAATTTTAATATTACATTGGATCCTGCAGACTTTAGTGGAGCACTGGATGGAGCATGTTGATAGCAGACACAGGAGGAGGAAGTAATATTGCAAAGTGGAGAATTGTAATGAAGTGAAGAACGGAGTTGGAAATGTGCTGATTGGGTGCAATAAACTCCTGACAGTACACAAGAGGTGATCTTCTGTAGGGGGAAGTAGGTAGTGGAACGCTTAGAACAGTAGACAGGGTGATGGAACATGTGAACATGTGTACAGAGTGCGTAAAGCCAAATGTATATGTATCTATGTATATATATGTATATGTTTTTTTCCTGTGCCACAGACAAAAAGTAAAATATTCAGTGTCTCAGAGGTTAGCACTCTGGCCTTTGCAGCGCTAGATCCCAGATTCGAATTTCAGCCAGAACAAAATCTGCATGGAGTCTGTATGTTCTCCTCGTGTTTGCGTGGGTTTCCTCCAGGTATTCTGGTTTCCTGTACAGCTCTGCATAATATGATGGCACTATATAAATACTATGTAATAATAATATTGCTTTCTCTTTTTTATGTGTTAAGCAATATTTTAGTCTGTAATGTGTTTTACTGGCACAAATGAAAGTGGTAAAAATGGCTTTGGCTACTATGTCAGGGTAAATGATAGTAGATAATTATACTAAAAGCCCAAAACATGCATTTTAGATAGAAAATTGCAACAGTCCAGTCAATTCAGTTATTATTAATTCAAAATCTCTATGTGACTGTGTATCTCCACTCCTATTCTCAGCATTTACAGATAGTATAAATAAGAGCAAATATTGTATAGCAACTCATAGCAGGATGCAGAGCAAGTAAGATTGAGCTATATATATATATATATATATATATATATATATATATATATATATATATATATATATATATATATATATATATATATATATATATATATATATATATACATAATTATTTATTATGCAGAAAAAAATAAGAAGAGACTTTTTGCTTTTTTTTTTTTTTTTTTTTGCATTTTAGAGATTTTATTTGGAATGCCTACCTAGCTCTGCCAGCAGTACATAAGTACATAATCAGCCCTAGCCAACTATATTAACCATACCTCATCCCTCCCTTAGTAAAAGAGGATCTATTAGCCTTTCAGCAACCCCCATCCCATCTATTTCTACCTTTCTTGATCCCTACCTTTCCAGCAGCAATAAAAATGTGATATGAATTCTTCCCATTCTATTATACCTCACAAAAAGTAAAGCTTAACACCTTCCTGTAAAGGGGCATTCCTTTGTAAAAAAAACAGTTATAAGTTAAGAGACAGCAAAATAATCATGCACCCCTTTATACGTCCAATGCTAGGCCCATTTAAAAGAAAGCTATGGGGTGGAAATGGGAAGGATGACATTACTGATTTGTTTTTGGATGTGCAAGCAGTGTATCAGTCATCTTGATTCTGGATCACTGCCTATTGGGCCACTGACATTAAAAATAAGCATGCAGCCAATGACATATTTGTGCTCTCATCCTTTTTGCTTGCTGGCAGTAATAAACTTTATGTGCGTGTCAGACTTATCTGTTGTATATTGTTTCGCATTACAGCCCATAACCTCATCCCCATATCTTTTTTCTTGATGCTGTAGGGTGCCCAGTACTGGCGGTTTTCTGATGGAGTTCTGGATCCGGACTATCCTCGGAACATTAAAGCTGGTTTTACAAACATACCAAACGATATAGATGCCGCTTTTGCTTTGCCTGCCAATAACTACAGAGGCACGGAGAGAGCCTATTTCTTTAAAGGTACATTTTATTTTTATTTTTTTTGTAAATATATGTTTTAGAATTAAAAGCTAACACGATAAAATACTCTACAAAGAAAACTTTAAATTGAATATTGTCTTCCAAATAGTCTCATGAATAAAAATTTTGTTGAAAAATGTAAAAACCAATAATAAAATAAAATGTAAAAAGTAAGTTCAGGTGAGAGCATAGTACACCTAAGATTTGGATTTTTAGCTGGTATGTGATATGGAAATGCCACCACCTGCTGGCTATATACCATACTGCAGCTTTGTTCTTTGTGAACTTTTTTAGGATGGGTAATTTACTATTTTTTATTCATACTAAAAATAAGTTATATTGGGGCATATGTATAGAGCAATAAATGTTGCATACAATAATATTCTGATTAGTTTTGCAGACAGAAGCTAACCTTGCTTTCCACTCTAAAAGTCTAAAAGTATCTTATTCAGCAAAATAACAGTACTCAATAAGCTTTAAACATAAGTGCTCTAAATGCTATCCTCTGCATCTTAAAGCTTAATACTTTATAATTTCCAAAATATATCATCATAGTAGTTTTTGATTTCTACTTAGCCATCTGCTTCCTTCCCTATATTCCTCTTAGCCAGGAAGGTTTGACAGGTCAGTAGCGCTGAACCAAAATGATTTAAAGCTGCACCAACCATATGCTTACCATACTATATGTTTCAGTAAAGAGAGACTGAAATTTAGGACAACACATGGCCATAAGCTGTGGGTAATACTTGTACAAAATAAATAAATAAATAAAAAACAAGGATCCTTATGACACTCATTTTCTGAGTCTTGTTATTCCCTTGCCAAAGTCTGCCTTACAAAGCATGTACAATATGCTAATCAAATCCCCTCTATTCACTGACTTATATTAAAATTCACTTTCCTGATAACTCTTGTAAAGAAAATAATTTCTAAACAGTCCCTCCTTGCCATCATGGGCCATGCAGCCAATGCATTAATAACCCTGGAATTTATATGAATGCATTATAACCAAAAGTCTTACTGCCTACTGTCTGGCAGTCTAACTTCTGGCCTCTTGTTAATCTTCCTCCAGCTGCGGGACACTTAACATTTTCTAACCTTCTTCCTCACTGTCTTGCTGTCCCTGGACCCATTGGACTTCAGTTCTTTAAGTCATTGAGGATCCTCTTTACATAGGGGTATTGCCCGGGGCAGTATGCATGTTTTAAAATTTTAAAAATGTTTTCCAGTTATAGGTTTTCCTAAACCTGTGCTTCTTTACACACTTTATTACCAGGAAGGCAATACTGGCAGTATGAATTTGCTCATCAACCCTCCAGAGAGGATTGTCTGGGCTCTTCCCCATCCGAAATTTTCATGAGATATGCAACGATGCAAGATGAAAGCTCGGAAGATATTTTCAGCCTATTGTTTGGGTCCTGGTTCAGAGGTAGGTCTGTCCTTCCAAATCTACATAGGGAAATGTCTTTTAAAGCATACAAAATGCAGAACTCTTGAAACAATTCTTTTGATTTGTAAAAGGATAAAATTAAAAAGCATCCCTAAAAACTTAGGAATTAATTTTTTCCTTTCCTGAAAAACTTTGCTGTATTGAAAAAAGAAGCTTGGGTGGTGTGTCAGATGCTCAGTCCCCCGCTGAAGTCTGGGGTTCATCAGGACAGGGGGGGAAACCTCAAAGGGCAAAGAGAGAGGCCATACCCAGTAGCCTACTGTGCAGCAGCTTGACTGGAGTTGCAATGTTTACCATTTGCATTGTATAAGATAGTTAAAGACAAATTGTATCTTTTGTGTTTTAGGTAAGATCAGGGCTGCATGCTGGAGATCCAGGTTGCTTTGATCTGATTGTGAGCGGTCATCCAAATCTTTAGTGCCCTGCACACTCTAAATAATAGTGTTCATGCACCTTGAGCAGCATTGCTGTGTATTGGGTATATTGGGCCACGGGTGATTCAAACCACTGGTCCCACACTAAAGATTTGTTCGGATTGCCAGCAATCAACCAAGGAAGAGGAAGTTAGGTAACCCTCCTAAAAAAGATGCCTTTGAAATCTTCCTTTAGCCTGTCTTACTGTCCTATCAGGAAGTGAGGGAAAATCTCATTACATTATATAATCATTTTTATAGACTATAAAGTAAATGACTAACTTGTACAACCTTTATTATGACAAATCATTATTCACACAGGTAACAGTGCAGAACCTAAATATATATACAGGGATTGGAAGGGGGTGCCTAATGGAGTGGATGCCGTACTACCAAGCAGGATTTATGTACACCAGCAGAAACAATCATCACTGCGGCGGAGCAAGAGGAGAAAGAGCAGCCGCAAGAAGAGCCGTAGGAGGAGGCCCACTTGGAGTGATTCACTCACTTATGACATTTATGATAGCCTCCTCGGTTATGATGATTTTGAAGATGATCCTGACTGGCTTCCTCCTGAAAGCCAACCCAAATGCCAACCCGTTCAGAGTGTTTACTTCTTTAAAAACGGTAGGTTGTGTTGTTGTACCAGCAATTTTCTTCAAAGGTCCTTTAAGTGGAAGGGGGGGCCAACACCATTTCCAAAATACAGCCGTATGCAACCCGGAGGAATTGAATAAAGAGCTCAACACTTATACTCTTAGTCCATGTGAAATGCAAAAATGTAAATTAATTAGCAAAAATCCCAATCTCTGGCCACTTTATGTGGCTGAGGACCCCAAATCAAATGAGGAAATGCTGCAGGACTGCACAGGAATGCATTGTTGTGGAATGTGATCAAGCACACTTCGGGATCCATTAAATGTTTTTACCTAGGAGTAACACAAATTTTACCCAAACATCACACATATCTAGTTATCCAATTAGAAAATGTATAAATCTTGTGTAAAAGGTGATTCTCACATTTTATAAATTGAATCCAATGTGTACATTTCGAATAGATATCGGGTGAATCTTGGGTGAAAACATTTATGAATAGGACCTTTTTAGTGAAAAAAAAGAATTAGACATTTATTAGACACATGTAGTGACTTTGCTTTTCGGCAAACAGCTTTGTGGGCTATTTATTACAGGAAGCCGGAGTATGCAGTAAGCAATTTAAAACTTTTTGACAGTTTTATTTTTTACTCTTTGTCTTTCACTGAGTATTTAGGGATCGGTGGGGGCTTTAACATAAGCAGAACCTTTGCAAGGCCCACTTTAATGGAGGCTGAACATTTGCTGGAATGTACACGGGGCAGTAGCGTTACTCCACCATGCATTCATCATGTAGTTGGTCTTCCTATGCAATGTAATAAATAGATACTGAACTGCTAATGTCAGCGTCGTCAGCGTCAGAGCTCACAATAGCACATGTGTGTTTTACTTTAATATATACGTGCAATGGAGTACCATATAAAATGAATGGTAGCGCACAACTGCACACTAATACTCATGCAATAGCATGTGTGGCAGTAATATAAGCCACAAACCTTACAAATTCCACATTCACACTCTCCTTTATGATGGTCATACATATAGTGATTTGTGATTGATGATGTGATTGATCTAGGTACAAGTAAATACAAACAATTGATTGATCACATCATATCAAATCATATATGCAACACATACATCATTCTGCACTTTGCTATTAAATGGAAATATGAAGATTGTTTAACTGACCCTTATTATGATCAGTTCTTCATGACATAAAAATAGATTGTTCATTTGATTACTGATCAACACAATTTTGCCATGATTGAGCTGTTGTATCCTTGCAGATAGAACACACTAAGGGCTCAATTTTTAAATAGTGAATGTGACATTCCCCTAAACTGGTGGAAATCAATTACTGCCATTGTTACCCGCGGACTTGGAAAATTCCCGAATACTTTGAGTCTGATTTCTTGTTTTAATAATAGAGCTTTAAATGCTAACTAATAACCTTCTAAAGAACAGTCTCATCTTCTATCTTTTCTTATTTATACCAACAGAGAAATATTATCGGGTCAACCTCCGGACAAAACGCGTGGACTACGCCTATCCTCGTTATCCGCGCTCCATTGCTGAATACTGGCTGGGATGTAAGAAGTCTGCCAAAGAAAATGAGTCAAGGAGTTCATTCTGATTCCTAATTGAGAAAATTAGGAATGTGCAGCGTTCATTTTTGCATCACTGTGTTTTATTGCCTGGAAAAGATGTGTTAGCAGTGTTAAAATTCAAGTTTTCCTTAAAACTTGAAATGTAAATGTATAAAACTAATCTTTCTGTTTCAGTAAGTTTTTATTGATGTTCAAATTAATGTATAAACATGTAACAAATAACAAGAATAAAATTCAATAATAAAGACAATTTAGTGTAAATAGTGCTGAGAATAATAAAAAGGGTAATATGAGTGAACATTTAAAAAAAAAAAAAAGAAAGTTCTTCGGATGTTCGATATATCTTGTGGATCAAAAATAAAGTCTTTGGTAGATGATGAGGTAATATCCCAACAAGAAAAGAAGGTAGATTATGGTAGAAGTACATCCTACTACATATATACATCTAGTACATATCGAATTAAATCTTATTTTATTTGTTAATATACACAAAAACATAGACATCATACAGGGGGTGGGGAATTGGGATAAAGGGGGATGAAGGTTGGATAAGGTAGGAATAACCGCAGTTTTGTATTTCTGCAAAACCGTTGCTTTTCTCTTATATGTTGTAGTTTAGAATTTTGATTTAAATCCTTAATAATGACCAATCAAAATTAGTAGGTAAATATTGTGTAAACCATGGTTCCCATATTTTATGAAAACTAATCCTTATAGGGATTTGTTGTAACCTTCTAAAGGGACCTTCTCTGTAAGCTGATGGGCCGGAGGAATTAATATTTAGGTGGATTTATAGGCCCTGATTTATTAAAGTCTTCCAAGGCTGGAGAGAATACACTTTCATCAGTGAAGCTGAGTAATCCAGCAAACCTGGAATGGATTTCCTAAAAGTCATTAGCTATTCATTAGCAAATGTTTTTAATCCTGGGTCTAGATCCAGCTTGTAAATTAGCTCAGACCTGAATTGGCATGTGCTTGTAAAGCCTAAATTCCTTTTTATCAGTAAAGTTGCTTGAAATCTCCAAAGTAAGGGAAATTCTCTTGACACTGGAACATACATTCTTGGTAGAAGATTTAGACGCAACTTGATCTGATGACAACTGTAAAAAACAAAATTTTTTGAAGGAGGTCAGCAGTGGCTGCACATATATTTCTAATATAGTATAATCTCCCTTAATAGAACTATGATAGAAGTGACCCGAAAACTGTAAATTTAAATGAAGCCTCTAGAGGGAGCCACAATCACATCTATTGATAAATACTTGTGGCATTGGAGAGCATTACATATCTACACAACATTGTTCAGCTTATAGATATTGTAACCAGAGAAAGGTTTACAATTAACAATATTATACAGTCAATGCCCTACCTGCAATGGCTGTGTATTTCTTTGATTCATACTTATTGTTAATGATACATATTTATAGTATGTGTTTGCCTGTAATTTGTTAGCATCATTTGGTAATTGTTTTCCCCCCCTACATGCCCATATAGTTACAATATTGCAGTGATCTGACTATTTTCATACAGGGAAGACATTATGCTAGTTTGTGAGTTGGTTTTCAGATCTTAGACAGATAAGTGTCAGATTGGGGAGTAAACAAATGGTGTTTATTAATGAACAATGACAGTGTACCTTTGTTTGCTTTGGATAAACATCCCCCTTGAGCTCCAGTAACACATCAGTGGATGCCAGCAAAGCATTCATGGCCCTGAGGGTATGTGCAGATACACAACATTGCACAGGCATCCTGGTATGGTAATGGATCTCAGTGTGGTATACATACATTTACATGTGTAGATACCTGACAAGTGCAATCCATGCCTAACTGGGATAGAAGTCACTAAACTTCATAAAAATTTGGTGTCTATTGGCCTGATTTATTAAAGCTCTCCAAGACTGGAGAGAATACACTTTTATCAGTGAAGCTAGGTGATGCAGCAAACCTGGAATGGATTTCCTAAAATTATTTGCTATTTGCTAGCAAATGTTTTGAATCCTGGACTACATCCATTCCAGGTTTGCTGGATCACCCAACTTCACTGATAAAAGTGTATACTCTCCAGCCCTAGAGAGCTTCAATGAATCAGACCCAGTGTCTGTGACTGCAGCATAGAGAACCTTACAGAGGAGTTTGTGAGATACAGAGAAGGAGCCTTGAGGAACAAGGTAATAAGCTATAGGAAAAGTGTTTGTTTTTTTACATCACCCCAAGACAAAAACAGGAAGCCCCACTGCAAGGGTAGATTTTCAGTGATACCAGAATTCAGTTTTAGGACAAAAAAAAAAAAACTTAGGAGGAATGATGCCATTGTTCATCTCTCCTTCTGACCATGCTATCTGGTTGTAATGCTGATCTGTTGAAAGTTCTAAACCCAGAATAAATCTGTATGCATGTTCCAGGGCAGTCACCAAAAAGAATGAAAAAGTCCCATTGGTATGGTTTGTTGCTTTATGCTGAAATTGGAATGTGGCATTACTGTAAGCTGTAATGTGGCATATAAGAGAGTTTATGAATATAAAGGAAAAAAAACAAGTGATGGGTAGGCAAAATATGTTCTGAGATTAGAGGCAGCAATGGCAGGTTTCCATTAATATGGTAGTAAGGTGTCATAGCAGTACAGGTAAAACAAAAATTGACATCATGCTGAACTTTTATGATGAAGAATCCTGCATTGTCTTATCTTTTCAGTGAATTAGAAATCTTCTCTCATTTAGGCTACCCAAGGTTACTGGATAGACAGAAATTTATGAAATGCCTGTGATGACCTAAAACAAGTCAGAGATCTATGAAATACTGCTGTTCCTGTTGTATAAGTTTCATCACATGACGCAGAGACCACTTTATAAAGACATTATCACACTGCCCTATACAAGTTTCCATTTTTATGATCGCAGTTATCACATAGACAGAAAATGAAGAAAAATCTCTGTCTAAAGTAGACCAGATCAGCAATCAAATCAGAAAATGTAAATCTTTCTTGCCTTACTAGAATATGTTTTCATTGCTATATTAGTGAGGGAGATTTACCCTTACTAGCTGATCTGTCTGATAACCATCAAATAAACTTAAAGTGGGATCATTTCCCCTTACTAATGGTTATAATACTTCTCAAGCAAATAGCAAGGACAAATTTCTTAACTGGGACCTCCAGCAGCAAGAATAATCCGATAATTCAACCCTTCTCCACTATCCTATCCCACACATGAAAGTGATAACCTATGTACACACGTCCAATGGTTCTCGTCTGATAATCGTCTCAGGGTCGATATTGAACGAGAATCTGGTGAGTGTACAGTGCCCGACGTCCATCGTCCAAACGATCGTCCAGGGACGATGGATGATGAACGATCTTAAGGGAAGTGAAGGGGGAAAATGCGCAACAGGGTGCCGCTCAGTTTTTCCCCTCCTCCCCTCCCCATAGAGTAGAATGGCGCTGTATGTACAGCACTCATTCATACATTGTGCAGTCCTTAGTCGCTGGAAAGGATTGTGAAAGATCTTTTCCAACAACATTTATTGCACGTGTGTACCCAGCCTATGCAGCAACAGATTATATGTAATGTTTGTATCTACAGATTGAGTTCATCATACACTGCACACATTCGCATGGTATTGTTTTGAAAAACTTAAACAATATCACATTTATGCATGTGCAGAGTTGCAATAATGTATGACCATGATCTTGTATTGATGATGGGAGAGTGCTGCATAAAGTTTTCTCCAGCACAACCCAAAGATTCTCAATAAGGTTAGGATGGGTACTGTGGGAAAATGAAGTCTCGTGCTCCCTAAACTATTCTTTCCCAACCTGTTTCCCAATTCTTTCCCAATCAATTCCCATGTAATTAGGTATGAAAAAATCTATTGTTAGAAAAACCTGCTTATTCAGTAAATTCAGGGAGCTGACCTAATTCTTTGGGCACATAACTTTGCTGAACCCAGATCTGGCCAACCGAAGCAAGCCCAGATTGTTACCACTTCACCCATAGGCTTGGAGACTTTTTTTGGCCAGGCAGTAAATAAGTATAATATTAATCTTAATGCTAATAATATAATACCAGACTTATATTCAAGGTTTATATAAGGTAGGTAGGTGGATGGCCAGCATGCTATAGACTGGAACCAAATAGAGCAGCAGTGGTGCTGGTTCGCATTTGTGAGTGTTAGATCAATTGGGATGGTTTGTCTGAAAGTGTCTCCAGGATAAAAAATAAAAAAAATATTTAACAAAAGTAATGATGTCTGGACCAGACTACAGAGTAAACAAGCAGTGCATTCATATGAATGGGATGTCTCACCTATGCTCTCCTTTTATCTCACCTTGGTGATGCTGATCTGCCAGTCTGGAGGAGGCTAAGCCACTTCCTGAGTCAGGAAATCAGTGTGACTTTAGAGGAAAGTGGATTGAAGGATGCACATCAGCTAAAGAGGGAGCAGGTGTCAAAAACTCTGTATTTCTATCACATCAAAGGGGGGCAGGCAAGGCAGAGCTCATGAAAAGCAGCAGCTGAGGTGGAGCCAGGGACCCTGGCAGGGGAGGGGGCATTGCTGGGCTATAAGATGCCTGCACACAGCAGGGCACAGGTACAGAACAGCCTAATGGAGAATGCTATCAGATCATTTTCTGCCAGGGACCACCCACCTTGGACTTCTAATGTGCCAAGCACAGGTAAGAATGGGGACTTGTAATTGTAAAACTGGGAGGTTGTAATATGGGAATATTTATTTCTGTCTCTCTCTACATATATATATATATATATACAGGATTTATATAGTGCCAACATATTACGCAGCGCTGTACAATAAATAGGGGTTGCAAATGACAGACTAATACAGACAGTTACACAGGAGGAGGAGAGGACCCTAGTAAAATTTAGTCTGTTAGAGTCAGATGACTGATAGTTATTACAAAGTTATGTTAATTCAAATATTTTAAATATGTACTATTTGTAATGGCCAACATATAAGCTTCAGACTCCAGCATTAACCAGTGGTGTGTTGTCCATATACACTGTATGCAAAGTAATCAAACAACTGAAATCTTCCCAAATGTTTGGAAAATTACTCCAGGTTACCCATATGCTTTATTCAGGAAGAAAATGATCCTGTATCAATATAAAGTATAGATAAATACAGTTTATTAATAACAATATTATTAATTTAGATTTAGCAGCCAATCAAATTTAGGTTTGCAGAAGTCACACAAGCAACATGTAAATTAATAAAAAAAAATGTGAATGTGCTAATTGTTATCATTTTACTATATCATTATTATTGGCTTCCGTAAATGGAACCTGTTACTATATATCATAAAATATGAATAACCTAAATTTATTGATTAGGGAAAATGATACCAACTTTTAAATGTTCATTTCGAGGTGACACAATTCAAGAGAAACAAAAGGAAACATTGGTTTCAGTAAATGGGACCCCCAGCCAGAGGAAGCGAAAAAGGACTTTGTATAGTAAATGGCAGCAGTTGGAGCTGGAGCGCGTGTTTGAAGTAATCCCCTATCCAGACATCAACACCCGAGAGCAGCTAGCCAAGATCATCCGACTGCCAGAGTCTAAAGTACAGGTACAGTCAGTATTATCAGTACATACAGCAACTAACACATACAACTGCTATACCACTAATACAACTAATATGTAAAACTACTATACTGATAATACAGCAACTAAAGCTACGTACACATGTCTAATGGTTCTCGCCCGATAATCGGCTCAGGGACGATATCGGATGAGAATCTGGCGTGTGTACTGTGCCCGGCGTCCATCATCTGAACGACTGTCCTGGCAGATCCACGGAAGATGGGCAACAAACGATCCTAATGGAAGTGAAGTGGGGATAGCACACAGCAGGGTCGTCTCCGTCGTTCTCCCCCTCCCCACTCCATAGAGCAGAACGGTGCTGTATGTACAGAGCTTGTTCATGCATTGTGCAGTCCTTTGTCGTTGGAAAGGATCTTTCACAATCCTTTCCAATGACAAAGGACTGCACAATGACAATAATTGCACGTGTATATGCAGCTTTACACATACAACTGCTTTAACAGTAATAAAACAATTAATGTAATGTACAACTGCTATACAGTACCACTAACTTAGCAATTAACATAACCAACTACTATAACAACAATACAGCAACTACTATGTACAACTACTATACTGATAATACAGTAACTAACACATATAACTACTTTAACAATATTAAAACAATTGTTGTAATGTACAACTGCTATACCACTAACATACAAATTAAAATGGCCAACTACTATACCAATAATACTACAACTAATATGTACAACTTCTATACCACTAACATATTATTATGGTCAACTACTGTAACAAAAATACAGTAATTGAAGTGTAAAACTACTATGGAACCAATACAGTAACTAATACATAACTGATACATACAACTAATATGACACCAATACAGCAACTAACATGTTCATCTGCTATGACACTAAAATAACAATCACTTTTTTATGTACAGACTGGCTCGGGTATATAATAAAATGCAGTGTGCAGAGTGTTACATTGACCTAAATGTAGAGAAGCAGGTATAACGTACTTTTGAGAAATGGGTATTGAAAATCAAGGATGTGTTTAGTGTATCAGTCTGTTTTACCTTGTTCTTTTATAATGGGAGAAAAGGTATACATGGTACATATTAAAAAGCCATACGTGACATTTAGTTGTTTACTATTACTAGTGAGCAATTCTAATTATGTGTTGATGATTTATATATACTTCATAGGAGTAAATCAATACCTCTCATTTAATAGGCTATTATAAATACACAAAAACAAAGACTTTCATATATTAAAGTTATTTGTTTCCCATTTACAGGTTTGGTTTCAAAATCGCAGAGCTCGGAAGAACAAGAGTGGAAAATTAGACAAGTCACTTTATCGTAAAGGTCCATCATTTCTTTCCTCTATGTCACCATCCCCTAACCATAATCAAAGAGATCCCCTGGCAGCCATGACCTTCCCACCTAACCAGTCTGAACATTACAGACATGATGGTCAGCAGGTACCTGGAATTCCGCAGTCTGGATTCCCCTCACATTTACAGACACCTCCACCAATTTCACAGCAAAACTTGGCAGAAGGGATGTATCACTGTGCCTATGAACAACAGGAATCCCAATGGCAAAATCTGACCCAGAATGGCATGAATGGATATAGTTGTCAGGCCACAGTATATGGCAGTCAATTCATGGACCTTGAGCAATGCACAGCTCCCTCTTTGGGGTCATCATATTGGGATTATTTTCCTCACACTGTGAATGGTAATGGTTCTCAGACCTCTCTAGGAAACATCTCCGATGTAATTTACAATGCTGCCATACTTACCAATGTGGGGGATTTTTAGCTTAATATACACTGACTTTGCGGTAAAGACCTAATCATTTTTGCATTTGTTTTTTCGTTTTTTTGGACAGCTGAAGTTATAAAAACAACAGAAAACGTGAAGAATAGTTTCTAGTACAATTAAAACACAATCTTGTGGTGTTTATTCTGCTACCACAAGATATCCCATGGCTGGCATGAGTAAATGCAAGAAAGTATAGGTATCAGCTTGAACCCTAGATGGCTGGGTATTTCCTAATAATTTAAGATGTAGTGTAAAGATGATAAAACTATATTCAACTTTTTTTTAAAACTGTGTTTTTGTTTTTTATTTTGTAGTAAAAAATGAGTGTTACAAACAAAGAGAGATTCTACACAGGAAAGTCCCATGGGGTAGACAGTAAAATATAAAAAAAACACCAAAGCATTGACACAGTGGCATTAGCACACATACCGGTAGTATATGAAAAGTACAAAGTAACTTTAGGGCAACATTTAGTTATAATGAAGTGAGGCAAACCTAAACATCTCATGAAACAAAGTAAAGGGTGAGATGGAAGGTATGAAGGTGAGTCAATCACATTTCAAATCAATGTCTGGGGTCTCAACCAGGGCTACCAGACATTGAAGTGTGTCACTTCAATCATAAAATATTGTGTGCCAATGAGAAAATTGTTGAAGTTAAAGAACTAAGAAAATATTTCTCAGATTAAGCTTTGTTGCTGGTCTGTCACTGCAGCAGGATTGTCAAATCAAGGTGTCCACAAGGTGTTCTTGCAGAGCCTCTTTTTTAATATTTCTTAATAAATTGAAGTTGATACCATTCTAAAATAGCTAGGGACCAAAGACCCCCCCCCCCCCCCCCCCCGATATGACAATGAATCCTAAACTTTTGACAGATTTTAATTTCTTAAAAGTGATTAAAATGTATGCTTTGTCATGCCACAAAAGAAAGTATTGTTTAATAAATGAGTTACACATTTATCTGCGGTTATATTTTTTCTGTAATCTATAAGAATGTTTGTCAGGATGAACAATTTGTACCCATAATCTGAATAAATAAAATAAAAAACTGTAAAAAGCAGCATTACCATTTTTTATAAAGCCTAATGCCCTAACAATGTCCATATTACAGACATGTTATAGAGTTCATGTTGTAGAGTCTCACTGGGGACCTAAAACTATCCTGGGCCTCTATACCCTCCTACAGACACTGGCGGAGAGATCTTCAGGGAAAAGGAATAAAACAGGTTAGAGACACAGTTGCATAATTTACTCAGACACCAAAAGGTTTGACTGCAATTTCTCACCTAATGGAATGCATATAAATGTTTGGGAGGCTGGGACTTTAGGATTGTGCCTGTAACATCTTTTTCATAGACAATATTTTGCAAGCAGCAGTATATCTAAAGCCAATTTTTTTTTCAATTTTGGATATTGTGGGGTTTTTTTTTACATCCACATTACATTAGGAAGATTTCTGTTCACTTCCTGTATCCTAGACCTAACTAGAAATTTTCTCCAAAGCAAAGGAAATGCTCACTTACACGGTTGTAATAGGAACAATTGTCCCTTTATTTTAGCTTTAGATACACTGGGATAGGGCTCATACAGTTTTGTTTCAAAATTGACACATTTCAGTAATTGGATTAGATTGAAAAAATCATCTGAGTCTGCATTGAAAACGGTGTGAATCTTGCATGCCAACCATTCCTGTTGTAATGCAGATGGGTTTGATGTAGAAATCCTATTCCTTTCTAGGTGGTTTGTTTACATCTAGAAGTTTGGAAGGGCAATAATGTTAGCCTATTTACACCTACTCCTATGCATCATCATGTGTACTGCTATACAAACAGTACAGTGTGAATGCAGTCTCTCATCAGTCAGCATTCATTTTACATCACTAACACTATAAAAAAAAGAGGGTTTGAGGCGTTGAGCATTTCCTGTACAGTGTGGAAGCATCAGACTGCACCATAAGACTGCAACAGGGCCCCTTTAGATTTTTGCATTATGATGACACACAAAAATTCACATAGCATGCCCTGCAAAGTTGCATCCCATTTAATATGAACACCACTCCGACACACTAAGGCATTATAGTCTGACACATAGTAATGTGTTAGAAAAAAGGTGTCTTGTGTTTTTTTGTCAAGTAAAGGTGCATTTGCAAGTTGCTTTTCTTTGTTCTGCCTTAATGAAATAAATGTTAATGCGCAGTATTCTAATTATAACATAATACAGTGTACACGAAAAGCAATACCTAAAAGTAATTTTGAAAAAAAATTTCAATTATAAACATACATTATATTACTATATATACAAAGTGCTGGCAAAATAAGCAATCTGGATCATTTTGATCACCTGAATCTGGATGATCTGGATCACCTGAAAATACAGAACGTTTAGGTTTATTAATAATATGTAATACCATTACCTAAATTATTATCACAAAAGCCAATGTATCCAAAAGTATGTCAAGTATACATGTCAATTTAGTACACAGGCCAGTTATAAATAAATACTGTACACATTATAAAAATGGATAAAATACAATTTTCTGAGGTCCCTAAAATGCAACTTGCATGCCTAAATTAGGTTTGGGCTGCTGGCCTTTTCCCTGTGAAGTCTGCCTAATTGTTTTGAGAGGTTAATAATGGCAACCTACATGCATCTCTCATGGCAGGTCATTGTAACCGGGGTGTAAAAATCTGGCCCGCGGGCCCTGTGGCCCCGCATTGGACTGTTTTTTAGACACAAGTAATGCTAGGAATTGTAGTAGCGGCGCTATTTCAATGAAGAGCCAGTTCCAGTGGTGGGTAAGATTTACCCTAGCATTGGCCGTGTCTGGCATTTCAAGCACTCCCCCTGAGCTACACTTGGGAGGTGCGAGGAGGCTTTTGGAATTACGGGGGCTTCTTGGCGACCCATGGCCTTGTGTCATATAGCGGTGTCTTGACACCCCTGGCCTATAAGGTAAATTATGCAATAACTCCTCAATAAACATGCTCACTAAAAACACAGTTTTGAATGTACATTTAAATCTGAAAACTGCAAAGTAACCATATGAAGGTGAAATATACTTAATGATGAATGCAAAGGTAAATTAAATATGGTTTAATTGCTGAAACACAATTTCTTAAATGAAACTTGCACTAGTCCAAAAAAAGCCAGCAGATCATTGTTACAGAATACAACATAAAATAAACCAAAAGCCATTGTGCCAGCTATTTTATTATTTTATGGATATATATCTCTGCTTAAGGAAAAAAAGTAATATGTGTATCAGACAATCCCTTAATCTGAACCTTCCAAATCAAGGTTTTCCACCTTATCTGTCATTGTGAGGAGTGTTTAAGAGAGTTTTATTGGTATATTACATTGGTTATCATAAACAATCTTCCTCAGCTTATCTCCTATTTTAATTTTCAATAGTATTATATTTCAGTTCATTCTTGAAGAACTTTGCAATAAACATGGTACGAAGCACAATCCTGGACTGTCGGTGAATACCACAATCAGATGTAATACCAACTAATCTTCATAAACATTACTTTAATCCGGCCCCTTATTTTCTGATGATTGTCAGGGAGATGGAGCTCTGGATTTACTTACATTACCTAATCCCGCCATAACTTTACGGAGTCAGGTTAGAGCTGTGCATATCACAAATAAAATATTAAGTGTTTTTTAGAAGGGGCTTAACAGATATCAAAACATTAATCGACAATGTTAAACTCAGCCAGTCTGTCTCATGTGCCGGGTTACAGCTGTGATTACACATGGTGATTTTAGCATAAAATTGGTGCAGGATTGTACAAGCTTCTTACAAAAAAGAAATTCCCTGCTGCAAAGCACTATATAAAATACATTTAGTACAGTGCATTATTTGCAATTATTAAGACATACAGTTTTCTAAAAATTGTTTTTTTTTTTTGTATATTTCGATTTGTAAAGTTTGGGATTAAAAAAAACAAAAAAAAAAAAAAACAATATCAATCACTTTTGGTGGAGAAAACTATGACTTTTCTTTTCAGTAAGTCATAGACAAATGGAACCTGTGATTAAGCTAAATACTTTTATAAGGACTGCCAATTCAATCAATATTGTGAGCGAGAAAGTTGCCAGACATACTCAGTCTAATGACAGATCCTCTTCATTAAGCTCCATAGCGGTTCATTTCTTTCTGGTTTTATGTCTAAAAGCGGTACATTGTTTTTCATGAAAATTTATTTTACAGTATAAAATAATAGTATGAGTATAATAAAGTTTGAAACACAAAATCATTTAAAAACAATAAATTGAATAAATTAAAAAAAAAAATTAATAAAAAAAAAAAAATACATAATATACTCATACTATTATATAGACTGTAAAATAAATGTTCTTGAAAACAATATACTGCTTTTACACATATAAATCCAATGTATTGCATTCAAAACAGTTATTTTGTATTGAATGCAATACAAATGGATTTTGAATTTCCCGCCCCGCCCGGCCGGGACGTACACACGCACCGACGTCACTGGGAACTCCCCCGGTGACTCATCAGATGCAGAAGCAGGAAGAAGAAAGAAGACGGAGATCGCAGCGCTGGACGGCGCGGGACCCCGGCGGATCAGGTTAGCGCTCTATTTACTAACCTTCCCTAGGTGTTCCAACCCCGAGTGTGACTCAGGGTTACCACTTGTAGCAACTTTTTTCTACCCCGAGTCACACTCAGTGTTACCTCAAGAGAGGTTAAAAATAATTCATTATTAATAATAAACAGTATTTAAATAGTGCCAACATATTATGCAGTGCTGTACATTACATAGGGGCTGCAAATGACAGACAGATAGAAACAATGAAAGAGGATGAGAGAACCCTGCTCAGAAAATCTTACAATCTAAGAGGTAGGGGAAGCAGCACACAATGGTCCTGATTTATTAAAGCTCTCCTAGGCTGGAGAGACTAAACTTTCATCAGTGAAGCTGGGTAATCCATTGATTGGAATGGATTTCTTAAAAGTCATTAGCTATTTGTTAGCAAATATTTTAAATCATGGACCAGATCCATTTCAGGTTTGCTGGATCACCCAGCTTCACTGATGAAAGTGTATTCTTTCCAGCCTTGGAGCGCTTTAATAAAACGGGGCCAATAGGAGGGAGGGGTATAGATTGAGGGTTTAGGAGACAAAAGAAGACAGGTAGGCACATTCACATGTCAGGTGTATTATATCATGACTTTTGTCTTATGTTTACTATGCTGTACTTATATTTATACTTGGTTATTATCTTCTTGTATGGTATAAAACTTAATAAAAATTTACATTAAAAAAAATACCTTTCGACAACATGCAAGGTGACCAGGATTCTGTTTTTAATACAATAAATCATAGTTGTAATTAAAATTGTAAAACAACAAAGTATGATGCTACCTTGGAAGTGACAATAGGAAGGACAGACAGTTTGCAACTGCGAACAGAATTGCAACTGCAGTTAGCAGGTTGCAGTTATTTTTGTTTCTATTAAAATACATGGCGGCAGACTACCTTTGGGCATAGAAGAGGGCTGATAGTTTGGTTACAATTGCCCTATGACAGCCCTCTCAATGTCCTAGGCGAGGGGACAAATCTAACGGATTCTAACTGGGAAAAAAGCCCAGTTCTACTATTGGTGGTCTTGAAAATTTTAACCTAATAAATCATTAGCAACTTAACAATCATCTTCCAATTCGAGCATAAGCTAGGTGTCCGTGTAATTCTTTTTCTTAGCAGTGACTTTGTGCCCATCACCTTGTCTATAGAACCACCACACAGCTAGGGGTGTGCTATAAAAACACCAACGAATGCAGACAACCAATAAATATATACATAAATGGTATAGATTTATTTAAGTTTTGTGTTATTTTAATGAAGGCAAAAAGGTATTATAGTACACAAAGGTTTCAATAAAGCAGATGTAAAAAAATACACACATTAAATAGAAAAAAAGACAAAACAGATCAGCTTTTAACAAGAAACATGGACACATCCATACAAGTATTATTTTTATACTGTAACACAGAGGAAGGTAATCAGTTTAGTAGAATTTTATTTGCAGATTTTGTGTGGCCACAGGTACAACAAGTATTTTCTAAGATGTCTGTGTGTGTTAGGATTTATGGGAAGAAACCGTTCTATGTACTTGAGTTCTAGACCTCCGGGATCAGAACACGTAAGGAGTAAATAAAGTAAGGAATGGTTCACAGTGGGCTCTATTTATAAAACAGGGAATCTGACATTCCCATGAAGGAATGTTTGAGAGAAAGACATTTACCTAAATTACACAAAATCTGCCCAGTAGGTGGCCTTCTGGGTTTACTGGTAAAGGTTCATTCTTTAAATAATTAGATTTGAGTGAAGAGCCAAGTATGATAAAACAAAAGATCTCCTAAAACTAAGTTTTAGTTCTGAGAACCTAAATGCGTCTATATTGGCTTGAGTGTTATTTTGTTCATTGCCTGCATTGTCTAACTACTCCTAGGGCACATTATCTGACATAACAAGTAACTTCTACCAAGAGGATGGAACAACAAAGAGAATGCTGGTTAAAATTGGCTTATCATAAGGGGACCAACAATAATTAAGAAAAATTGAGGCTTGCTGATAGAATGCTGCCAGACAGCTCTTGAGCCACACATAATGCTTAATGCTATCAATTTCTGATGTCCTGTCATATCTAGATGGACCTTATAGCTGAACTGCAGGTAACAAAAATATTTATCTAAACCTTTGTCTCTAACTCAAAGTAAAAGAGCAAAACAACTTTCTTTTCCTTTTTCATTTATAAAAAAAATATTCAAAATTTTATTTCTTCACAGGGTCTTGGAGGGAATTACTTGCTAAAGCAGACAGGTGAAGTTTGAGGAGCAACGTACTTGTTTTACTATAAACACAGAGTACCCCATTACAACAGTAACAGTACCCCAAGGAAAAGAAATCCCCCATCATCAATATAATACCTTGTTCTTACTTATAACATGCTAACAATGTTACTGCAAACTGCTTGCTTTCCCCTTCCTCGCCTGTATGTCAGGCACATTTGTAGAAATGATCAGTCAAGACAAAATACTGAGTGGTTGGCCTGTTGGGAGCAGTCTGAATCCAGTCAAGTACAGGATCCTATTGGTACTGAAAAAAATATAAAGATGAATGGTTTTGCTGCTTTCTTATCACCTGCCCCTTTCCCACTGTTAGGTTAGGCACAATGTGGGGATGAACAGGACACAATGCTGCTGTAAACAACTTAGGTAGCAGAGCGAAGCCTTGGAGAAAGATAGAGAGAGGGAAGGTAAAGTGGTGAGCAAAATACAACTTCTGCCTCACTTGGGGTCCCTTACAGCACCAAATAAAAAAATGCAGCAGTGCAGTGGACTTGCAATTCACCTTCCCCTACCTCTTTCCAACCACCTTGATCTTAAATTATAATGCTGTGAGACAGGAGATGCTGGGCAGGAAAAGGAAGTGTAAACCCCTCCAGCAACAGAAGCTCCTAGTAACTTTTGACATCAGTGCTTGATTGAGGATAAGGCAATGATTAAATTGATTGCCCCAAAACAGTTTTAGGTGGTCACTAGAAAGTATTATAAGGGAATCTTTGAAGCTAGTTTTTAAGATCCACAGACCTACGAAAGAGAAATGATTTCTTATAATTACCCCCATATCATAAGGTTTATCCAAGGCTGGGTCTACACAAACGTTTTAAAAAACGCATGTAAATGTCCCAAATGCATTTCTATGCACTTTTATTAGCGTTTTAAAGCTTCAAGTGCTTGTTAACGCGGGAAAACGCCCTATTGAAATCAATAGAAGCGTTTACCCCCGTTTTCCAGCATTAACCCCGTGTTTTAATTTTTTAAACTTTGCAAGCAGCGTTATAAATAACGCTCATAAAAGAGCCTCAAGGACACATTCTGGTGTAGATTAGCCCATTGCATGGAATGCATAGAAATTTCAAACATGGGCTTTTAAAGCCTCAGGTTAAATGCTGGGGAAAACGTCCATGTAGACTAAGCCTAAAATGCGTTGTGCCCAAAGCTTTAAAGTAGAAACAAAAATTCCAATTTTAAAAATGAGCGATCAGGCAGGTTAATAATGCAGAAAGGGACAGGCGAATAAACAACTAGTAGGACTGTTCCGAGCATTAGATCACATCACTTGTCTCTATTGACTGGGAATCTGCAACAAGCAAGTGAAGAGCCCCTAAAATGTTTAGTTACGCACTGTATATGGCTTAGGGTACCTTCTACCTTTTTTTGTAAATCTTAGGTATGTGTTGCCCTAAAATTCTAATTAGAAATGAAGAAAAGGAAATTAGATCCCAGCAATTATTTTTCCAGAGCAAATTTTTCTAAAGATATGTAACCTTTCTCCAGTCAATACCAGTATCCTATGTCCCCAGTTTCCAAATCCCCAATATAGTGTTCCTAGAGAAATGTCTAAACAATAAACTTTATTGGTTACAAGTAAAAATAGTTTTTAGGAAGTAGAAGTTTCAGAAAACCAACAATAAATCATAAATTACATGAGATGAAAACTGACTTCCTCTGTTGTAGTGCAACATGCTTTACTGCAATCATAACTTAGATCTCAGCAGACAGAGTCCAGCTCAGTAACAGAGGGCACATTCTCTCCAATAGTGCCAGGAACACACGCTATAACTCTCCAAGCTCCCCTTCCATGGTCCGAACCAACACATACAGTTCTGCCAGCCCCACTAACGAAGCCACGATCACAGAGGACAGTATCCGCTGTAAAGGAGATCAGAACATTTTAATCACTATAATCATGAATTACTAATAATATACAGTACAGAGACAGAAAAAAATGTGTGTATTTGCTGAATAAAGTATATATAGCAAAATGGTAACTAAATGATAACTAAACCCATGGACAAACATTTATTATACTAAAGCCTAAATGTGGTTGCATTAGTTTTCTTTTCTCAGGCTAAGAACCTTTCAACAAGTATAGAAAATCCCTGTTGATATTGCCAAAACACAGAGCTCTCCTCACTTGCTGTGTGCTGAACTGGAAGTGTTACCTTCTGTCTGTAAACGGCTATTTCCCATATAACAAAGCTAAATAATCTGGGTGACAACCTTGAATCCCTTCAAGGGAGGGAGTGAGTATAGCCAGCCAGGCTTAGGATCTGTGTTAACATATAACACTTCATCCCAGGACTGGTAAGCTGAAATATATTACATTTTTGTTTTTAGGTTTAGATACGGTTTAAAAGAAACTTGTATGTGAGGACGTGAAGGCTGTCAATATTGATCTTTCCAAAAATTACAAGTTGTCCAGCAGTCATGCTGACTTCACTACTTTTCTAGGTATGGTCCTGGAACAAATACGCATGTCAGGAGATTATATGATTTTTAAAATACTGGTGCCAGGCCTGAGCACTAAAGACAGACACAGCCAGGAAACTAGTATTCTTATAAGATCAGCAATAGACGTTCCCATATTTTATTCAGTACTGGTTTACTTAAATTTGAAGCAAATCAACACACTAACCTTTATTCACCAACATAAGATATACATAGAGCTTTGTGATATATGAAAAAAGGGAATTGTTGTAAATATATAGAAAACTATACTTTATAAGAACCCATTATAGACTATTTTTTTCCTAATTTTGATGCGTGTGTTTTTTAATAGTGCAATACAGATGGCGGTTATCAGGCTATGTTTTTCCTACATAGTTTTGTTTTGCATATCTTTGGATACAGAAGGTCATACTGAGTTTTGTTTGCACTGCTGGCACAGCATGAATATTTTAGCTTGAACAGCATAGTGTAAAGCTGCATACACACGTGCTAATATAGTCGTTGGAAAGGATCTTTCATGATCCTTTCCCACGACTAAGCACTGCACGATGCATAAACGAGTGCTGTACATACAGCACCGTTCTGCTCTTTTCAAAGGGGAAGGGGTGAACGACGGGGAAGCACTCTCTTCCCTTGCATTACGATTGTTCGTCGTCCATTGTCCGTGGATCCACCAGGGTGGTAATTTGAACGATGGATGACAGGCGCTACACACACGTCAGATTCTCGTCTGATATCAGCCTGAGCCGATTATCGGGCGAGAACCATTGGACTTGTGTACAACAATGGTAACAATGCCCATCTACACAAGTTCTCAATCTTGTTTTGCAGGACTCAAAACAATCTAACAAACAATGGCATCAACAAGTCTTATAAGGGCAGTTTTTCTCCCACAAATACTTTTTTTTAGATAAAACTGAGATGCCTTGACAAACTTCAATGTAAAGTCTTAGAGAGTCCATTAATTGGATGATTTTTGCAACCAATGTAAATGATTCAAGCACAACTTGTAAGACGTTAGGCCTGGGGATTAACTTTCAACATAAAATTAGCATTTAAGGCTTTTAAAAGTGTTTATTAACCTGTGCAAAGATGCACCCATATGATGGAAAATCCCAGCAGCCATCAAAACCAAAAGAGCAGAATCTTCATCAAAAGTGAACTACACCCTATTTATCAAAATGTCCCAGTTTGTACTAAATTTTGATTGATTTAATATCACCTGTCATTCTTTGTGACAAGACTGCCCATGTAGGGACAATTTTAAAAGCATATCTATTGAATCAGATTACTGTTTACTGTGTGGACTGTTGCAAAATATGACCTCATGACATGTTGCTCAATGGTGTGAAGTTTCTGGAAAGATCTTACTCAAAAGATCTAACCACACTGAGACTGTGTTAAAATAGAAAAATCAATAAATACATGGTGACTATTGACAAATCATGTGTCTGATACTGGAGCTAAACCCCACTCACCGAGGCCGACTCAGCAAAGATATACTGACTGCCAATATAAGTGCAAGCAAATGCTGCTGCCACTGTTACAAAGAAGTTGAAGACTGTGACAAATATTTTTTTCAGAGGCCGTACTGTGAAAACACAAAAAATATAAATGATTACAAATGGCAAATGTAATGGTCAATAAACATTTTAAAAACTTTTACAATATACAATAAGCCTTTACCTAATAACAAAAGGCACCGAGGAAAGTAAACAATAAATGTGATTAGATATTTATTTATTTATTTGAATCGTTTTTTTTTTCTTTTTTAATTCTTTTTTATGAGCTGGTGAACCTACCAATAGTGCACTTATATACTGGGGGTGATTTGAACTAGGAAGGCCTGATTAAAACTGAACTGGGAAGGCCTGATTATTGTGCTTGGGATATTATCAATCAGTACTCATTTTTGTGTGAGGGATATTGTCATGACTAAAGCGTATATAAACAAAGATTTACCCCTCACACAAAAATGAGTACCGATTGTGTATAGGTGTGCAACTTATGGATTTAGAATGGCCAATTGTAAAGGAGTGATTTATTGGAAGCAAGATATTGGTTTGAAAAATGGCTATATTATGCTTAAAAGAAACTTGTACTGAATATTATAGATAGGCTAACCACCTAAAAATGCTAAACGGCTGACTTACTCCAGCGTCATTACTTTAAAAGTCACTGACCTAGATCAAGAATGAATGAAGAAGAGTAAAATGTAAAAGATTAAATGTCTCATGTGGATACATGCTTTGGGTCAGCGACTCACAAATTAAAAAGCCTAAGAATCTTTACAAGTATAAAAAAGTGTATACTTAGATTGTTATTTTATTGCAGAAGCCAAAATAATATTTTATATTACCAAGCTGAAAAAAAAAAACTTTAATCTCAAAAGAAATAACTCACCTTCTCTGCCCAGATCTGCCAGACTTCCTGGTCGATTGTTCTGAAAGAAAATTTAAAAAAAACATAACAGATTTTCTCTATTTAAATTATGTAAATATGACAGCAGTTATAAATTACCCTAATAAATGTATCCTATATACTGTATGTACCACTGTTTGATTTACTTCCTAAAAGGTATAGCATAAAGTTTACATGGCTGGAAAAGACAGATTATCATGGGAGAACCTGTGTGATCCAGCAACCCTGGAATGGATTTCCTAAAAAATCATTTGAAATTAACTGGCAAATGTTTTAGTGCTGGACCAGGTCTATTAAGTTGCCACTTAATCACACCACCTTTACGCATTAGTCACACCACCTTCACAATAAGATTTTAAGACGGCAGAACAAGGTCAGAGATGGGAATAACATTTGAGAAAACAAATGGAAAGGGAGGGGGCATGTTTGAAACAAATAAATATATAAGGGTGTGAAGAGGTTCAGGAAGGAAGGATTTTCAAAATGAAGCAATTTTCTAAACACAAGGGCATGACCTCAAAATACAAAAGTGTATTTACAAGATCTACCTTGAAAAAATATTTCTATTTTAATTTTTACTTAAATGGTAGTTGATGTTTAGGACAGCAGTTTACTTCCAGCAGAGGTAAAAAATGACAAAAATACCTAAATTTCAATATTTAGCAAATATAGAGCTATACTCTACAAAAACTAAATGAAAATGTGCAAGACTCAGGCTCAGCCAATTGGTCATTGCTTCTTTCCATCACACAATAGAACCAATAAAGTGGCTTGGTAGACAGAGTGGGGGTCTAAGTCGTTTTACCAAGAGAGTTGAAGCTTGCATTAAATGTCAAAATTCTGCCTGGATCTACAAGTGTAGCAAAACATGCTTCAGTAGGTTTTCATCCTATAGGGAGTTTTACTACAAACAGGCTACTATAGCATATTGATCCAAAATGTTGGTCCCCATTTGCAGCTGGTCAGCCCAAACTTATTACAACTCAGAATAAAAGTTGAAAATGCTGTACCTGGCTGGTGACATTCTTTGTGATTCTTTTGTACTCCTCATTTGCCAGCTTGGCTTTAATCTTCTCAAGACGTTTCACAAGTTCTGGGTTCTAAACATGAAAATATTCGGATAAAGTTAGTATCCACTAAAGATTTAAAATTAATTTTGTGAACATTTTCAATAATCCAATGGATCTTCAGGGTCACAATGTCTCTGCAATAACAGAATACCTATAGCCCAACCTCCCTAATTCCCCTCTGAGGTTACGTACACACGTCAGATGATTCTCATCCGATAATCGCCTCAGAGCAGATATCAGACGAGAATCTAGCATGTGTATAGCGTTCATCGCCCGTCCTGGCGGATCCACAGACGACAAATGTTGTAATTAAAGTGAAGTGGAGAGAGTGCAGCGGAGTGCCGCTTCGTCAGTCTCCCCCCTCCATAGAGCAGAACGGTACTGTATGTACAACGCTTGTTCATTCATCTTTCAGTCTTTTGTTGTTGGAAAGGATTGTGAAAGATCCTTTCCAATGACAATTATTGTACGTGTGTACACCCTAACACCCCCAAACAAAATGACCTGTGCTGTTTACCAAGCATGCAGCTATTACTAATGCAGATAAGAAAACAGTGTCCCTCCATTCTTTGTTTACTGTGTATAGTATAAACACCATGAGAAGCAGACACACCTATATCAAGAGTCAAATGCCTGCTGTGGGAAAATATTCTTCACTGGCAATAGACAATTTACACGAAGGCTGTCTAACAAAATCTGCATACTTACAAACTTCCATGTACGTGGCCTATAGGTGAATCTATTTCTGATAACAGAAATTTATGTGAAATGCAATAACAAAGATCTTCTCTTGTGTAGAAATAAAATATCCATCATATTTACAACAACAATGGAATTGTTTTTAGAGAGCCATTATTACCCTCTCAGGCACTTCCACTACAGGTAGATGGATCTCACTGCCATCCAGAAGCTCATGTAAGTAGACCGGGGAGCCTGAAACAAGAAAAACCTGATCAGGAAAACATAGGATAAGAATGTCTTACATAAACTTAGTTCCAGACATTTAAATGTGTTGGTGAAATAACCGGTGTGTTTATAGTAACAACAAATCACATTTTTCATTATATTGTTTTTTTTTCAAACAAGGAGCAGAATTGCACCAGTGTTCTCCCCGGCCCTTTTAGCTGAGTGCACCACCCGGCACTTTTTAGTGACCACCAACCACCGTCTTTTTTTGGGTGGTTACTGGTGAGTTGCGTCACAATACAGGGCCACCAGCCGCCTACAATTTCTTCCACCTAGCTGAAAATAATTACCGGGCACTGTTTACAGTGATAAAACACAAAGATCTTCCATGGAACATATCTGTGTTGAATTGCACATCACAGGCAAGAATGACAATGAATAACAACAAAGACCCTTGTTTTCAATTACCGTATTTTTCGGACCATAAGACGCACTTTTTTTCCCCCTAAAGTGGGGGGAAAATCAGGGTGCGTCTTATGGTCCGAATGCATATGTTTTTACTTACCTGTATCCCCGCCGGTCCCCGCAGCCAGTGTCCTCTTCCTGTGTCCCAGCGTGCGGCACTTGTGCCCGCCCACGAAGGCGGCGCCGATTGGTTTGATGAATGCCGATCGGCGCCGCCTTCATGGGCGGGCACAAGTGCCGCACGCTGGATCTCAGGGGAAATCAAATGAATTTTTTTTTTCTTGTTTTCCCGTGCGGAAAACCTGGTGCGTCTTATAGTCCGGAGCGTCTAATGGTCCGAAAAATACGGTACTATATTTATTTTAGGGGAGGTAAATCCTGAAGCAACAAATTTAAAGGGCTCACTTTCAGATTTATGTCTGGGTTGTTCTTTTCTAGGATTAGCCTGAAACAACTGCATAACAAAGCTGATGAGTGGAAGGTGTTAATGTCATTACATTGGTCAGTAAGAAGTTTATACACAAGATGCGGCAAACAGCCGATGTGTACATGTGACCTGCAGCAATCAGCCATCTATGTGTTCATGGACAAATGCAGCATGCTTATGATTCATCAAAAGTCATACAGAATCCATCTCCGGTATAGCTGAGCTGTTCCTCTGCTTTCTCAGTTCTATACATTTTTTTGGAGAGATAAAAGGCACAAAACCCCAGCGATAGCCATCCTTACTGTAATAACGCCTGAGTGTTACAACCTCGGTCAGGGTCTATTATTAATAAACAGGATTTATGGTCAACATATTACGCAGTGCTGTACATTAAATAGGGGTTGCAAATGACAGATGAACACAGACACAGGAGGAGGAGAGGACTCTGTCCCCAAAAACATACAAAAAAAAAGAAAAGCTTTTATTCTAATTTACTGACTAATCACCTTTTAAAATCATAAGGACAAGATCGTTGTACATGCCATAATAATATATATTTAAAAAATTTAAAGCAATGTAGATTTAGGTACTTTGTACCCAATTTTTGGGAGGAATAGACTGAGCATTATGTTTGTATTTCCCTGTTGGGGAGATTTGTCCTCATATCCTAATAGAACAGGAAGCTAGGAGAAATTTCCTATAACCAATGGAAAGTGAGGAATGGTTAGAAGATGTGACATTAGTAACTGAACCCCCTGACTTCCTGTTCCGGTGACAACAGCACCCCTTATTTCCTATTCTGAGACACGGTGATTAACACATTCCTTGCTTTATCCGGTGTCCCTCAAGAGACTGTGGCCCCATAATGGCAGTGCTGCTGTGACCCCACTACATGAGCCCAACTCCTTCTCACCTCTCTTCCGTAAAACAGCATGTAGCTCCCTTAAGACACTGAACGGTACGAGGGCCCCGGGCCCCTGGCTCAGTATGTCCTCGGCCTTGCTCCTGGCATCCTCTGACAGGCTGCATTTCAGCTCCTCCAGGCTCCTCAGCAGCGGCTCGGTCACCTGACACTCACTCGCCATGTCTTCCCATGAACACAGCGCGAAGGATTCTGGGAAGAAGGTCACATGATAATACTTCACACGGACCGGAAGTGTGTTCATCCTGCTGCGTGTGACGTCGGACGTCTCCCGCTGCACCATGGCGGCGTGTGCGGGTAGGCGCTGCTTGTCCGTGCTTGGTCGAATCCGCCGGGGAGGCCTCACGAGTGGCGTCGGTATCGAGCTCCGGCAGGCCCGGTCTGCTCTTCTGCGACCTGTGTGCGGCTGCCGCCTCCAGCTGGAGCGAGCGCTGTCCTCTCGGTAACGGAGCTGTGTGGGTGTGCATGTCTTTGTAGCGTGCATGGAGGAATGCAATGTCCCCTGGCCCTGTGCTTGACAGTCCCGCTTGCTGCTTATACGGTGCATACGTTTATGTAACAGCTGTGTGCGGGCTTACCTCTGGGGGGCGCTGTGCTACATGCAGCTGTGACCATTGCTTATCTGCCTGGCACCTTGAGGCTTGGCAGCATCACCTTGTGCTGACATCTCAGGCCTGAAATAATCCGAGCAGTTTGGAGGGAGTCCAGGTGTGTGTGCAGGGTGCAGCTTAATCCATGGAGACCGCTGCTTCCTCCATCCTCAGAGACTCTGCACATTACAATGTATACATCAGATGGAGCTTGCTATTCTAAGCAGACATTTGCCACAGTTCTCCTATGTAAAATACATTCCTTTATCATCTATTTTGCCATTTTAATGTTGCTGATTCTCGCAAGCCTGCTTTCTTTATGTGATCACTCCAGCAGAAGCTGCACTCCATTCCTTTCATTATCCAAGACATTATATGCAACTTCTCACTTGTGGTCTGCCATAAGGAATAAACCTCCCTGGTGGTATTGCCAAATGTGGCTCGGGGTAGATTTTCCATACCAAAAGCAGTAACCCTGAGCCACACTCGGAATCAGCAGACATTCTTTTTAAGCTGAAATTTAAAAAGGTTGATAATGTTTATATTGACAATGTGGTAAAGAACAAGCTCACTTTTAGTGGGTTGGGTCATGGTGAATTTGCCCTTGAATACCTGCGCCCCCCCCCCCCCCCAGCACCCTCAATGATGCACATACACAGAAGAGGACCCTGCCCCGAAGAGCTTACAATCTAGGAGGTGGGGGAAGTATCACACAATTGGAGGGGGAATATATCCCCTCAGTATTCCCTGACCACAGATTTTTGGGGCTTGTAACTCTTATGAAACAATCAGTGTTGCAGTTTACAAAAATAACAAAATACTGTAACAGTACTTTTAGATGATTTTTAGTGACCCTAGTCATGTTTTTTATGTGTCTTAATGTGAAACTATAGATAAAATGTGAGCAGGTAGGCGGGTTCTTTATTGCAGAAAGGACAGGCAATGTCCCTTCTACAAGTAACTAACCCTACCTGTCTGACTGCAGTTTTTTAAAGTATACTCACCTGTCCCTGTTCTGTGGTGGGCGCTGACATTTTTCTTTTCCATGACTGGGCTGATGTGATGTAACTTTTGTGCTTGAACATGTAAGTGCATTCAGTCTGCTAGGATACCCAGCACTTCCCGACTTTGAATGCTGGGCAGATGCAGTAGGTTAGGTGCTTTTGTGTGGGGCTAGACAAAAAAGAGTTGGGGTTATCTTACCACTTGTATAGCAAGCATTAGGCAGTATACACACATACAATTTTTGTTGCTGGAAACAATCTTTCCTGATGATTTCCTGCAACAAAAGTGACAGATAAACAAACTAGCAATGTACACACGGCACCTTTCGTTCGTCTCCCTCCCCCTTCATAGAACAGAATGAGTGAGCGTCACCCCGCTGTGCTGTTCTCCATTGACTTGTAGTCGGTCATTCATGGATCCATCAGAAAGGATCCATAAATGAAGTTGGGCGACCACTGTACACACGTCACAGAGACAAGCCTGACCATTCATATTAAGCAAGAGTCATTTCACGTGTGTACGTAGCCTTACTTTCCTGTGTTTCTATAAGCATCAATACAGTGCAGGGCTAATAGACCCTCATTGAAGGGGAGGATATTAGCTGTCACACTTGTGTCACAATGAGAGGTATGAAGTGGCTGCAGTGACTGGTCCATTGATTGGTTGTTTTGGGAGTGATGAATATAGTTACAAAGTCAGATTAAAGAAAGACTTAAGTCTATCAAGTTCAACCATTAGGGAATAAACATACCTCAGATAAAAACCCTATGGACATAGTTGATCCAGAGTAAGGCAAAAAAATATAAAAAATTCCCTGGTTCAATTTGCTCCAACGGGAAAAAAAATCCCAAATCCCTGAGGCAATCTGATGTTCCCTGGATCAATAGCCCCTGTTATCTTTACTTTAAAGCTTTAATACCCAGTTATATTCTGTGCTTTTATTTTTTTCCTAAAGCAATCTATAGTAGTTGCTGAAACTACTTCCTAAGGGAGATGATTCCACATTTTCACAGACCTTACAGTGAAGAATCCCTTACTTATCTGGAGATTAAATTTATTTTCCTACAGACACAAAGAATGCTCTATTGTTCTTTATGATGATTATAAAGTGAATATTTGGGAAGAAAGTTCTCTATATGGACCATTTATATATTTATACAGGGTGATCATATCCCCCCTTAAACATCTCTTCTCAAGGGAGAATAGATTCGGTTCAGCTAATCTCTCCTCATAGCTGAGCTCCTCCATTCCTTTTATTAGTTTAGTTACCCTTCTCTGCACTCTCTCCAATTCCACAATGTCTCCATCTCTGCAGTCTTTTCTTCTTTTAATATAAGAAAGTACTTTATTAGCTTTAGAAATTGCAGCTTGGCATTGCATGCTGTTTATTAAGTGTGAGTTAAGTTTTTATCCTAAATCTTTCCCTGCACAAAACAAGCACTTATTCTTGTAGTGGGGAGGGAAACCCAATGCAAAGGTAAATAACACATTTACCTGCAGTTTAGCATAAAATGTGGTTTTGGACTAAAACCTTTTTCTTTTATTCCAGGAACAGACCAGAGGGTAAAGTTTTGGAAACAGTAGGGGTTTTTGAAGTGCCAAAGCAGCAGGGGAAATATGAAACAGGCCAGGTAAGGACATCATACCGTGATCTGAAAGCTAAATTTTCGAGCTGTTTTGTTGTACTTTACAATAATGCGTGTTATGCTTATACATTTCCACACATAAATGATATTTTTGGAAATGTTTCCAGCAACAAAAACACAAGTCACAGCTTTTAACATTTAGAGATCTATTTGCGTTTCTTGGGTCTTGCATTCATATAAACTTCTGAGAAGCCCAAGCAAGACTGTTTGTACAGTCCTGTTGACCTTTGTTGGTATGCAGACAATGGTTTTTATGGAGTAGGGTTTGGAGGGGCAATAAAAAAGTATACCTAGGTAAGCTTATGGTTAATTATGCTATACCACCCACAGTTGGGTAAGTGTAAGCACAGCAGTCTGGTTAAAAACTTTGCCCTAGTCTCCACTGACTTCAAGCACTCTGTTCCTTTATTTTTCCTCCTTAACAAACCTTATTAATATTGAAAGCAGTTAAGCAATCATCTTGGTTGCTTTAGGTGCTGTTGATTTTTATCCCAGTTGTTGCAGTTTTGCAGTTGTTCTGAAATTAAAGCTGAAATTGCTGCATTTCCCTCTTGGCATCCTAAATCTTTATGTAAGCTATTGGAAACCAGGCCTCAGGGTCCGACTGGTCTCATTTTATTTACAGTTCTTCAGTAAAACTTCTAGAAAATGTCACATAAGGTAAACACCTAATGCTAAAAATCACTGCAAGTAATTTTTTTCTTACTAAGGTACTTTGTATTTCAAATTTCCTAAACATTACTTGTATTTCTTACAGCTTTTCCTTCACAGTGTCTTTGGGTACAGAGGCATTGTTCTGTTCCCATGGCAGGCAAGACTTTATGATCGAGATGTTGCTTCTTCTGTCTCAGAGAAGTGAGTTTAGTATAAATTTACTAAATTAAACCAAATGTCAAAAAATATTGGTAAATCTGTTTCATTTTCTGTTGATTCATTTAAAAATGGTTGCTTTTCCATGGCAGGGCAGAGACTTCATCAGCTCATGGATCCAAAGAGGTCAAGGGCAAAACCCATACCTACTATCAAGTGCTGATAGATGCCAGAGACTGCCCCCATATAGTAAGTATGATCTGGGTTTATTTTTTTTGTGGTCTGTTGGCCAGGGCTCCTTTGACATTGGTTCTTACTTCAGGCAATTATGCCTTTCACCTTTTTGCTCCCTGCCATCTTACTTTGTGAAGAGCAGTATTTGTGAACATGCAGTTTTCTCAGACCATGTTTGACTTTGACATGTACTTTTACACATATGTACATTTCTAGAACTCTGGGGGAGCTTTTAAGTGTAGCCAGTGAAGACAAGTCTTTTTGTTACTAGATTGCGGTACCAATTTTATGTAGATGCTGAGCTTGATGATCACAGAAGAGTTTTCAAGTTTAATTACACTTCTGCAAATGCTTGTGTTGATGGGCTTTTGTTTACTTCAAATGCATTACCGTACTATCCGTGGGTTTCAAAACTTGTTGGAAAGCGGCCAAATGCAAGTCAAATGCACCTGTCAGTTAATTCCAATGATCTCAGAAGCTTTAACTGATGTCTTAGCGATCTGTTGCCAAAAGCCTAAAGTCAGTTGACAGGATCTAAGATTATAATAAGACTGGTGAGCATATAGGATTGGATAAGGCCCTTCTTTTGCTTTGTTTCTGTGACTTGTTAACGTTATAAATATACACCTTCATAAAAATTTAAAGTTCATTAAAAAAAAGTTGGTAAAATGTTTTTTTTTTTTTTTTTTACGGTATCTAACTACTTTGAAAATAAAGTTGTATATGTGCACACTTTTAAACTGTGCTGTCATAAAAGTCACTATATAAAAGTGTTTTTATTTTTCATTAGTCACTGGTTGCTGCACGTAATTTCTAATTAAATAATATGTAAGCCCTGTTGTGTTATGAGTTAAAAGATTCACATTTCTGTTTTTTCATTAGTCACAGAGGTCACAGACCGAAGCAGTGACGTTTCTTGCAAATCATGATGACAGCCGAGCTTTGTATGCTATTCCTGGTAAGTGAGATGAAATATCCATTATTGGAAAAATATACCCATCATTGCAAATTCCCAAGTAGCACATAAAGGCAATTCGATTCTGCTAGACTGAATTACTAAATATAGCTTTAGCAAGATTGACCTTTATAACCAACTTGTGAGCAGAGGTCATTGATTCCTAGATACCCAAGAAAAAAATTAGCAGTGGGGAAATCCTCTATTAAAGCAGAACTAAACTTAAAATAAAAATCCCCACTTACCTTTACTTCCTTCCATCCCTCTGGAGTAGTCCTCGATTGGGTTTCGCACCAGCAGAAGCACTGGGCGCCACCATCTACTTCCTCTGGGTAAGTCACCCAATCTTGGACTGCGCAGGTGTGAGACCGGATGATGTAGCCTGCTGAAAGAGTGCCAATCTATAAAAAAAAAAAATATATATAAATGTTGATGTCTGCTTTGATTTTACAGTGTATACAAAAGAAAAGGCAAAAAATCTAGGCATATTCCTGTGTTTTTATTTGTTTTTGTATTGTTATAGGCTGATAATTTTATTTATAATATCACAATTTTATCAATTACAATAGTAAACAGATGGCATTGAAAAGTGCCATTGCTGCCTAAAGGTGGAATTGTGCTTCTCCAAAGTTTTTTCCATTTTTTTCTATTGGTGAAGCTTCCAGCTTGCATGTGTCCTTATCTGATTGGGGACAACTAATCCCTCTCAGTGGGGTTTTTTTTTTATTATATATATTTTTTGCCGTGTGCATCATGCTGGGGAATGTATATAAGGGGTTGAACATGTCTGGTGTTTTTTATTCCCTTCTATATGTCTTCTTCAGTTGTTATAATAGATATCTAAAACACTTTTTCATGACCTTTTGTCCACATAAAGGTTTAGATTATGTAAGTCATGAAGACATACTTCCATACAATTCTACTGATCAAGTTCCAATACAGCATGAACTGTTTGAGAGATTCCTGAGTTATGATCAAACCAAAGGTAAATAAATAAGATCTGTTTTGTTTCCTATATGCAGCGTGAAATGACTGTGTTTTAAAGATGATAATTTCACTCTTGCAGTGCCACCATTTGTAGCACGGGAAACATTGCGTGCTTGGCAGGAAAAGAATCATCCATGGCTGGAGCTGTCCGATGTACACAGGGAGACCACCGAGCATATTCGGGTCACTGTGATCCCTTTCTACATGGGAATGAGGGTCTGTATTATGGCTTTTAAATTCCTCTCCTGGGGTTGGATGGCTTGGCTTTAAAATTAATTTCTTAAAACAACAAATACTTGTGTTAAGAGTCCTCAGAAGTTGAAAATCCTTGTCCCCCCCCCTGCAAGACATATGTTGGGTGTAGTAAAAATTTTGTTTAGGATGACACATTCTAATACAGTTCCAACCTTAAGTTTTTGGGAGAGTAGGGAAGGGTTAAAATAACTTTGAGATGTTACTGTTCAAAAAAAAAAAAATTTGTGGGGAAATATTTATTTTTCTTTTTTTTTTTGTTATGACATCAGTAATTTTATTTTCACAAACTTTAAAATTATCCTGTAGTTCCACTTTAGGTAAACTCAAGAATTTGATTTCTTGCTTTAGGAATGTAATGCAATTGTCATTTTGGTAAAAACTTGTGTAATCTAACATTTCCCTTCTTTCTTTCTTTTACCCTATAGGAAGCCCAGAACTCGCATGTGTATTGGGTAAATATCTTCTCATCTATAGTGTTTTCTATTTGCACTCTAAAGCTGAGCTATTGATTCATTACTTTGTCAGTTGTAAAGAAAAAAGTACCCGGTATACAGTTGGGAGATCCAGTTTTCACTGTTCTGGGATATTGCTTAACTAGGGACCTGCAAAAGAATTATTTCTGTCTTTCCTATTGTGTTTTATTTTTGTTTTTTGGTATTTGTACTGATGTTATAGCCAACACATGTGAAGCAGTGCAGATTCAGTAGGATATCATTTAGTATTTTAATTCTTGCTTTTCACTGTACAGTGGCGTTACTGTATCCGCCTAGAGAATCTTGGTTCTGAAGTTGTTCAGCTGAGAGAACGTCATTGGCGGATTTTCAGTCTCTCTGGAACTCTAGAAACTGTGAGAGGTCGAGGTGTTGTTGGCAGGGTAAGTTCTATGTACAGTGTGAATTGCAGTGTTAAGATTGTATACCCGCTCAATTTTTTTCACAAAACTACATAACATTTTTTGAATCTGTTTTAGTATAATTGATTTTTGTCTTGGTTTTGATGTCCTTTAGGAACCAGTTTTGTCTAAAGAGCAGCCAGCTTTTCAGTATAGTAGTCATGTGTCTCTACAGGCCTCCAGCGGCCATATGTGGTAAGTTTTTGCTAGTTTTTACACTGAATTATTAAACAATGGTTGGTTTGGTGTGAATAAACTTCACTTTAACAAGAAATCTGTTGAATCCCAATTAAAGCTGTCTCTCCAATTTTTTCAGATGGCTTTGTTTTTTTTTTGGGAATACACAGTTCATGCAAGTGGCAATCTCAGAAAGCAGAATGTAAACATAACAGCAGACCTGGCACACCAGTTTAAGATTGTGGGAATATTTTCTGTTTTAAATGGAGACTCTTATGATGAGGGGGTGAGATAGGCCATCCATCAAGGTGATTGCAATGCATATATCTTATAGCCTTTTGAGCATGATCACTCTGGTCACAAAAAAAACACCAGTCATGAAGGGGGTTAGGAATACTTTTTTATTGGATACATGAATTATATAAAAGAAATATGAATTTGGTTTGGATGGGGATGTCTGTACAAATAAGTGAAAAAGTGAGCCACACTTTAATTTTTTATAGTAAAGGCAGATGTGACCTTAACCAATATCTAGAACAGTGGGTGTCAATGGCAACATTTCAAGTACATGCTAGTATATGTGTGTTGAAATGCATTGCTTTTAAATTGGGTACCCCAGCACCTGCAAATTTTTTTTGTAGTGTCCCACAACACAAACTGAAACATTTGTAGTTCCATTGGTAGGCTCATTAACAGTATCCTATGGGAATTGGTGTTGGTGGCTACAATAGACCCCACCATTGGTGCAAATAGCCACCATAGTGAATTCTGACATTGATGTCAGGGGGTGCAATAAACACTGCACTGCTTTGCAAAGTTTATTCCTAGCTAGAACCAACCCAGGACATGTCAGACCATGCAAATTGGGCCATTGTGTTGCTGACTTTTTTCATGCTAACTTACTGCCATCATTACCTTAACTACCTAAGCGGTTATCCTGAGTGTGACTTTTGTTGCAGAAGGGGTGGATTTTAGTTGCAGAAAGCGGTATTCCCGAGTCACACTGGGGGTTACTTTAACCTAAAAAATACACACTTTCTTTACTCCGTCACTGTCTCCGGCGTCCTGGGAACACCTCTGCCTCTTCCGGCTCTCCAGACGCTAACTGCATAGCCGAGATCAACAGGGTTTCTGTCACATCGGTGCGGACGGGAGTTAGGAGCGGGAAATTTAAAATCGCTTTGTATTGGATTCAATACAAAATAGCTGTATTGAGTCGAATACAGAGAAATATTCATATAGTGTGTGTGTATGTGTATGTGTATATATATATATATATATATATATATATATATTGTTTTTAAGTTTATTAACTATTGTACATATTTTGGTGAGTTTTGCCTAAGAATTATAGCCTACAATGTAAAATAAATTTCCATGCAAAAAAACTGTATCACTTTGCATGGAAAATTGGACAGAATCAGACCACTAGGGGGGTTAAATTGCCAAAAAGAACAAATGAGAACAAATGTTAAGACCTGGAGTTCTGACATGTGTTTGGGTCATTATTAAGTTGGTTTTGAAGATAGGATCAGAATTATGGTTAGCTAGAATTTCTGCATAAACAGAGCCGCTTTAGCACAGTTTTAAAACACACACACTTGAGGTTCTTACAATTTTTTTTTTTTTTTTTTTAATTTTAGGGGAACCTTCCGCTTTGAGCGACCTGATGGATCACACTTTGATGTCAGGATTCCCCCTTTCTCTCTGGAGAGTAACAAGGATGAAAAGACGCCCCCGTCTGGTCTTCATTGGTAGTGCTCTTGCACAGCCTTGACTGAAAAGCACTTTGTTGAACTGTTCTAATCAATTAAACTGTTGTCTCAGACTATGAACAGGAAACTATTTGTCATATCCATTTCACCAGACATTTTTTTTTTTGTTTAGTTTGAGACAAGGATTTGTTTCCCTCCCCCTCCTGAACACTGAAGTTGCTGCTTTATATTTAATTCCCTAAACTGCAGGTATTGTCCCAATAGCACGTCTTCGGAAACATCAGAGCCTTTTGGGAAATTTTAAAATTTTTGTTCCAAGTTTTTCCTTTTTTTGAATAAAGCAATACAATTCTTAATGTGACTGTGTTATTACTTTTATTAAGGGTTTAGTATTTGATACTGCAAAGTGTAAGATGGTGTAGCCTTAAAGTTAAAAGATGCTTCAATTCAGCTGGTGATTGCTCCTACATTTTTGCTAAGGCTTTTTATAATTTGCTAAGGCAAGCTTTTTATAATTTGTCCATGTTTTTCTTGTACTGTAGTGTGACTCAACCTGTAAAGCTTCTATTCAGGTTCCAGCCAACCACTTACTGACAATAAGCAATCCCCTCCTTCTACATAAAAAAATTAAATTACGGTGAGCCTGACATATTGTTAAAAAAGGGGGTATTATAGCTACCCTTCTGGTGACCCATGTGTTAATAAACAGCCTTTTTTGCTGCTCCTGTGACCCTGATAATGGGTTCTGGTCATTTCCAGTAGAAAGTAAAATAATGCTTGAAGTTGGAATCAACTTTTTTTTAGGATTAGCTATTTGCATTTTGTAACACACAAAATAGTGTTTCTCTCAAAAGTGGTGAACATTTTACATAAAGTTGAAAAATATTTGGTCACACAGCATGCAATACATGCCAAATATATTAGCATTATAGCCAATTGATACACCTTGTTTAATTATTTGTTTTTTTAGATGGATAGCTTAAAGCGAACCTAAACTGACAAAACAAAAAAAAACATCAGGAGGTAATACTATTTGACCGAAGAGACATCCAATGTTTTTTTTTTTTCCAAATAACTTCCTGGCTCCTGGTGTTTTTTTTTTTTTTTTTTTTTTTTGGTTTTTTTTTTCTGCCCTAAACTTGCTTGGAGCTTAGCTTTATGTGCGCAAGTTGCAAAGGTAAGTATACGCCATAATCGACAAGTGTGCAGTGCATATATGTGGATTCCGGACAGAAGCTTACCACCCACCTTGATATTTTATAGCATCCTTGTTCCAGAGGTATGTAATTTAGGGGACGGAGCGTCAGCCCTCCGAGGCCTTCAAGGATATGATGTTTTATATACATTCAGTATAACATTGTAAACATCACTACAATAGGATACAGCAAAGGGGTGACCAGAATGATGTTACCTTATTTTTATTTTGTAGTTGCTGACTCCACTACTGTGCTTGCCTAAATTCTGTGTGGTTTATAGGCAGGTCTAACACCTGACTGTGCTGAACAGTAATACAAATTATTTGAGGTATATTGGTTCACATATATTCATCACACCACTAGGCATGTTATCAATAGACAAAGTAAAAAAATATATATATATGATGCAGTTTTTCAAGCATTAAAAGTAATGTTTTAGTTTTCTTAGATCTAAACTGCCCGCCCCACAGTATATTATAGTTATTATTTCCATTAAAAAAATGTAAATGCTAGTCAGTTATACGTTATATGTATTGTGTTCAATTTTCACTATTGACACTGAAACATTAGTTGAAGCTTAGCTTTGATTTTATTTAAATGCATATTTTATTTTTTTCTTGTTTTCTGCATTTTTGGGTACAAAACATAATTAAAGCATCTTTGCTTGATTACATGAGTCCTAACAGTCTAAAGCTATACAAATAATCCTTAGGTAAAATTCTATTAAAACGGGAAAAAATACTCCTAAATATCTCAATTTCAGACAAGTGCTCTTGGCTCCAATGTAAGGGTGTTTTGTTCAGGGTGTGTACATCCGCTCTGCTTGGGCTTATATAGCATCAGGATTGGATGTATACTGTAGATTTTGTTGAATTGAATGCCAAAACAAAATATAAAAATGTACATGACATAACTTTCACTTCTCTCAGTCCCTGCAGCCCTGAAGGGTGCTGGGATACCTAGCGTATCCTGACTTCCTACAATGCAGGTCCAGCTCAGTGTACTTAATTTCCAAAAGATCATGAACAAGCAGGTAACTATGTTTTTGTGCAAAAGGAACATCGCCTGTCCCATCTACAATAAAATCCTGCCTACTCATAAGTTTTATTTCAGGCAAAATAAGAACATTAGGAGCTAACTAGTGAGGTAGGAAACACAGAAAACAGGACAGCTATTACCTTCTGGCAAAACTTCTTTACAATTAGCATTATTTTACATATATTTTATATCAGTGTTACAGGCAGACATAAAAGAAGCTCACTGTTTGGGTGTACACATAATTTAAGGGGGCACTGCCCAGTTGAGGTTTTTTTTGTTTGTTGTTTTTGATTTTTTTTTTACCAGGGAGAACCCTGCTATTATGCATCTGTGAGCCATAAGTGGTTGTTAAATGAGCGGATAGGTTTACATTAGGAAGGGTTAGTATTAGGTTTGGGGCCAATGTGGCAGATAATGTTAGAGGGTTAGGAGACAGGAGGGTTAATTTGAGACTATCCTGGGTGAACCTGGGTGATTTAGCAGACCTGGAATGGATCTGGTCCAGAATTGAAAATATTTGATAACTTAAAAATAAATGATGTTTAAGTAATCCATTCCAGTTTTGCTAGATCACCCAGGTTCTCAGGTGATAGTCTATTTTCTCTAGTCCTGGAGTGCTTTTGTAAATCAGGCCCATTGTCACCAAATATGAAAGTGAGGGGGATTTCAGAATGTTGCCCCTGAACAAGTAATGATCTTCCAGTGGCCCTGAACAAGTAATGACTCTTAAGCTACATACACACTTCCAATTATTATCGTTGGAAAACGAACGACGAACGTTCATGCACGATATATACGAACGATCGTATAGCACCGATCCTGCACATAGAGTTAACGACACGATCGTTCGTAGATATTGTACACACAATAGATACGATCGTTTGAGCGATAGAGGAACTATGTGCACGACAGGAAAGTGAACGGACGTTCGTTCATCACGCATGCTCTGACCATGGACGATCAACGAACGACCGTACACACGAACGATGTTCAACGATCGTCGTCCAATCCGATCCGTCGGTCTGGTCGTTCGTTTCCAGCGACTTTCCTCGTTCGTCGGCGTCGTTGGTTACTTTTTTACGAACGATTTTTTGCCCAATCGATCGTTCGTCGTTCGATTGGAACGATAAAAATTGGAAGTGTGTACGCACCTTTACACTAGTTTTGTGACCACTTGTCTAAGAGGGGGATTCCCTCACATGCTGAGATTTTATTTTGCATTTCTAAGATATGTCCCTTTCCAGCACCATTTCTTCAGGTGGGTGACCACTGATCTAGCTTTGGAAATGGTTTCCATGCAGTGACATCTGCTCTCCTGGTCATTGAAAGCAAATATGTGGACATCTATGAATTTAGTTTTAGGTGGACACATGGATTTTAGATAAGTTTTTTTTCCTTTTTTGTTAGAGTGGTTTGAGAAGGGTTTTGTGGTTTACTTAAAGATTAGCTTTAAGATAAATATCTAGAAAACAAAGGTTATCACAACAAGATAACAAACTTTGGGGTTGATTTTGAGGACATTGGATGTCTACTGGGACAAAGGAGAAATTTTGACTTTAATTCCGCTTTAACAACATTATGTAGCCAAAATACACACTGGTGCCACGTCCTCAAATACACAGATCATGAATAATTAGTTCAAGTAATTGGAGACTGCAATAAAAGGTATTACAGTAAAACACTTTTGGGTAGTTATAAAGCACATAATGATCTATACATCACACTAGACATTCTTAACCAGGGTTCTGCGGAAGCCCATGGTTACTCAAGAGCTTGCAAGGGTTTTCTCAAACTGTGCATCAGCATTTGACATACAATGTAGGGTACTTCTTTGGTATTTTTGGCCATTCACTTGATTTACCCCTACTCTCTGTAATCCACTTATTACTCACATTGATGATTAGCTCTATGGATGTCTAGTGGTATAACCACTCTCTGCTGTAAATAGGAGCATTGTAAGTAAAATAACCAAGGTAAGTATGCCATATTATTCACATATTTTTATCTGTAACCTATTTCCAATGTGGGAATAATCAGTATTTTAAAAATTCACAAAGCCTTAAATGATATGGGACTAGCCCAAGATGGCAGAAAAGGCCATTCCCTTTTTACAAATGAAAAATATGCTGCCCATGAGGGTATTATATGAAGGGAGGGTGTGATGTTAGGATGTACTTCAACAAGGTGGAATTAATCAAACCGTTCTTGTAGACCTTGTGAAAAGATCATTTGAGTAAGAACAGGAAAAAGGACCATTGGTTACTATAATGAGGTTCATCCATTCCTGGTCAAAGGATACTATTTGGTCACATGACTTGGAGTTCTGAGATGGCATTGGCCGGAACAATTTTATGCCCAAGTGGTGTGTAAATAAATTGTAGAAAAAAAGAATAAAAAATGAAAACATAACTATAAAGTCGGAAAGGATTTATTCCTAATAAAAGTCCCCTGCTGAGAAACATATTTAATTGTTGTGTTACAATGGTTAACTATTTCCGTGTTTTCCAATCGGCCTTGACTGTGTATCAAAGTTTGGAACATTTTCTTCTGTAGTTAACACACAGGTAGATGGGCACAGGGTCATGTGGGATGAGACTACTATAAAAATACTGTGAATACTCACCGAGACTGATTTATTAAAACATTTTAGGACTGGAGAAGATAGACTATTTTGGTGAACCTGGGTCATTCAACAAACCTGGAACGAATTTCATGAAGACATTTCCTATAATTTGGCAAATGTTTTCAATCCTAGATCCATTTCAGGTTTGATGGATTACCCCAACTCTCCCATAATAGTCTATCTTTGCCAGTCTTGGAGAGCTTTAAAATAATCAGGCCCAATAAATCTAACTGCTAAAATTAAACGAAAACTGAGCAGACTGTCTAATGTCAGGAAAAATGGACTCTTACCTGAAATGGTGTTCACCAACTTGATAGTCTGTCACTGCACTAAGGTGTTTAATACATGACATCTGCAGGACTAAAGCTGCGTACACACGGCAAATTTTTCTCGCCCGATAATCGGTATCGGCCAATTATCGGGCGAAAATCTGCCGTGTGTACAGTCGGTCGTCGTCCATCGTCCGACGACCGTCCTGGCGGATCCATGGACGATGGACGACGACCGATCCTAATGAAAGGGAAGGGGAGAGCGCGCAGCAGGGTGCCGCTCCGTCGCTCTCCCCCCTCCCCTCTCCATAGAGCATGAACGGTGCTGTATGTACAGCATCGTTCATGCATCGTGCAGTCTTTTCTCGTTGGAAAGGATCGTGAAAGATCCTTTCCAACGAGAAAAATTGCAGGTGTGTACGCAGCTTTACTCTAGTGTGTTCCTGTTGCATGTTAGACAAGTAGATGTAAAGTCCGGCCTTATCACTGAACGGATGATCCACCTATTGTGTGCAGTGTCCGTTTACAGAGCCATGCCTGTCATGGGTTGGATCGTTTCTTAAAGCTACCAGTGACATTGATTTACAGTTTTCCTTTTCTCAGTGAATAATATAAAATAAAGTGATATTTAACATACCCCGATATGTGCAAGGAAAATAAAGAAAAACTGGATTTTTGCCTGCACATGTTTTGGGTAAGTGAAGTAAATCAACCCCATTGTGGCAGTTATTCATTTGTTTGGTTTTCAAACACTGTCTTTCAAATTGCAAAATAACAAAACATGTAACAGATCCTCAGCTCTAAAAAAGACAAATTTCACATCACCAAACATTTGAATAGCGATACTGGTACACCTGCTTATAATCATCTAACTTTCAGAGAAATGTAATTCACATGATAGAAAGCGGACATGTTCCTAATACTATATCTTCAGGTCCCTACATTTCCCTGTTCCTGAGAAATTGGGGCTCACAGAAGATAAGTGGCCAGATATGTGTGACAAGGTAACATGGTATGAGAGGTACAGTTTTTTTATATCTTGTGATGGCTCTGTAGTGATGAAATTTAGGGGAAGTTAGCCACAAGTGTCCTGTACTTACAGTTACATTTCCCTTTTCCTAAAAAGAAATTTTGGTTCATAGAGAATAAGGGAATAGCTGCGTGTGAAAGGGTAGCATGAAATGATGTGTAAAACATTTTAATGGGGGGTGGGGGTTTCCTACTGACTCCCACATTCTCAGTTGCCAACATCCCTCTGTTCCAGAAAAATAGGGGATCAGAGAAGGTAAGTGGCCAGATGTTTGGAACTGAGCCTCTCCTCCTAGCCAGGGTTCTATGGCATGAGGAAGGGGTAACCACAGCGCAACCTCACCACCAACCTGAATGCAGCCTTAAATTTTGAGATCAATCAAGTATATATTTGGGGCACCAAAGCACAGAGCGAATTGGCATTACCCTAATCATTGCCAGGGAAGTGGTCCCCAGGGGCCCCATCATGCAAACTCAGTTTGGGGACCCTGATTTTGATAAAGCCCCCCTTAATGTGAATATATCCCTGATTGGTATTAGCTAATTACTGAGGTCTATGGTATACGCCCATTCCCAGAGAGCCAACACTGAGCATGCTCAGGAAGCTCCCTCTCGTGGTAACACAATCTCATAGAGATGCATAGAAGATGTGCGCGCCCCATCTCCTGCAAGACAACAAGCAGAGAGAGAATGAGGAGAAGGCTAGATCTGGCAGCTCAGCGAACTGGTTGTGGCCTGTGGGCCGTAGGTCGGGCACCCTTGGGATAAATAAATGACAGCAGTTTAAACCACATTGTGCATGACTTTTTACTTGGATGCCTTGTGGTTGCTGTGGATTACGGTGTAGTCCCTAGAAGTGAAATGAAGCTTCTGGCGGCCCTCGAGCAGTCATTACTGCCTGCTGGTACTGTGTGCAGCCTTTAAAGACCTAGCAGCTAATGGCAAAGCAAGATAAAGCCAGCGTCTATTTCTGTTCCTAAAATCTCCTTCAGCTGTGCACAGCTTCAAAATGTATGCTGGGTATGCCGAGACGGTATATGGCTGCACCACTAAAGGGAAGCAGGAGATGTTGCTATTTCTATGTTATCCTTGCTGCTGAAAGTGACACCTCTGGACAGAATAAACTGGGTGTAAAATTTAGGGATGAGCGAGCGAAATTTTTAATTTCGATCTCGCGGTGAATCGGGCCTTTCTCACTTACATGTTCTGTTCTATACACGGTCTTGTGATTGGCCACGAGGTCATGTTCTCGCCGAACTCAGATGATCTCTCAATGGAGAACCTCCATTGGAAGTTTGCCTGCAGTCACAGCTGATTGGAAGCACTCATGTGCCTCCAATTAGCTGTGACCGCAAGTTCCTATGCTCCCCGGGCTGTACTTATCAGCCCAGTGACCATGGGAACTGAACTCAGATGAACTCTCAATGGAGAAACGCCATTGAGGGTTCATTTGGAGTTCGCCTGCAGTCACAGCTGATTGAAGGCAGTCGCACGCCTCCAATCAACTGTGACCACAGGTTTCCACACTCCACGGGCTGTACTTATCAACCCAGGGAGCATGGGAGCCTGCACCCTGGACTGCCCAAGTTTCGCAGACCCACCGGAAGTTCAGGGAATTTTTTCACAGGAATGTCAGAGGCATTCTCACTCATCCCTATTGCGGTGGCACTCAGTGCAGGATCATTGGTCAGATAAGAATATCCTAACAGCATCTCCTGTGCTTTTGGAATAAAAGATTTATGTTTAAAACAAAAAACTACATTCGGCCTGATTAGACTGCTATTTTCTTTGGCCAGGCAGATTCCAAAGGATTTTTTAAGACTAGGAGGGGAGGTCAGCAGGAATGTTGCCCCATATCCTATTTACGATGGTCCCAAGCCTATTGGATGTTCTAGTTTTACCATCACCCAACTTTTTTGTTTTTTGAACACAAGGTAAGTGAATAAGTACTACATTTTATGACATCGGAGAACTATTAAGGGGATGTTCCATTGTTTACATTGTCTTAAAAACTATAACTGCAGCACCTTATCCATCCCTATTAGCTGCTCCGCTTTCACTCACTATTAGCACAAAATGCATAGAAAGAACTGTCTCTGTTTTTAATAAATCTTTTTGGGAAGCCAAAATGGCCAACAACATTCACCTGTGAGGCCCTGTTTAAGAGTAGGTGCTTGTATAGATGACAGCCTCCCACTCTACTATTTCCCATCATTGAGCCCCTACTCAGTCTTGGGAGGCCCAGTTTGGAGGCTAGTAGAGCTGTCCCAGTACTCGGTATCCCCCTCACAACTTTAATGACCGTGTTTTTCAACCTTTTTTGAGCCACTGTATTGAGAGAGCAGCCTCTGTATTCCTTTGTCACACTATGGGGGTCCTGTACCCTTGCTGACATGAGTGGGCAGAGCCAGAACTAAGCCAGGGCTCTGCGATCAACTCACATAGCCATGGCGATCCACTGCTGACTTGGAGAATTTCCCACGGTACACCTGAAGATCTCTCGCGGCACACTAGCGTAAGGGTCAAACACCCCATGATGTCAATGGGACAAACCCAAACCGTATAATCCTTTAGCTGTATTATACATCTTATTTCACCATTTATTCATTTTGATGAATGTTGTTTATATCTAATAAAAATTTGAAGTGCCGCACAGAAATCCCCTTTTATACCAACACTGCTATAGAATATGTGGCAGCTGTGCGCATGCGCACCAGGTAATGATGGGGCCACTCTTCCGCCCTGAGTTGGGAGGGGCTGCTCTGGTCACGGAAGTGCCAGTCAGTAGGCCGGAACATAGGATATCATGGCGGTGGGAGACAAGCAAGTGGCCCACCGGCCAGGGGCCTTCAAACAGCAGAATAAAGCACACAAGACTGGTAGACACCGAGGCCGGGGAGCGCAGGACCGGGAGAATAAAGGTGAGGGAGGGGGAAGGGTTATAGCACACGTAGGGCCGTAGTCTATGTGACACGTGCTTGCCCCACGTGTCTCCTGCACGGCTCCGATACCACCACTGGCTGCGCTTCTTCCAAGGGGTCCTCATGTCACTTGTCCTCCAGGAGTTCAGGAGAAGAGCTTGCTGCACCTTACAGGAGCCCTTACAATGTGTTGTCACCAAAAGGGCGAACTTCTAAAAATCTCTGCACCTACTTATTTCTAATGTTACTGGTTTAACTCACTTCCTGTCTGGGTGACACAGGTACAGAGAGTCAGGAATTGATGAAAATGCCTTCAGTGGGGACACAGAAAGCAACAACCACAACAATAAACATACACAGAAAGTCCCCAGATATAGCTGAGGCCACTTACAATGTTCCAGTGAGGACACCTGTATCTTATGTTTTCTGGTGACAACTGGCAATGATTCTTGTCCCTTTTGTTTTGCCTTCATGTTGGGGGACAGACTGCTATGGTAGTGTGTGAGAGACTCAAATCCTTCACACAAAAGTTTTGCTTTAACATTCACATTTATTAAAACTTATAAAATAACTTTAGCTGTCAACTGCTTGTTTTGGGAAGGACTTTGGTATTCAAACACTGCTCATTTGTATATTGGGTTTTCCTTTTTCTTGTCATAGTTTTGACAGCTTTCCTTTTGATACAACTACTTAAAGCGTACCTAAACTTAGAATTGTTACTCTACATAAAAGGGCTACTTTCTTCAAGCCTTTTCATCAATAGGGAAAAAAATAATGATCCCATACATGTACAGTGAGATCGGTAAGTATTTTTCCGATCTATGTTACGATCTATGTGACGTAGGAAGAAGAGAGGAGAAGATGTTGGCGCGCTCTCTGCACCGCGAATGACGTGGGACCCGATGGAAGAAACCTGATCTGCGGGGTTGAAGATGTGATTTTTTTTTTCTTTAGGTTTTGGGTTTACTTCTGCTCTAAAGCTTGGTTGCTCAGAGGTAGCACTCCAGCCTTTGCAGCGCTAGGTCCTAGGATCGAATCTCAGCCAGGACACTATCTGCATGGAGTTTGCAGGTTCTCCCCGTGTCTGTGTGGGGTTTTTCCGGGTACTCCTGTTTTCACCCACATCTTAAAAACATCCAGTGAGGTTAATTGGCTTCCCCCAAAATTGACCTTAGACTATAAATGACATATGACTATGGTAGGGATATTGGATTGTGAGCCCCTTTTGAGGGACAGTTAGTAACATGACTATAAACTTTGTACAGCACAGTGTAATATGATGGCGCTATATAAATACTGTGTAATAATGTAATAATTCTTCTCAATACCTGAACTTGCATTGCATAGGCGCAAAATCAGGTGACACGTCTTTCTCCAAATAAAAAAAATGCAAATCCTACTGCGCATGCGTGAGATGAAGCCTTTTTTTTTCTTTGCATTACAGAAAGCTACCGATGACACATGCTCCATTTCAGCATGTGCAGAAGGAGCAGCACACCCCTTCTGGGATATGTGATGGAAGTATCCCTGGAGGCTGCAGGTTTCCACTTTAGTCTAAAATACTTCAGCTCATTGTATGAGGATACACACACATAAAATATATAAATATTTAGTAAAAACAAATGAAATTGCAGTGCTAGTGTTTAGTGAGGTATAAAAGGAAAGATCTAATTGGTTCCCATGAATAGATACAGGCTGCTTGCGTACAGATCTTTTTATGTCATGGACTCTGTCCAGATAAAATAGTATAATATTGCTGTGACAAATATTGTTACATTGTATTTATAAATGACAACTTGCAACACTTTAAAAAGTCTTTGCAGGCCTACTTCCTATTGGAACTGCTGCCAGGTATTTGTAGTCATTGGACTCTGAGGTTTCAGGGAAGAAGCATCATACATACTAGGTGCTTCAATGCATTTCTCAAAGCAGACCTAAAGAAAACTTTTTACTTTACAACCCTTGTATATAAGTAAAAAATTAACTTCTTTTTTTGTGGAGGGTTTAAAAACATGACGATTAGGACAAGATGGGAGTGCAGAGCCACCCAGGGTACATACAACATGCATCCCAGGAGGCTCCTGCTCATGCCCGATCTCGATTTTGCGCATGCATTCTGCGGGATCGGGTACTTAGGAAGAAGGGAAAAGAAAATGGTGGCGCTCGGTGCTTCCTCTGTCCTGGGACGAAGGAGGATACCAGGATGATGCAGACCACGATCCCGGAACCTCTGGAGGGATCAGTGGATCTGCAAAGGTAAAGGTAAGTGATCCTTTTTTTTTTTTCCTTTAATTGCTGTACCTAGAACATCCAAGACCTGCAACCGGATAAGAAGTTCTGCATTTCACAGACACTGCTTCTGTGAAAATGTTTTTCAAGTAATTTCTTCTGGTTCCCCTGATATTGCAGATTTAGAATCTGTGTATTTTGGTGTAATGGTTTGCTACATAAACTGTTTGATTTCTGTTTCCAGGACGTGTCCCTGCAAAAGTACTAAGTAAAAAGATTAAAAAAGATCTTGGCAAACTGGATAGAAGACATAAAGCCAACCAGATTCGTAGACAGAGGAAAGATGCTGTGAGTATCTTGACATTATTTTGCATTACAAAGTGTTTATTGACATCTGTACAAGTTAGTATTGAGTGGGATCATTTGATTACATAGCAAATTAAATATTCTGTAAGCCTATTTGTTGTAGGTAGCACACAGATACTGCTACTTACTAAAAGAAAAATAAAGGGCTCTTCATTGTGAAATGTGCCTAAAAATAAACATGCTATACAGTTGTGTTTGTGGGAAAAAACGACATAAAAACATTTTTAAGACATCTGCCACTTTGCCAGCTTTATCTCAACCAGCTGGCTACTAAATCCTAAAAGTGACACAATGCCACCACAAATATCAGGCTTTGGAGATATATCTGATGTAGAGTCACTGATGTCCATTTTTAAGAAAAAAAGATATAAAAAAATACACTTCCCATTGCTGGAGCCACCGAAAGTTGCCCTGTTAACAAAAAATCATCCTCTGAAGTCTGGTGCAAGAAACTTCACATTTAGGAATGTTGATTTCCTGTGCCCCCTGTAGCACTTGGTGGTTTATTCTACATCATTACCAGACACAGTAGTAAATTTTAGGTTGGTAATGGGGACCATTGCCTTGACACAAAACACAATAAAAAGTAACTAAACTGAAAAAAAAAAACACTTAACCTAAACCCTGCAGGGCAGTCTGATCCATCCGGGGGTGTCTTGCATTGGGTCCTGCATTGTCCCAGCATCTGTCCCGAGGCCCAGCATCTGTCCTTGGTCTTCATCCTACATCACCCGACCCAGGCGCGAGACAGATTGACGTAGGATGAAAAAAAAAATTGCCGATCTCACTGCACATGCGTGAGATCCGCAATTTTTTTCTCTGCGCAAAAAGGCTGATGCTCAGCATGCACAGAAAGAGCACCCAAGAGCCTCCTGGGATACGTGATGTAGGTATCCCGGGAGGCTTTGCGCTCTCATTCACTCTCGATTGTGGTGCTGCACTTTTTTTTTTGCACTTAAAAAAAACAAACAACAGAATTTTTACCTTACATAGAAGAGTTGTTTACCCTTTTATAAAAAGTGAAATTTCAGGGTTTAGGTAACCTCATGTAGTAGTATAAAGTAAATATTGTCTTCTTTATATCTCAAGGTAGTTGTTGTGGAGAGATTATACCTAAAACAGTATTTTCACCAGTAATTTTTTAAAGCTGGGTGGGAAGAAGCTGTAGGCGGGTGGCAGCCTCTGTATTGTGACCTAACTCTTCAGTAACCACCCAAAAACAGCTGGGTAGTAACTGAAACGTGCCGGGTGGTGCACCTAGCCAAAAGGCGTGGGAGAACACTGTAAAATGTGGTGCTTTTATTTAAAAGCATGCAGATAATATTTAGTTTAGAAATGTGTGTTGGTTTATTGAAAGCATCACTGTATAGACATTACAAGTAATGATTTTCACCATCTGCAGGTTCTTTCGGAGAAACGTCACCTAGGAAGTAAGGATGGACCACCACATCTTGTAGTAGTGGTTGCTTTACATTCTAGGACAACTACAAACAATCTTCTAGGGCTGGTAAAGGGTAACGAGGATGAAATTTTGCAGCAAGATGAAGGAAATAGCCGCCAGTTTGCTCTTGTCTGTCCTAAGCAGAAGCAGAGATGGTGTTTTGTTGAAGCAAACAAAGGTGAGAACTTTTTTTTTATTATTCTGTATTAAAATATATTTATAGATCTAAATAGTACAGGAATGGTTTAAAGGCCTGTAAGTTTGTTGTCATCCTCACTAATTAATTTCCTCTCTTGGTCAACATTTGTCATTGAGAGACACAAAGAGAAATGCAAAACTTTACAGATGTCCCTAGAACAGAAGGGTAGTCTTCTGATGGCCAAGACCAGTTCTGACAACTGTCAAAGTGGGGAATACCATTGCTACATACACTGTAAAACATTCTTCTTTTTTGCTTTTGAGGCTCCAAGACAGAAATTGAGGGAAAACTTCCTAAGGAAGACATGGGCAACAAAAAAAGTTTTTAACCCTCCCAGCTCCTTCCAAAATATTTCACTCTACATTCTACTGTAAATATGTTGCTGAATGTTGATATGGGTAACCTAAGTATTTTTATGCTCTGTACTCAGATGATCTGCATTCCTTGCTGGACCTGGCTAAAGTGGCTGATACCCTCCTCTTTGTTCTGGATCCTCAGGAAGGATGGGACAGTTATGGCGATTACTGCTTATCCTGTTTGTTTGCTCAAGGCTTGCCCAGTTACGGTAAGCATGATAACTACATAGGTTTAGTTTGTTCTTGGTTTAGACACTTTGTGCTGTTAGTGGGAAAACCACATGATATACATGACCGTGGTCATAAAGTGAATGTTTACAAGTGCAACAAGATATTAATTATTTCTTCCAGAAGAGCGTATATTTGATTTCCTTTGCTGTTCTTGAAAGCTTCACTGAAACCTACATATTTGCAATACCATATGTCTAATCACCTTGCTGGTTATCAACACAAAATGTGTAGCAGTGTGTACGTAAACAAAAGACATTTTTCATTTGTGTTTCTGGATAAAAAATGGCATAAATATATTTTAATGAAAGAAGAGAATACTTTCTTGATTTAAACAATCAGCTGCTTTATTTATTGTTTGTTGCAAGAGTTATTTTTTTTCAGGATTATTTATTTAATATTTCAGGTTTTGCAGTGAAGTTAGGTATCTGACACTGTTTTTACAGAACTTTTCTTTCCTAAAGTCTCATATTAGCACAGACTATTTTTGTATCTTTTTGTAATGAGGACAGTTGATCTATTTGTATAATTTCTGATCAATATTTTTTTTTTTTTTTTACTTAAGTTGTTGCTGTGCAAGGTTTGAATGAAATTCCAATAAAGAAAAAGACGGATGTAAAGAAACACCTAAGCAAAGTAATTGAGAAGAGATTTCCTGATGCCAAGCTCTTCAGCCTTGATACAGCACAGGAGGCTGCGATACTCTTAAGACAGATGGCCACACAAAAGCAAAGACGTTTGGCGTACCGTAACCGCAGATCATACATTTTGGCACACAAAGCTGACTTCCAGCCTTCTGATGACACTGGCCTAGTGGGAACATTAAAAGTGTCTGGTTATGTGAGAGGACAGGAACTCAGTGTCAATGGATTGATTCACCTTGTTGGCCATGGTGATTTCCAGATGAGTCAGATTGATGCCCCTACAGACCCTTACCCATTAAACCCTCGTGTCCACAAAGGCAAGGCAAAGAAAGGACAGGATGTGGAAATGGCGGTATGTTTTATTGGTGTGCTAGGTGCTGACCTTTTCTCAGTCTTTGGATAACTTAACAACTTTTGACACTGAAGCGGAACTAAACCTAAAATTACAAAAAAAAAAACAAATAAATGTAATCCCGCACACCCGACGGGAGGTTTCTTGATTTGGGTCCGGCAATGGCCCGGTATCCATTTTCGGCGTGTCGCAGAGGACATATTCTTCTCTATTGTTCCAGGTTCTTCCTACGTTGCCCATCTTGCACGGCACAGGTGCGAGATCGGGTGACGTAGATGGAAAAAGATGATGCATGAGCAGTGAAATCGGCAATTTTTTTCTTCCATTAAAGAAAGGGCTCCTGCACATGCCTGAGATGTGCCTGAGAGCATGCACAGAGGGAGCATCCAGGGCCTCCCGGGATGCATGACGTATCCCGGGAAGCTTTGTGCTCGATTCTGTCTTGACCGCAGTAATCACTACAATACAAACGGGGGGGGGGGGGGGTTTTTTTTTTTTTTTTTTTTTTTTTTTTTCTTTACATATAAGGGTTGTCTACCCTTTTAGGTAGGTAAAGTGAAAATGTTGAGTTTGGGTCCCCTTTAACAGAGAACTTTCAGTAAACGCCACAATTAAAAATATTCAAGCCGCAACATTTGGTGTTATATGTTATATCTAGAGACAACATTTTTGGCTAGCACTTAAAAACAATTCTGACAATATCCTAGCTTTTCTACTAATATTATTTGAACTTGAAGTATACACGTAACCAGGTCTTGACCTAGACCATCCTTCAGTCTGTATGAGCTGTCATTGCTGAGTTGTGTCTAAATACTGAGAGTACATTCTAGTACTGCAACTCAGTAAGGGACACTTGGCAAAAAAAAATTGAGGCTAGCTGGTAAGAACTATAACTTCTCCAATACTATTCCTGCTCAATTGTAGCAAGCAGTCAGAGTTGTAATGAATAGAAACAATCAGAAGCGATAGAGATGCAGTTCCCCTGTAGGCTCGGATTAAAGGATTTTACAATAAAACTGTAAACTCTATATCCCTATTTAATGTACAGCGCTGCGTAATATGTTGGCGCTATATAAATCCTGTTTAATAATAATAATAATAATAATTAATAATAATAATAGAGTTTACAGGACATTGTTACTAAATCTGGAAGAAACATTTTCCATTTAAACTTGCAAAAATATGAAAAGACTAGGTTGCAGCCTCTAAAACGCAGATCCTAATGAAAGAAAGCTAAAGGGGCAAGACTAAGCACAGAACTGTAGGATGTACATATCTTCTGTAGGTGGGAATAGAAACCTAAGTTACCAAATGTGAAACTTTGTCTCCTTAGTAGATGTTAGAGAAATACCAGTATTTTATACAAAAAATACAAACGTATCCCTTTGTAACTTGTCATTATAGGATGAAACTAATAACGCAGAGATGGAAGAAGATGTGAAGGTTCTAATGAAAGCTAATCTGTCCACACAAGAATCTCTACAGACCGAGGTGGTTCCTGACCCTATGGAGGGGGAGCAGACATGGCCCACTGAGGAGGAGCTCAGAGAAGCAGAGAGTGAGTCTGTTAGCATGGCATTCTCTTGAACAATGTCATGTTCAAGATGTAAAATTGAAAGTGTCTTTTATTTTTTATCTCCTTACCCCACCTGTACACACACCTGTGTGTGATAGGCATTTTCAGACATGTTATTTGTGTATACCAGTATCATAAAAAAATTGTACTTTTTGTTTTTCATTGCTGCTAGAAAAAAGGTCACTTCCTGGTATCTGAGGGTACCTAGATACTCCTGCTCATTCAGTGTTCAAACCTGTATGCCTGCAGTGTTAAATTTTAGACACTGCTACCTCTCACTAGTTTAAAGAGATTTGTCCCTTGGGTAAGATAGTATCATAGTAGGTTAGGTTGAAAAAAGACATAAGTAAGTTCAACCACTAGGAAATAAACATATCCCAGATATAAAACCATATAAGACAAAGTTGGTCCAGAGGAAGGCAAAAAAAAACTTGTACATTTTACTTCAAGAGGGGGAAAAAAAAAAATTCCTCCCTGATCCCATGAGGCGATCGGATGTTCCTTGGATCAACAGTCACTGTTATTTTTACTTTAAAGCCTTAATACCCAGTTATATTCTGTGATTCTAGAAAAACATCCAGCTTTTTCTTTAAGCAATCTATAGTAGTTGCTAAAACTACTTCCTGAGGGAGCTGATTCCACATTTTCACAGACCTTACAGTGAAGAATCCCTTCCTTATCCGGCGCTTAAACTTCTTTTCCTCCAGACGCAAAGCGTGCCCTCATGTTCTTTGTAATGATCTCAAAGTGAATAATGGAGAAGAGAGTTTGTTTAGATATTTATACAGGGTGATCATATCCCCCCTTAAACCTCTGTTCTCAAGGTAGAATAGATTCAATTCAGCTAATCTCTGCTCATAGCTGAGCTCCTCCATTCCTTTTATTAATTTAGTTGCCCTTCTCTGCACTCTCTCCATTTCAACAATGTCCTTTTTGTGAACTGGTGCCCTAAACTAAACTCCATATTCCATATGTGGTCTGACCAATACTTTGTACAGGGGCAGAATAATGTCTCCATCTCTGCTGTCTATTCCTCTTTTAATACAAGAAAGTACCTGACTAGCTTTAGATATTGCAGCTTGGCATTGCATGCTGTTATTAAGTATTTGATCTAACAGAACCCCCGATCCCTTTCCATTTCTGACCTCCCCAAATGTATTCCCCCTAGACAGTATGAAGCATGCATGTTGTTAGTTCCCAAGTGCATAATTTACATTTATCTATATTAAATGTAATTTGTCACTTGGCTGCCCAATCAAACAGTACATCCAGGTCTGCTTGTAGATTATAGACATCCTGTATGGACTTAATTCCATTACATAGTTTGGTGTCATCTGCAAACACAGAAATGGTACATTTAATCCCAAACTCTATATCATTTATAAAGATGTTAAACCGTAAAGGTCCCAACACAGAACCCTGGGGTACATCACTAATAACCTTAGACCATTCAGAGTATGAATCAATAATTACATCTCTCTGGATGTGATCTCTATCCATTTATAGATTGACTTTTCTAAACCTATTGACCCTAACTTGCATATTACCCGTCTGTGGGGTACAGTGTCAAATGTTTTAGCAAAGTCCAAGTACACTATATCAACTGCTATTCCATTGTTTACCTGTTTACTTACTTCCTCATAAAGAGAGAGTAAGTTTGTTTGACAACTTCTGTCTTTCTTGAAGCCATGCTTACTATCACTTTTATAATATTATTTTCTAGCAGAAACTCCTCTACGTGGCTCTTTATCAAATATGAAAGATATTCCTGCTGTGCTTGTTACTGCGCCAATTTAAAAATTAGGCCTCCTTTTACCAAGGTAGCTGCATACACACAGAAATAGAATGCAGAACAATGCTGGGTAAGCCAGCACCGGGCAAAGGATAAGCGGCAGGGAGACTACAGGCAAGGCTGTTTTAGATCTATTTCAAAATCAAGCACACTTTTTAGGGAAGTGGAATTACTATTTTTTCCTCCCACAGATGCTTTAAAGGAAAATGTGAAAATCCAGAAAAGGGTTCCTAAAGGTACATCCAACTATCAGGCTGCCTGGTTTTTGGACGATGAGGAAAGCGATGTAAAAGACGAGAGTGAGGAGGAGGATGATGACGATGATGAAGATGATGATATGGATGATGAGCAAGAAGATGAAATGGATGAAGCAGTTTCCGAGGTGTGGAGAGAAAAAAAAAACAATTGTTTTTGTAATTCATAGTAACTGACCAAGGTTTTAAAACATCTAAACATGTTCCTTTTAAAAGGTAGAACTGAAAATTCCGTCATTGTTTTTTCATTGATATTCTTTGTTTAGTCTTATTAGCAATGGCTTTAAACATTTGATAGCTTGAATTTTAAAAACCTCAGTTAAAAAAATGTATATCATGTGTTAATGCTGCTATCCTTGTTTACTGCTTCTAGGAGGAAGATAGTGCTGAAGAAGCAGAAGAGGAAAGTGAGACAGTGACTATCCCAGACAGCACTCGGGATGACAAGTATGATGAAAACTTGGATGAGGCAGAGGAAGAACAGATGTTGGAGAAGTACAAGCAGGAGCGGCAAGATGAAATGTTTCCAGATGAGGTAGACACTCCACGCGATCAGCTGGCCAGAACCAGGTACAGACCAGTCTTCTGTTCTTTCTGAATACAGCATGCTGAACGCTACTTGAGCTTATTGGTATCTCACTGTGTAGGTTCCAGAAGTACCGGGGTTTGAAAAGCTTCCGTACATCACCATGGGATCCGAAGGAAAATCTTCCTAGGGACTATGCTCGCATCTTCCAATTCCATGACTTCTTCAGGACCAGAAAACGTGTTTTTAGAGAACTTGAGGAGGAGAAGGATGAAGGTGCCATGGTAACATAGTTCATTATTACTGTACATTGCTTGAAAAGCCTGGGTTCATTGACCGTCATTTGGGAAATATAATGGCCACTATTTCTTTAAAGCTAAAAGCAGATATAGAAAAGACAATAGAAGTCATTAGAAAATGTTAAAAATCATTAAATGTATTTACTTTAAATGTAAACAGTGTAAGTACCTGAGTATTCACCAAGCCCAGTTCAGGTAAAGGAAAAGCAGAACAAAACAAGAAGCCAGTCAGTTGAGCTGCAGCTCAAGGTGAGAACAGAGTGAAAGGGAGGTAACTAATTTGTCTGCTGTTACTCCTTTCATGGTTTGCTTACAAGATGAAGGTGGGAAGGAGACATTTAAATTTTACTGAGAAATGTCAGGTCTCCTCGCCTACCTAATAGAGCTGGGGTGTACAAGTGGACTGGATGGGCAGAAAATTAAATTATTTGCTGGTAAAGAGTCACCTTATGTACTTTATCTGTACATTTTTTGGTTTCCCATCTTTAAGCCATTAGGAAAATGCTAGTTACCTGGCTGTTATAGCTCATCCTGACTGGCCGGACGCCCTAACTGTCTATATACTATAGATGATAAAGTATTTGATCTCTTTTCAGGTTGGATGGTACGTTACGGTACATGTAAGTGGAGTACCAGTCTCTGTAATGGAGCACTTCAAACAGGGAGTACCACTTGTCATGTGTTCTCTTCTTCCTCATGAACAAAAGGTAAGTTTAAGCTCATCCATAACATTAGTGAACAATATCTTGGTGACCTCTGATTAAAGTGCAGATCTGTACAGTTTAATTCTTTCTAACCTTAACAGATGTCTGTGTTAAATATGCTGGTGAAAAGACATCCTGGGAACACCGAACCAGTAAAAGCCAAAGAAGAGCTGATCTTCCATTGTGGATTCCGACGTTTCCGGGCATCACCCCTGTACTCGCAACACACATCTGGTATGAAAACTGCTTGCTTATGTCCCAATAGTTTTACATTTCCCCATATGTCTGGGAAATATACCATTATTAAATAAGGAAATTAGATTATTTCTGGAGCTAAGGCATTGCTTGTCTGTGCAATCCCTTCTGATAGCTTCTTATGTCCTTAATTTTGTAAATTTTTTCTTTATATTTGTGTTATCTGTAAATATACCCAAATTACAGTACCGAAACAGAGATGGCTGCCTAATACTAAGAGTAGTTGACCACTAGTGCTTTTTCCTATATAGGTGGTTACAGACAGAATTCACAGTCTACTTTCCAGACTGTATACCAGGTTCCTGCATTAAAAGGGGGCATTTCTATTTTAAATCAGTAAAATATACACATGACTTTCATATTGCAATAATTTTCTTTTTCTCTTCTTACAGCGGACAAACACAAATCGGAACGTTTCTTGCGCTCTGATACTGCTGTGGTTGTTACTGTATATGCTCCCATCACCTTCCCACCTGCATCAGTATTAATGTTTAGGCAACGCAATAACGGTAAGGTTTTTTTTATTATTATTTATTTATTTTTTTAATAGCTATTTATCTATTCAGAGTACCACTGTCACTTTGTGAAGCTCTTTGCTCTTTTGAGGCCTCATCGGTGATTTCATTTTGCTGCCAACTACAGCCGCCTTCTACTTACACCCAGCAATGAAGCATCCCCTCAGTGTGTGTTTACAGGGGTTATTGTGGGGTTTTAAGGCAGTACAAACGCTGTGATTACATTTTTTTACTTTTTTAAGCATTATAGTATAGCTGCACAGAAACACTCATACTGATGAGTTATGCTTGTATATGCAAATAGAGCATGCTTTATTTAAATGCAGCACAACTTGTTATAGTGTGTTATAAAAAAATTGATTCTTGCAGTGAAAAAACAAATGCACATCAATATGTAAAAAAAAGAAAATCACTTCAAAGCTAGGCATTTTAAGACTCATGCAGAGCAGTGTGGTCGGAAAATCAGTCATGTATACTTTTATAATGCCCCCAGGAAATGGATCGGAGCACACAGACACTGTGTGTCGCAGTTTACTGTGTTGTTGCATTATGATGCACATTACCTGTACCGATTTTAAAAATCTGAAATTTAACCTATAAGTATAGATCTTAAAAAATCTTGGTATATTATGAAGGGATTTCAACTCCTTTACGGTTGCCTACTTTCTTCAAGATACTTATATTTAAAACTCTGGCCCTAGGTATTACATTTTCTTATTGTGTCAAAGCTCCACATACTTATTTTTAGGCAGTGTCCATTTTTGTTTGTGATGGACATCTAGAAATGCATCTTATACAATGATAGACAGCATACTTTGGTGGTATGCAAGCAGAATGTGAATGTTGTTGTATTTCTCAAGGCAGAAAAAAATTGCTAACCTTTCTGTATTGTAGGGATGCATGATTTGATTGCCACTGGTTCCCTGCTGAATGTAAACCCAGACAGGATGATAATCAAGAGAATCGTTCTTAGTGGTCATCCATTTAAGATCATGAAAAAAACAGCTGTAGTCCGCTACATGTTCTTCAACAGAGGTAAAGTAATAAATGTCATCCCTTACTGTTGCTTGTGATTTTAAGTGGACCAAATAATTCAGAAGCAATTGTTATTTAAATATACCACAGTATTCAACACCAGATTTTACTAGAAGGTGCTGTGGAAAAATATGTAACTACAGCTTCTACCTTTGTAAACTCTGGATCTGTAGGTGGGGTGACCATTGATGGGTTCACTATGATGTGAACCTAGTATATATCTTATGTAATGTAATCTTACAAAAACACATTCCAAATATTGTATTTAGTTTCCTTTGTCTTTGTGTGCCTAGGAAGCCCAGAATCCCTGTTTTATATGTATTATGACTGCCAAAAAATAAATTATGCTGCAGTTCTAGGGTTCAGGTGGAATTTTTGTAGGAGTCTATAGGTGTTATATTGAAGGACAATGTCTCCCAGTCAGGCATAACATTGTAATGTGGAACAGTTATCTTTCTCTATCCTGACTCAAGTGGTTATGTTTTTGCAGAGGATGTACTGTGGTTTAAGCCAGTAGAGTTACGTACAAAGTGGGGTCGACGGGGACATATCAAAGAACCTCTAGGTAAGTGCTGCGTATGTTTCCTTTACTTTTATAAAGAACTTTACATGCAATTTAACAGCTGGTTCATTTACATGGTGTGCTGTTGGTTTGACAGGAAGTATTGAACATGTACAATTTTAGAGAGGTAAACATTTGAATTTATTTATTTCTAATAAACACATCTGATAACCCCCTTGTGTATTACCAGTTTTACTCACACCAGTCTTTTCTACTTTGAACATTACCATATTCTGAAAAAAATGGCACAGATGACCTAAAAGAACCTTTCACGTTTTAATAAAATGTATTCCTTTTTAAAATGTCTTAATTACTCCTGCGTTCCTTTTTATTCTTTGTTTTGTTTCTTTTATACATTTCAATTTTTTTTTTAAACAGGACAACATGTAAATTAATATATACTTTATAGTATAATTATAATTATAGTTAATTTTTGTTTTAAGGGACACTGATTCCTATTGTCAGAAGAAAGCCTGGCGTATCCCTTCCATAAAAACAATATGTGTATTACTTATATTTATCACCAACAGAGGCCTAAAGTTGAAATATAAAAATAGCTCTGTTCCATGTTAGGTATAAAGTACAGGAGCAGAAAAGATTAAATATACAGACACAAACATCTTAATTTGCCCTATACAAATGGAACATATTTGCTTGTATGATACTACCTCAATAATTAAGAAATCATTTTAAAGAGGATTTCTTCTTTTAACTAAACTATCATTCCCATCCTTTGTGATGTGGCTTAAGAATGGGTTAGGCTGTGATGATCTGGTATATGTGACAATAGGTAGCTTTGTTGAGACATTAAGAATTATTCAAAGAATATGCACAAATAAAGACAAAACAGAGGGGTCTATAGGCAAGATTGTGTATTGTATACACAAAGCATTGTGTTTACAAAGTACAATCTTGCCTTTAGACCCCTCTGATTTGTCCTTATTTGCGCATATTCTTTGAAAATTTCTCTGGGTTGGCAAGTACCTTATGCACTGCTCTATTTGTAGACATTATTTATACTGGCTTTTGTTTTTTGTCTTTTCTGGACATTAGGAACTAATTCATCCTTCTTGTCAAAACCCAGGGCCTCAGTTGACAGTAATTGGTTTCAGAGGTCAGATCTACATGCAAACAGCATTTTTGAACTAGCTAATCACTAGAAGTTTTATAGTACAGGATTCACTGCAGCAAAGTTTCTTCAATATCCTTGTGAAAGTGGAAAAAAATTTAGGATAACAACATGTATGCCAAGCTGGGATTCTTAACTAATCCTTTGCCTTTATTTTTTTTATCCTATCAGGAACACATGGCCACATGAAGTGTCATTTTGATGGACAGCTGAAGTCACAGGACACAGTACTAATGAACTTGTATAAGCGGGTTTATCCTAAATGGACTTATGACCCATACATACCTCTTCCAGTGACTTGGGTGAAGAATGAGGTTGAGATTGACCCAGCAGAAGTGGAAATGGATTGATTCATTTATTACTCAAATATTTTTGTGCCCAAACAAAATGTTTTGTTCGGATTTGTATTTATTTTAAGCTGAGTGAATAACACATTTAAGAAAAGAAAAGTCATCAGTTTTCTGTGGAGAATTGCAATTTTCTTAGGGTCATTCAGCTGCTGTCTGTCTGCGGTGCCTATACCCAATCTAAGCTGCTCATGTCCAGGTTGCCTCCGCAAAGAATTATACAAATGTTTTGTATATCTTGTGCTGTCTCTTGAAAACGTCTGGAAAGGACAGCAGCCAAACCAAGACCAGCTGTGGGTTCAATTAAGAGCTTCATCCTCTCCCACACCAACTGCGTTGCTTGCTGCATAGGGACAAAAGCAAATGAATGTCAAAACATTAGATTTATAGCAGGCCCTAAACTTGCAGTGGGAAAGCTTAGAAATATAAGATTTTTTTGATCATAAAGGTAACAGATTATTTGAGAGGGAGTAGTAGCCTAAGTAGGGATGCTGTCATGGGGACAACAATGTAACCTAACCTACTGTGCAGGAAATCCTGGAAGTATTCTCTAAGGGCTCAACTACATATACATGATGAGTTGTGAACTTGTTGTGAAATTTAAACCTGTGCTAAGTGCCTTATTGAAAACATTGTATGGCAAACAAGAGACTGCAGCTGTGTCATTTTATAAGTAATGAGTGATTCAAAAGTGGTAATTGTTCTTTCAACTTTCTAGACAGCTTAGGGCCATTGCAGCCTTTAATTTGGTAAAGACAGCTATTTTTGGACTCTTTAAAATGAAAAAAAAAAAAATATTGGTGCTTCTTTTGGCCCTTGAGGACTGGAGTTAAAGACTGCTGCATTAGATAATGGGTAAGGGCGGTTCACACTGGGTAAGTACTTGTCATCTCTGTTTCCCAGTCCATAAACTGAATTTATGCCAAAGACTAAGATTATAACATTAAGGTTGTTCTGCATCAGTTTATTGATGTTGGAATTCCACTTGTAGCCTAATATATAGACTTGGCTAGTACAGATAAATAAAGACTGTCAAAAGAGTTCAACATCAAATTACAAAATATATCACTAAGTGGGGGTCAGTCTGACAACGGTCTTCATAATACACCAAATGTGCAGTGAATTACACAAGTTGCAGATTGGTAAATTCAAGAGAGGCCTGTGGGGAAACTTGACTTTCTCCACATTTAAACAGGTTTTTTTCAAACAGTAGTCACAGGTCAAGTTGATAAAGCTGAATAGAAACAGAGGGAGATGTCTTTTGCATCATTAAAAAAAAAATAAAAAAAATAAATCAATAGAGGGAAAGGTGCACAGTACCAAAAGTAAACACTCCTTTACCAGCAGAAGCTGGTGTTGCCCTGTTTTGACAGAAATTACTTTTTGAAGGCCCTTTATTTACCTGCCTGTGATCCTCTGAAATCAATTTGGTGATAATTTTGACGAGTTTTTGATACAAAATGCTGATTTATTTACCATAGGCTGTTTCAAAAGGATTAATTTAAAGGTTTTGATTAGACTAGTTTACTCAAGCTTTTCATTTGTTGTTGACTCTGATCATTATGTTGAGAGGTCCTCCCATTTTCTTTGATGCAATGCAGACCACAATACCTGCAAATTGCCCAGGTCCTGAAGTAGCAATGCAAACCTACGTTATACAATTTTTACCACCATCCTTCACAGGTGGTTTTGGACTCTTCCAAAATGCTGTCTTTAGTTTGCACCAAATATATAATTTTTACTTTACACAAACATGTCTTAAAACATTCAGTCAGCAGCATACTGCTTCAGAATGACTGTTCTTATCTGGACAATGTAGCAGTTGTTTAAAATCTATACCACCTGAAAATGATTTCCTGTATGGCAAAATGAGCAATTTCAACTAATTTGGCAATCTTAAAAAGTCCTTTGCTATACTTGTAGGTATCCACAACTTGTATATAGGGGGCATAAAGAGCTTTTTTTCTTCTTGGAATGATACTACACCAGACTATAGGTACCTAAGGGTTCCACTTGCATACTCCCAAAGGAAAATCTTAATATTGACCACTAATTTGCAACATAAATTTCTTGAATTTGAAATGTTTGTAAATATAAGGGGGTGCACTAGCCTAGTCCATGTGCCAAATCTGAAGTTCTGTAAATTTAGATTACAAGAATAAATTCACCATGTCAATATTTTGTGGTATGTTTTTGAAGTATATGCCCTTTATCTGTAGGAACTATTTAATTAAAGAATAAATGATTGCCTGTCCAAACGTTGAAAAAGTTACCCATTTCCATGGGCTGTACTACTTTTTACATGACTTTATATCATGGTAGGCACTTCATAGTTTTTGGTAATTCTAAGAAGTGTGTATAGGTAGGATATAAATGTATCCAGTGACTTTAGATCTGACTAATTATGTGGGTATTCATAGAGTATCTCTTATCAGAAAATCACTGCCTAAACCAGCGATCGCCAACTTGAGTGACACATGGCTCCTTCAATGCGCAGCCAAGCTTCTGTGGATTTAGGTCCGAAAGGTTGGCGACCACTGGACTAAACTGATAAGTAAATGGGCACAAGACTCCACCCACCATTACCATACAGAAGCATGGTCACAATTTGCTTCAAAAGATTAATAATCTGGTAATATAAAAAAAATAGTATGCACTTTAGGAATTCTGATTTCACTGCCTGCATGCTTGCTAGGTCAGTTACTTATAAAAGTGTTGTTTACAACATTTTCAAAGGTAGTTAGCATTATTGTTCCCCATATGTTTACCTTAATTTCTTCTTCGGTGACTACAAACACATCATCCACAAGGTCTCTTATAATTGGCCATGTGTTAGGTCCAATGCTAGTCTTCACAGCATCTGCTATAGTTGTTGGAGGCTGAGGATTTGGCGTTAAAACACCATTCACCTTTGAGCGATAGCAGTCATCTGCATTAAGGGGTTCAGCTGCATATATTCTTACATCTGGTTTAATTGTCTGTGGACAATACCATGAAGCTCAAAATACAAGAAATCTACATTTTTGTAAACAACTGTGATATTTTGCTTGCTCTACAAAGATAAAAATAAAAGTCCTGTTAAATGACCTCTGCCCATCCTACGCTCACTTGTTGCCCACAGTTTGTACAAGTCCAAGTAAAAATAATGATGCCTTTCTTCTTACGCTGTACCCTTTGGAATACAGCTCTGCAGTTGCAAAATTTTTATTTGAGACACGAAGGCCAGTCTTGCTTTCCTTCCTAAAACTACATTATCAGTTCTGGAACTGCTTGGTCTTTGGCTTCTAAAGTTTATGACAGCTGCATACTGGAATCATGTTATCCTTTGCTTCTTTAGAATAGAATAATAATAATAATAATAATAATAATAATAGAAGTTCTCCCTAGCTTTGCTGGGTGTAGCAGTGTCCCACATTGCTGGACGAGGTACCTGCTACAGTCAAAAGCTATATGATTAAATATGAAGTTCCTAGTCGATGACTGAAGAGACTAAAAGCATACTCATGCAAAGATTATGTATCTGGTCTGCTCGTGACTTAAGGGGCTTCTAATCCTTTGGCTGAACTTACTTTGCCTTAAAAGAGATTCTTCCAGTGAGGCAATGCATCCTTTATACTGCTAGAACACATGGAGCAAGTGGCCAAGGCCTTGCCCCTGTCCCTGTCCAGCTGCGGTGACCTGCTGGAAGACTTTTAGCTTCTCTTTCATACAGGTGTCTTTTGCCATTACACATGCAGGCAGCACTCTAGTTGAAGTGCTAGTCTGGATACTCAACTAAGCAGCATCTAACCTGCATGGTCTTTGTTATTTTTCTTAAAGTCCCCTAGCTCCAGTAACAAAACAACTTGAACTTGTACACTCTTCTTTTTTCCAAAAAAGGACACCTATTTAGTCTTTTTTGCTGACTGATTTCATTCCTTGATTGTTTTCTGTAGACACTTGGGAAACATACAGGCTCTCATCCCTTTAACACAGATTTGTTCTGTGATGGGATGATCTGTGGTGGAACACTTTCATTACCAGTTTTTGGCCCTGCTATTTTTTGCCACTTTTACTCCCTAAGTGTTTGTTAGTGGGACTCCCTGACATTCAAGTTTATGCTTTGCTAAACTTGAATCTTCTAATGGCATTATTGGATACCCTGGTGGATCAGCGGTATCTGTACACCAGGAGCTCTACTTTCTCTACTCCAACATTTTCATTGTCTACTGTCAATCTGACAGTTCTCACTACAGGGTGTTCCCAGGTTTATTCCTCACATTTTGTATTGTTTCCTACCCCTTATTCAAACTGCTTTTTGGATCTCTTACCAGATGACCAAAAATATATATATATCTTTTTATTCACCTTAAAATCCCTTTCTTAAAGTTCATAAAGGAAAACTTCTCTGTGATTTGGTCATGTGCTTAAAACTGCTTATGACAAACTAAGACATGATAGTAATGGGAGGGGTTATCCTGGGCTGGCCTACAGTCTTTTCCAACCCTCCTTTAGGCAACAATATACCCAAAGGGGAAGACTTTTTTTATCCTTCAACCTATTCATCAAAAATAATGATTTTACAGAATCTATATTCATAAATCAAAACACAATTACTAGGAATGTTCACTTACCTTTACAGCAACAGCTATTCCTGACAACATGCCACCTCCTCCGACTGGTATGACCAAGGCCTCCACTGCTGGCACCTGCCAGTTCCAATAACATGTATTAGCATTGATAATGATTTGTCAGGCCATGGCAGAGCTGATAATTCTTTATCAATACCTGCTTTAGAACTTCAAGTCCAATGGTTCCCTGACCCGCAATGACAGCTGGATCCTGATTTGGATGAACCAAAATACCTCCAGTTGTCTCTACAGTCTTTGCTGCCACTGCTGTTCGGGACTTAGGGAAAAAAAACAAATAAATCTTCAAGTTGGTTTGGTTAAGGTGCAACATATAAAGAAAATGTAGAACTATCCCATCTTGTGCAAGCTATAGAATTGCCATGTTGGGAGCAAAAACAAACATGTCTTGCTATCTCACAAGAAGACTTTAAAGACTTTTAAAGGTCCATTTTCCCAAAACTACTTACAGCCAAAATATACTGGGCTCAGAGTCTTGCTAGCTGCATGCATTTTTTGGGGACCCCTTATTTATAAATATATATATAAATTTGTTGAGGAGGATAATGAGTAAGAGTGGCTGCTCCCTACAACAATTGTTTTTTAAACAATTAGACTGCTCCCACTCCCAAAGCCAAGAGCACTCTGAACTGCATATATAACCTATCTGCAGCTAAATTGTTTCTGCTAACCCATTATTTAGACAACAAATCATATATCAAAGATGTACAGAGAAGTACCCAACCAAGGGAACTGCACAGGTATGTGGCTCCTAATTTATTGAAGTGCATCTGTGGCTTTTTTTTTTTTTTACTAATGAAGGTGTGCCAGTAGTTGCTGGGCAGCTTGGTATTTAACAATTAGCCACTGTTTAGCGACATTCCTTAAAAAATGACAAAGCACCTCCTACTAATAAAACATTGAGGTTAAAGGTTAGGTACAGAATTTCGGAATTCAAACATAAGTTTTAATACACCTGCATATAATATCATACTAAAAAAAAAGTTATGTGTCATAACCCTTTTTAATAAGCCTGACTGTGTAGAAGAAACCACTTCTTACTTCATCTGTAGGATCACATTCCACTATTACAGCACCGTAACCAGATATTGCAGCTTTCTTGCATGATGCAGCTGTCCGTGGGACCACCACATGTGCTGGAATGCCTAAGATACAACACATGGTAAATAAAATGTAAGCCTTGCAATATTACATTATTCTAAGGACTTACCCATCATTTTTGCTGCTAAGGCCAATGCCTGTCCATGATTGCCACTGCTATGAGTCACAACTGCCTTACGTGTGTCTGTTGGTAGACTCTGCACTGCATTTAATGCACCTCGAATCTGTAACACCAAATCTTTATTCAGTATTATATTTTAGGTTAACTGACTTAACATTTGACCAACTAGTCTGTACCATCCCTTTACTTGTTAGCCAACGGCTACTCTCCAAAAAATTCCCAGATGTTATCAATGATAACCGCCATTTAAAGAAAATTTAGATGGTGAGATTAATCGTGAAATTTTCATGTTCCAATACTAAAGTAAAAAACTCTACTTCTGGATACTGTACTGATTATCACTACAGGATTTGGGTGAGTAAAGTCAAAAGCTGTCCCAACTCAAGCAAGAAAATTTGTGTGAGATATGAGGAATGAAGGTGATGTCTTCTGGGATGTACTCCATTTACAGAGATTTATGGAGATTTTACAGTCTACAAAGAATCGGTAATATCTCACCTAAAATTTAGATAAATAATGTCAAGCACATTACACAAATTTTCATCGAGATCTGACCTGTGCTGGTAGCCATTAGTATAGGGGAGGATCTCTAAATTTCTACAAGGTGTAGGTTAGTATAAAATGACCTCTGGAGTACTCAGTTAATGTATTCTCCATTATTCTTTATTGGAAAACTTTGAATTATGTCTAAAATACATGTGTGTTTTAATCCTTGGGTAGCCAGGAAACCCTCTTGTAAACCAAAAAGCTAATACTCTTGTTTACCTTGAAAGACCCGGTCTTCTGTAGAAGTTCACATTTAAAGAACAGCTTACGTTCAGCGAGTGCATCAAGACTGGAACAAGTCAAGGCTGGAGTTACATGGACCAAATTATGGATTCTCTTGTGAGCTTCCTGCACATCTTTTAGTGTAACACAGTATGTGGAAGTCATCATTCTGAAACACAAAGCAAACACTGTTACATTGGATTATTAAAAATCCCAAAAACCCTTTCAGCATGTTATACAAGACAAACAATCCTTCAGTTTTAATTTTCAATGGATTATTTGTGATATGGATAGACAATATTAATAAGCTCCCAAGTCAAAATTCTAGGGCCAATGGATGTCCCAGGGGCCAAACTACAACCTTCATGTTCCTACAAAACCAGTAGAAGGATAGGACAAAGTTGATGTCTAATGCAGAGGCGTTTATGCCAGAACAGGAGAAGCTTCTCTGTGCCTCATCCATTCCTTATCAACGCTGCTACTTTCCCTAAGACCCCAGTGGTCCCTAACATGTCCCTGTGCAGAATATAAATGCAGCGTTTGCGCTTTGTACTATTGTCCATTGGTCGAATTTCCATCCATATGTACTCTATTGCAAGAAACTTTACAGGATTTGTAACAAATAAAAAGTAATACATATAGCAGACTGTGATTTATTTTTAGGTGGTTATGTCACTTGTATGTTAGGATAACAAAAGACAATACTTAGTGGTCACAGGAATGGGTTTCAACTTTTAATTCATGCAAGTAAATCATATGGTAAACGGCATTTCTAATAAAATGACAGTCTTTATATTATTTGAAATTTGATCCAAAAATCTTCTATGTGCAAAAAAGGTGTCAAGAATCTGACGTCAAACATAAAAAGAAAGAAGTTTTGGATCTGGTGATGACTTAGAACTTTAAATAAGAAGTAGGTGCAAAAGCTTTGACTGAATTACTATAAAACATTCATTGTATAAAAAGTTATTCTTACTGAATATTTTGTTTCTTTTTATCTTTTCATTTTTTTTTTTTTTTTGGGCATTGATGTATAATGCTTTGAATTTTTGAAAGTCTGCATGACTTCTTGGAATGTCTTTCTGAAGAAGCCAGGTGGTGAAATGCGTTACTGACTGAAATGAGCATTTAATCTTATCTTGATCATTTGTATTTTTAATAGTTGTATAGTATTTTGCTATGACCTGTAGCAGGGTTTACTCTATTCCATGGTATTTTCCACACAGGGTTTGCTCAGCTGCAGTCATGAAGGTCTCAGCTATGGCAATGTATTGGAAACTAGGGAAGGGACTGAACTCCCTATAAAAATGTTATGTCTGAACAGCAAAGCAACACCCCAAGTACATGTATCCCATATTCCTGACCTACCTGGCATACAGACGTTTGCTGTGTATGTTGTAATCTCACCATGCAGTTAGACAGGGTCAGGGTACACTTATACGGCAAACACCCATTCCGTACAATGACTTGACCACGCCCACACGTCGTAGCTCATGCAACTACAGGTTGACAATCGAAAATCCGGCCATCGATAATCCGGATCCTTAGTTGCATTCTCATGGAGCAAGAAGCCGATTCCATTTGGGTGTAGTTCTGTCAGTTGTCACTAGATGGCGATAATACATTATAATTATAGGCAATTCAAAAATCCGGAATTTTCGGAAATTCGGCACTCCTCAGGTCCGAAGGTTGGCGGATTTTTTAATGTGATCCTGTAGAGAAAGACAGAGCTACGCCTACACGTCACTCCGTACAACCCACATCATCCAAAAAGGGCAGAGCTACGCCCACACCTCACGCCGTGTAACCCTCACCACCCTACCAGGACACATTTACGCCCACACATCACGCAGCGCAAACCACACCGTTCCGTACAAAATAAAGCCACGCCCACCGACGCTACGTCTGGACGTACTACACATCCCCGTGGCCAATTCCGTACAGCGCGCAGTGTCAGGCATGTAGTTTGGACCAGTGAACTCGCCGTCGTCTCACACTTCACTTCTTGTTTTGATTCCTGGCGGTCGCTGGTAAGATGGCGGCGACGTTGGAGAGGGTTAGGATATCTGCCTCCGAATTGCGAGACTTACTGGCAGCCGCTGAGAGCGCGGGAAGCCGAGGTATGTGGAGAAGGAGCTGGCCGAGCACTTCTTTCTGGCGGCTGTGTGAGTTACACGCCCCCTCACTGCACAGCCTTACACAGCTCCCCCTGGTGTCAGAGGCGCCCCCTGGCGGAGGAGATGTAAAGGAGGGATGACACGGGTATCGGGTGCTGTGGGGTGAACTCGTCTCCTTCCTGACTCCATTGTACAGAAGGCTGGACATACTCCATGCAGGGGAGGGGAGTGGTAGTCACATACTTCAGCCATTGTCCAGGAGGAGGCTGGGGCCATGTGCTGCCATGTAAACAATAAACTCCATGGGAAGTCAAAACTTTATTATTATTATGTGTGCTGTAGAAAGGTTCATTGACATGCAGAGGCCATAGAGACATTTCTCCTCATTTCCTGTAAGACTGAGCAGACAGGAAGTGTGGAGAACTTTTCACGAACATTATTATTATTAATAAACAGGATTTATATAGCGCCAACATATTACGCAGCGCTGTACATTAAATAGGGATTGCAAATGACAGACTAATACAGA
>NC_092858.1:139946831-140005911 GCF_032062135.1 Pyxicephalus adspersus
GCATCTGGCAATTCCAGCATTCCCCCTCAGCTGTACTTTTCCTTGCTACTCCAAGGCATGGACTTGAATGGTTGGATTTATATAGAAGAATATTGTTATTATTATTGTTAGCTTGTGCAAAAAGGTTAACATTGAAATTTACCTCAGAAGACTACAAATAGAAAGAGGCATGAGATTTTTTCCTAAATAAAATTAAAAAAAAATGTATGCCTCTTTCTCTATTATAAGCTTGTTCCAGATTCAATGTGAAGCAAAACCTCTTTGTTTGCATATGAAAAGGGTTTATATCTAATGAGAAGGAAACATTTCCTCAATTTTTTCAATACATTTCAAAGTTGGCCCGCGACTTTGTTTTTTAATTTTTGCCCTCTGTGTATTTGAGTTTGACACCCCTGCTCTATTAGGACGCTGTTCTGGTGATAGCTCTCGGAGATGTTAAGTGGTCGCCAACCTTTCAAACCTCACAGACCACTAAATTCACTGACGTCCGATTCACGCATGTACGGAAAACCGTGTGTCACTCAAAGGGAAAGAAACTGTGATGACACCCCCAGAGTGATGTCATGTTACCAGGACCCGTGCACTCTTTATCACAGACTCAGATCTGCTTGCTAAACATCCAGGGAGACAGAAGTGCAAAAGTTGTGTCCACAGCCCTGCGCTACTGTCCCCCCCCAGGATGTTTAGCAAGCAGGTCTAGGCCTTCGATGGGAGAGTGGTGGGTTGGGTCCATACAGGGGACTGAACCACAGACCACCGGTTGGTGACCGATGCTTTGGTGAGATTTCCTCTCATTTCCTGTTGTGTCCTAAAGCTGTTCCTGTGTGTCCTAAAGGCTCACAAACTGAGCCCTCCACGGACTCGTATTCTATTTTTTCCGGCACTGTACAGAATGTCAGGCTGGGCCCTTTTTTTCTCTCTCCTGGGTTCTCCACGTCACCCAAACTCACACTGCACAGATTGTGGGATGTCTTCCTGCTGATGTCCTTACACATGTGTGGGATTGACTTATTTGTGTACAAGTTAGGAAGGCATCTCATGACTCGTATGTCATCGTAAACATGCGCAGAAGGAGCAGCGCACAGCCTCCTGGTAGAGGTGACATGAGTACCCCAGGAGGCTTCCCCTTCATTCTGTAAAGATTAAAGGAGGTGAGAAGAGAAAGTGTAATAAAAAAAATATTTATGTTCTTATATAAAGGGGAAGACCACTCTTTATGTAATGATAAAAATGGGATGTTAGGTCCATTTAATAGCATGAAGGAAAAATCTTCTTAGAGGGGTGCAGATAGCAAACAATAAAAACCTGATTGGGTTTTAGCTCTTCCTGCCCTTTTCAGATCTTAAAGTAGACATTAAATTCCCTCCCCATACCTTATCCCAAAGTGGAGGAAAAAGTTTTTGGCCTGCCATACACATTAATGAGGATCTGGGGACCTCAGGGACAAGTCTTGCTATGATTTATAGTTATCCTCCAGCTGTCTCTTCTGATGGCCTACACCTGTGGTCCTCAACCCCTGGGCTACGGACCGGTGCTGGATGGTGAGTTACTGGGCCCTGCTGTCAGAAAGGTTGGGGACCACTGGTCTGGAACATTTAGATTTTATATCTAGTAGAGAAAAGTAGCCATGGCTGTGTGCACCACTGGCTTTCAAATAAATCTATATATATCCAAAACCTAATTTCAAAGCAGAGAGGTGAAGGAGCAGAACCTCTGTCTGGTATTTATTATTTATTGATTTCCACTCGGGAGATTCTTTGTCCTGGAGATCACAAGATTAAAACCCTCAAGTTCTAGTGACTACCAGGTCAAGATTTAAGGGAATACCTTCTAATAGGGAGTCCAGCGACTCCGAAGAAGGATTTTCCTTCCACTTGCTTTAGGCTACGTACACACGTCGGATGATTCTCATCAGATAATTGCTTCAGGGCTGATACTGGATAAGAATCTGGCATGAGTACAGCACTTGTTGTTCTGGCAGATTCACTGACAAGGAATAATATAAGACAAAGGGTGGAGAGTGCAGCAGGGTTCCGTGTGCTGCTCGTTCTCCCCCTTCCATCTTCATAGAGCAGAGCGATGCTTTTCAATGACAAAAGACCAAGATGCATGAACAGGCTTTGCACATACCATGAATTCTGCTCCATGGAGAGGGCAGGGGCACAACGACAGAGTGGCACCCCGCTGTGTACGCAGCCTTAGTGGCCTTTCCCGCCCAGGTAAGCTAGGTGCAATTACACAGCATCAGTCTAGGCTTCCTGCAGAGAGGTGTCAGTGAGTCTGGGATGTATATACAATGTTTCTTTTGCTTATACTGGCAGGAACTGACCTGCTGCAGCTCTCACTGACAGGTCAGATAATTTTTTGTTGCTCACAGCAGAGCCCTGATTTACCAAGGTTTAGGTTTGCTGTATTAAAGGCTGGCTCAGACCTGCAGTGAGAAATCCTGCACAAATCCCACCGGCCGGCACCTTGCCAGCTACTTGGTACTTACACTGCAGTTCTGGTCCTAATGTGAGCTAAGCTTAAATTATTACACTACATTGCATACACTATTAGAATTGATTACACCCTTTACTAGGAAGCTGGCTCACAATACATAGGCACTGGACATTTGGGGCATAATACAAGCATGATGGAAAAATGGGGTGGTAATTAGTAGGTTGAAACAAAGCAAAGGGGCATGTGGTGGGTAGAAAGCTGACCTCATTAGAAGTTACAGGACACCTACGACACAAAGAATTGGGGTACTAAATTTCTCATGTCTTGCCTTTTTTAACGACTCACCCAAAAAACTTCTGCAGGCCCTGTCAGCTTATTTCTGTTTTCTTCTCCACTGGAGGAATCGGATGTGGTAGGAAATCTATTTGATTAGTTGACAGATGGAAACAAAATCACTTTAACTAGACAAGAAGGTAAAACTTAGTTTTTTTAAAAGCTTTGATTGCAGAATTTTATGAGCTTGCTTCAAAGTTTTGAAAGAGTACTTTCAAAGAGGTTTGTTTATAAATCAGACCCCCATCTGCATTCTCTGAAAAATCACCGGTGGTGGTGAATAATAACACATTCTGCCATCTAGTGGTCAATTGTCAAAAGCACACAATTGTCACAATAGGAAAAAAAACAGGGAAGAAATCAAATTTTATCAGAAAACTGAAGAGGGAATAATTTTTAAATTGAGCCCAAAAAGTTATGGATGGGGTAAGTGTGCTGCTGTAATTAAAGTGGAGCTATATTAACCTAATATGTGTATGAACTGTGACCAAAGAATCTCTACACCCCCCCCTTTTTTACTTTGGGCAACCTTATTTTAGTACTATGCTTATGCTGTATATAAGTGTACTTCATGTGTGCTATATAAGCTAGTGGGGATATTACATCACTCTTTCTTTCGTTTCATTTATTTAGGGGCTATGAAGGAACCCCGACAGAGAAAGGACCACAGACGTCCAGACATTGAGATCTATAAACCTGGTCTGTCTAGATTGCGAAATATACCAAAAACAGATGTCTCAGAGAGTGGAATAAATCACACTGAGGATTTTCAAAGTGCAAAAACAAATGACAATGACACTGTTAATGGGGTAAGCCCATCTGCCACCCCTAGAGAGTACATTCAGGAGGAAGATGATCTGGAGCATGATGGACTACAGTCAATGACTGCAGAGGTTCAAGATAGAAAAAGCACCAAGAGAGTCAAGAAACCAGATCGACAGATTTATCAACCCGGAAGACGCCTTCAGGCTCCTGTGAAGGAATCTTTTAATGACTTGACTGAAGATATTATAAGAAAAACAGAGCAACTAAAAATTGTAAGTGAAGAAAGTCCTAAGAATGCTGTCAAAAATCACAATTTTCCTCCAGAGGATGGGAATAAAGCTAGCAGGAATGATAAATACAAGAGACCAGATAAAGAGAAAAAAAGCAAGACCAGTGACGATGTGTATTTATCAAGACCAGGAAAAGAGGAGTGTAAGTCTGGACAGACCAAGCGATATTCCCATTCAGACAAGCGAAGAACTCACACAAGGACCTGTAGCACTAGTTCTGCTGGGAGCAACAATAGCAGTGAAGAAGCCGTTTTGGCTGAGGTGATGAACAGATGTCAAGAGAAAGAGAAGACATTTGGAGACAAGAAAGAGAAGATGCGTACAAAGAAACAGATGTCTGTCTCATCTACAGACTCATTTGAAGATGATTACAACGGTTGGGTAGATGGACCAAAACCAAACAGAAACAAAGCTAAAAAAAGGCAGGGATCCACTGATAATGGATATCAAGTCAAAGTATATAGCTCCAAGAGATCAATCAGCCGAGACAATTATGAGTTCAAAAAAGAATCTATACATCGCCATAACAGTGAGGAGGATAGGACCAGAAGACGTGGGGAAAGATCTACTTACAAGGGCAACACTGATATGGAAAAGAAGGAACCAAGAGAAAAGTCAGCTGAACCAAAAGGCAAGGGAAGAGGCATTCTTATTCTTCCAGCTAATACAGATTTATCTAACACTGCCGGAACACAGGAACTAAGCAGCACCAAACCACTTCCCATTGCATCTGCTAAAGGTGTCCGTGGCAGAGGACGTGGTGGAGCTAACCGTCGTCTTTGGGATCCAAACAATCCTGACCAAAAGCCTGCTCTTAAAAATCAAAGCCCTCAGCTTCATTTTCTTGATACGGATGATGAGTCTGCTCCTTCTTCTCAGAGTGAAAGTTACCAATCTGGTCCCCAGTCATCTTTCTATAAATTTCAGAACTCTGATAATCCATACTATTATGCCCGTTCACCATATGGCTATGGTAGTTATTCTATGCCATATTCTATGAGTCCAAACAATGGTATCTATCCAGGGACATTTTTGACAGGATACCCAGCTCAGCCAGGGCAGTATGGCTCTGGATCATATTCTGGAAGCCCGATAACAGCTGAGGAAGTAGAACAACATGTGAGAACAATGCAGCAGCAGGAACTTGGTCGTATTTTGCGCATGGCAGATAGTCAGGAATTACAACTTGGTAATCTTCTCTCCCGTGATACCATCAGTGCAGAGGGACTTAGTAAAATGACTTTGCTTAGGTAATGTACTTTTATGTCTTTTGGCCTTATTCACGTCTACACTATAAAAACGACAGTGTGTGTAAAGTTTTTTGCAAAGCATTAGCCCTGTTTTCATTTCATGCCACACACAATGAATGGTATGAGTAGGTGGACTTGAATAGTTAGGAAAAAAAAACAGGGCTAATTGCCCTTATTCCATAAAATAAAAGACTTGGAATTGATTTCTGGCAGTACAACTAGTAAACTAGTATTGTTCTGTACTTGCACTGTCTTTAAATTGATAAAATGCAGAAAACTGGAAATTGCATTTATTGCAGAGATTTGCTGGATATCTGTGTTTTTTTTTTTCCTTGACATACAATTGATTGGCCCCAGCAAACTGTTTTCATACAAGCTTTAAGCTTGTGTGAACCAAACCCAAATGTGTTGGTTTGATTTTTTTTTTTTTTTTTAATTTGATGTGATATGTGCAGGTTCACCGTAGTGCACTCTTTACATTGGATATGATCATACCTAACCTGCCAGTGCAGAAGTTTCACAAATTTGTGATTTATCATTTGGGAATAAAGAACAGGTTCACTTTAGTCCTCCAACCCCTCCTCAACATATATGCTTGCCTTTGTTTGCTCCTCTTTGGCTTCATTCAGCTGTTGGAGGAGATGGAAATACCAGGTATGTCAGAGTGTAAGGGCCAGTCATTGCTTTGAACATAAGGAGCACAAAGCCCTGATAAGTTGTGACTCCAATTTTGTTGCACAGTACTTCACTCAAAGAGGTTAAAAAGAGTTTGGGCGAGCAAATTTAACTGAACCTGTTCTTTTTCACTACTTGGAGAAAGTACAAGTTAAAATTAACTGCTAGCTTGATAGGCAGTTGTGTAACTGGCTTTTATAAATTAAACTTTGTTTTTACTCATCTTGGAGAGATGAGAGAGATTAATTTTTTAGAGGCGTTAGATTAGGTTTTTTTGGTTTTATCATTTAGTTTGATTTCTGACTGAAAATTGGAGCATGATCATTAATACTATACCAAAATTATTGTTTGTTTAAAAGATTTATAGGAAATGTTATTAGAATGTAAATTATTTATTTCACTTGGATATTTTCCACAGGTTAGAACTTCTTCATCTGTATGAACATTGCCTCCTCACTGACATTGAGTTCTGTGACCAGCACAATGTAGATCAGCTTCTTTGGAAAAATGTCTTCTATCAAGTCATTGAAAAGTTTCGTCATTTCTTAAGGGAGCCATCACCTGAAAGTGAGGAATATCGCAAGAAGCTGCTGCAAGTGTTAGATGAGGTGAGCGGATCAAAATAACCTACGTATGACTGCACAAAACTTTTTTTTTTTTTTTTACATTTTGAAACATCTTTTTGGGATTATGTCTCATGGATGGAATATTCGGATACCTGTACTGTTTTCTGTTTATTGGATGATGGCTTATTTCTTATATCCCTTCTTTCCTATGTAATTACTTGCCACACACAGCCCTTGGAGCAGTGGTGTGTTGTACTATGCTATCAACAAGTTGGTCTCTTATTAGTTAGGTCATTCCAGATAAATTGGTTTGTGTATCATCTTATATATTGCATATCCTTTTATGCACTTATTTATAAAGGGATTAGTTTCTTTAAGTGAAATGCCTTGTACTCTCGCAGAAAAACAAAAAAATGGATCCACCGTACTGAAGAGTGATCAAATGTTTACTACCAACTAAGCCCAACTAAACCCTAAATCAGGAAGGCAGTTACAAGAAAATACACCCTTGTTCATTTGCAAGGTTTAATGTATTAAAACATAATAAAATCTCTTGGTCCTTACAAGTTCTAAAATTATTAACATTTAATTTCAGGCATTAAAAACACACAACAGATGCCACATGTTGATATTTAACAAAAATTAAGCCAAAATTAAGGAGCCTTATGTGAAAAGTATACCTGATGACTTTATAACTTGTAAAACCATTTTTAGCAGCAATAACTTGAAGTAATCATTTTCTGTATGACTGTGGAGGAATTATGCCCCACTTGTAACATTTCTTTAGCTTTAGGGTTGTGGGCATTCATGCACAGCTCTAAGGTCCTGCCACCACATTTTGGTTGGGTTGAGGTTTGGATGTTTACTTGGCCATTGCAACACCTTGATTTTTGGTTTCAGCTATTCTATTGTGGAATTGCTAGTGTGTTTTGGAACATTATCCTGTTGCTTGACCCAGTTTTGGCCAAGCTTTAGCTGTTGCACAGAATGCCTTGCATTTGACTCTAGGCTTCTTGGGTATACAGAGGAGTTCATGGTCGGCTCAGTGAGTGCAGAGTGCCCAGGTCCAGTGGCTGCCAAACAAATCCAAATCATCAACTCTCTACTATGCTACTCAGTTGGTACAACATTGTGCTGATATGCTGTGTTTGATTTTTGCCAAATGGCCAAATATCTCCGCTTAGATCTTATCTGTCCAAAGGACATTGTTCCAGAAGTCTTGTGGTTTGTTCAGGTGCTACTTTGCAAACCTAGGCTGTGCTGCTGCGGCTTTTTTTTGTGTTTTGTTCCCCCAGAGCAATTATGTAATACATATATTGACTATAAAGTAATTTTTTATTTGTTTGGTAAAGTTTTTCTCACATTATGCACACTTAATCCTAGAAAGTGCAGCAAACAATATACTGTATGTTGATATCAATGCAATGTTTTACAGTAGAATGGACTTACTTTGTTCCCTATTGTATTTGGATATAATTTGTACAGTAATGTTCATACATAAACAGTATGGAAGGGAAACTTAGTCTAGTGTCCTAAATGATTTAGGGTCTTCTACTGTGAAAAGCTGTGTTTTTGTATTGGCATTACGCCTACTAAGTATCAATCACTGTGCTTTAGTTGTTACTGCATTGATCTGCTTGTGTCATCGGACTTCCCACTGACCAAATCCAAGCATGGTGAGTTTCTTTTTAGTAAACTGATAATTAGTGCACTGATTTGAATTTATTGCTCCTAGTTCAATCTAAAAAAGGCTTGTACAAACCGTAGATGCTTTACATTTTTTATTACAATGAGATGGAAAATTATGCTTTATTTTGTTAACATTCATGGGTATGTTCTTGTATATTCTTTTCAGGGTACAATGTTTTTTGATGGTTTGCTTCAGAAATTGCAGACCACATATCTGTTTAAATTAGAGGATTATATGGATGGGATGGCGATCCGCAGCAAACCCCTTCGCAAAATGGTATGTTGAGTTATTCAATTGTATGTTTTTTTGCAGTATGATTTATACTTTGTAACAAATTCTTTTTATATGTTTAGGTGAAGTTTGCATTGATTAGTGCACAGCGATCCATGATTTGCCAGGGTGACATTGCACGTTACAGAGAGCAGGCTGCAGATACCTGTAACTATGGAAAAGCTCGCAGGTAAAGTCTTTATTTTATACTAATTTATTTATTTATTATGAGAACCTGGTCTTTATGAGAAATCTTTTCAACATTTTCTTTGTAGCTGGTACCTAAAAGCACAACACATTGCTCCGAAGAATGGGCGACCTTATAACCAGCTGGCCCTCTTAGCCATATACACGGTAAGCAGAGGCTTTTCATAGCCACAAAACTAATAGTGTGCAAGGACGAATGTAAAGTAAAGGAACTTTAGCCACTGCCTCCACCCCTGGGATGTTTGCTTGACCTAAAAATGGCTAAGACTTTATAATCATTACTTCTGCTTGTTATAATCTCCTGCATGGTCTCATGTTGGATATCTTTATTATTGGACTGTGTCAATTAGTCTGTATCTGTTTTGCTTCAGTACAAGCAGATGACATTAAATGACATTACAAGCTTTACATTTACATTTCTCTAAAATGAGTTACAATTAATTTTACATTACATAATGGTTTATTCATAATTGAAAATTTTGTCAGAGATCTAAAGCAAATCTATAATCAGCTGTCAGTTTATTTGACAAGCCTGAGTCTCCCTGATGGTTTGGGGTAATTAAACTAGTTTTTATTGTGTGGTTATTAGGAGTGCCACAGCAGCTGTCACTACCGTATACTTTTCACCTAAGTTCCACATCAGCCTTTTATATACTCCCTGCTTCAATACTGACTTGCTGACTTAAATGAAGTATGCAAGTAGGGATATGTACTAGCTCTGACATACCTGCTTCCAATGCACATGTGTATTAAAGTACTAGCACATTATCAGTGTCCACAGTGAGTTCCAATGCTTTTTACAGGCAGAAGCTCTTCACAGAGCCCCGGAAGGTTTACAGGGAAGGGATTAACAGTGCAGCTGTCCAGAAACATTAGAGTTTAAAATACCTACATTTTTACTGATAAAAGGTGCAATACTTTTCTATAGCAAAAAAAGTATCAGTAAATGCTCATTGTAAACATCGAACCCTTGAAAATTTTAAGGAAATTTAAGGCCCAAGTAACACATGAATGCTAGGATTTTAGATGTGCAGAGAAGAAGCTTTTTTGGGTGACGGAGGTGGAAAATTTTACTTTCATATAAGTATAAATTGGCAAATGTTTTTTTTTTTAATAAATCAGTTAAGCTAGGGTAGCAATACTTCTAAAGTTGACCTGTAGTGTCTGCAAGCAAATGGGGTCCTCATCGAATCAATCCATATGTCTCCGTAAAGACCCCGAATTCCAGACCCAGGCTGCATATTGGGTCTTTGCATCCACCAAAGTCAATACCAAGCTATGCCCTCCTTTTAACGCTTATGTGTACCCCATTTCTACAATCCGGTGTGTGTGCTTTTTTAGGCCGTGGACATTCTGGCAATTAATTAGTAAATGGCAAGGGTGAAATTTATCATTGGAGAAAATTGCATCTTTTATTGAAGTTTCATATTTTCACTACTTGGTAGTCTGCCGGCACATGGTCTTAGTGGCTTATCTATGAGGGACACATAAGTAATAAAACTAGTAAAAGTTATTTTTTTGACATGTATATTAATTGTGTGAACACTATAGGATTATTTTACTAAAGAAGTATATGCTGTTCAATTTACCAAGTAAATGTTGGCGTGTCAGGGAAACCTGTGTTGTCAAAATGATGTAAAAAAAAATTTCAGGAATAGCAGGTTTGGATATTTTAAAGCCAACATCTAATACAACACACACATACATTTACTTTGCAAAGCGATCTAATCCTTTAGTAAATCAGACCATGTGTGTGTAACTGACACATGCGAATGTGTGTGTTTTCGTTGTGCATGTATAAAGTGAATTTCATATTTCTGTGCTGCCTCTACTTGGAATTGTTTAGTTTAAAAAGTCAAATGTGAATTGAATTGCTTGTCTGTGCTACAGAGGAGGAAACTGGATGCTGTTTATTACTATATGCGTAGCCTGGCTGCCAGCAATCCTATCCTGACTGCCAAGGAGAGTCTTATGAGCTTGTTTGAAGAAACTAAACGCAAGGTAAGATTCTTCATTTTATTGTTGCTGTAAATCTTTTTTTTATTTTTTTATTTAAGGAAGTGAATGATCTCTAACATTTTACTTTAACATTTAATTCTGTAACCTAAACTGTTTCTTAAGGGATTATTCAGAGATATTTAATATCTTTCATAAATACCAAATAATACACATTTTATTACCATTATGTAGCTTTTATTTAATGCAAGTTTTACATAGTCATCCTCCAGGACTCTTAAGAGTTGGTTCTGTATATCTGCAAGAAGCCCAAGATCTGCATTTAAAAGTCTCATAGAAGCAATCACCTCCTGGTTCCTGTGTCTCCTAATTTCTGCAAACGCTCCTAATACAAGCTCCTGATTTTTTGTAAGATACCCCCCTTCCTTAGGTGGGGTGTTTAACATTGGTCGAATGCTGCACCTTCCCTTACCTTTTAGACCCTTACATGTTTTGCTGTCTCTGTGGTGTCCCCCTAGGCCTTTGACAGGTCCCCCTAGGCCTTTGACAGGTCCCCGTAGGCCTTTAGGGCTCCAATACTTCAAGTTTACCTGGTTTCTTGCTTTGGTTGACAAACAAGTGTGCAGCTGTGAAGAAATTCTGATGTAAACCCTGAGAAGTGAAAAGTGATTATAAAAAGACTAACAATTTCAGCACACAAGACCCATTTTGCACCTCTAATTATTTCATAGACCAGCCTATAAACGAAAAATGCCACATACTCAGATAAGACTATATCATACTTTTCCCTATAATCCCTATATCATGGGATTTTACTCACAGAACCTCTTAATAATGTGCCTCTAAAACCAGGTCTATTCACCCTTGACTGACCATATAGTGGCACACAAATTTAAATTAACACATTTCTTACAGTTTTTTTACGAGTCCATCATCATTTGGAGCATTTAGATTTCCGACGTGTACAGTCTGCTACTTCAGGAGGAATATGTGGCAGTCAATACGCTGTAAAGTTTTAAGTCCACATAATTTATAATGTGTGTGTATATATGTGTGTGTATGTATGTATATGTATGTATATATATATATATAATATATATATCACGGTTGCTGAGGTTAAAACCAAATTAGATTTGCCAACCTAAAGCCAAGGAATCGCCTTGAATTCTGGTTTTAATGCTTCTCTGCAGCATGCTGACAAATCTAATTAAATTTATTTTGTATAATTACATTTTTTTGTATTTGATGTGTTTATGGCAAATTACCTCAATGTAAGTACAAACAATACCACAGGAGGAAATAATGGACCCTGCCCAGTAAAGCTTACAATATAGGAATTGATGTGTTGAGAATCCAGTGTAGTGGTTGTTTAATTCTGACTGCTGGATATTCAGTGGTAGGTTGCCCTCCCCACTCAAATCAGTGAGCCTTGGGTGCTAATGACCTTTTTGTTGGTTCAATGGCTGTCCTTGTTTGGACCACTTTTGGTAGTTAATAACTTCTGCATATTAAGAACACCCTGCAGGGCCTGCTTGGAAAGTCATCTAGATATCAGTTAGTCAGTCGCTCAGATTCTTACACCTGCCCCCTGTTAATTTCTCCAACACATCACCTTCAGGAATACTGTTCATTTGCTGCTTTATCTATCCCTTGACAAGAGTTGTTTAAGGTAATGTTCACATTATGATGATTTTGTCTGATCCGTGCAAGTTTGATAACTTCTATACAACAGCTCTTATTTAGTCGTATCATGAACATTATAATGGTGAGATAATGACACATTTTGGCACAATATGACAGATCAAGAAGCTTGAAAAAGTACCGCTGGTTGTCATTTGGGGATGTTGAGATATTAATACTGAACAGTTTTGTAAATACGTTGCCATGTTTGATATAAAGTCTAGTCATTTTGGGTGAAGGATTTATGTGGTACATGTGTTTTATAGGTAATCATCTGTGGGCCAATATGTAAATCTGATTTTGACCCCTGTAGTCTTCTGGAGTTGTGTGCCAGATATATGTACATACATCAATGTCTGATGAAATAAGGTACAATATTCCAAAATAAACAGCATGGTTTTCCCTTGAACTGTTGGAAGATTAGTAAAAATGTATCAACATTTTTTCATGACGATTGTGAGGCAACCTATAAATGAACAGATATCCCATCCAGTCTGCTGGGCTTCACCGTGATTTTTATGATGGGAAGGAATATTTCCCTCAGAAGAGTGCAGATTTTCCAACACCTGTTATAACCAGTTATTTTCACAGTTATCAGAACATTAATGAGTATTCCCTCAACATTGCCCTATTATTCCCTGTTGTACTTTAATTGGACAAAATACTGTAACAAAATCTTAAATATCACCACCATTGGGGACCTGGAGCTTTTAGAATAACTAAAAATTTAAATAGTTAAATGCTTTCCAGATATCTGGTAAATCATTATGTTTGATTGTCTCTATTACACTTTAGGCTGAGCAGATGGAACAAAAGCAAAAGAAGGCTGTGGATTCGGGATTCAACCAAGGACCAAGTACTGCCTTCTGCCACACTACAGAAGATTCCACTCGAGTAGAAATATGGATCCATCCAACCACATCAACCTGCAAGAGCAGGGACGGTCAAAAGTGTGATGGCTTGGACAATCTTAGCCCAAGTGAAGTGAGTCTTTTTTTTTTCGGTTTGGGTTATGTTTGTTTAGTTTTTATCACACAGGTCAGAGCTGTCTGTTTCAGTGAAATTTGAATATAAAAGTCAGGTCACAAAGATTTAACAGGTAGTTAGTCCTTAACGTCCCTGGCGGTCTGAATATGTCAAAAGCGGTACATTGTTTTGCATGGATATTTGTTGTCAAATATTTTAGGCCTGTAATTCTTGGCAATAACTCCCAGGTTTGATAAGTTTGAAACACAAATCATAAATTAAAATATAAATAATTATAAAAAATAATGAATTTTAATAAAACTAAAAAAAAAAAAATTGTCCAAACAAGGGTACAATAATAGATAAACTTTTAGATTTATTATTTGGATTTATTTTTTATAACTTTATCACTGTGATCAATGTTTTAAAAGCAGACTACAATGTAATCTGCTTTTAAATTTCCTGCTAAGCCACGGCTCCCCAGCGTACCAACCCTTCAGAAGCCAATGCAGAGGCTGGCCGGGGTTCGCTAGAGCAGCGGTCCCCAACCACCGGGCCGCGGCCCACTACCGGTCCGCGGCGGTGTTTTCAGTGGGCCGCGAGTACATGATCCATTATTGAAAACGAAGCGGCACCCAACCACCATCCGCGGACCGGAAGTGGTCCGCAGCGGTGTTTGTATGAGATGAGTCTGTGTACAAGCAATGCGAGCACATGACATGCAGCTCGATTGGCTGTCAGATGTCATGTGATCGCTTTGAAGCAGCAGAGGTGCACAGAGAGAAAAGAGAAGACGCCAGAGTATGTCTTCTTTTCTCTCTGTGCACCCCCCAAGCCCCCCCCCCGTCCTCAGAGAAATTTCCTTCCGTGAAACCGGTCCCTGGGGCCAAAAAGGTTGGGGACCGCTGCGCTAGAGGATGCTGTTGGATCGAGGGGAGCTGGTAGGATTTTTTTTTATGCTGAAAAAGGTTAAAGAGAATCTAGTCACTTTCTCCACTCTCCATCACCTATCCATTTTAGCCATCTTAAGTACCATGTGCTTCTGGGAATAGGGAGCAATGTAACCTTTTCTTAGTATTTGCAACCCCTACTTAATGTACAGCGCTGCATAATACGTTGGCGCTATATAAATCCTGTTTATTAATAATAAACTGTGCACCACATAGGGTGTTCGTAATATTATTTTTCTTTAGGTGCAGAATATGTAGGCAGAAATGTCATATTTCTTCTCTAAAATGTTTAAATGAGATTTAAAGGTGATTTGTCAGAGCACATAAAAGCGGTGTCCTGATTGTAGCATCTGCAGAAAGTGAACCAATAAAGAATCCATGATTTGTCAGCACTTGAGTTGCTTATGTAAATAGCACCATCTTTCCCATGTATGCTGAGAAGTAGATTTGCCGGCAACAAGATTTAGATGAACACCAGCTGCAGATAACAAGATATGCTCTGTTTGTGTTTAACAAACACATTTATTAGGTGTGAATTAAATCTGCAATACTCACCTGTCCCTAGCATGGTGCTGCCATCTTCTCTTCATGAAGTCGATCAGTGGGCATCTTGATTAGCTGGAATAGTGTTTGTTCATTACTGGCGCGCTGCAGGTGAAGCTAGGATACCTCGCACGTGGAACTTTAGTTTCTCCTTAATTATTACAGAGCTCCTTCTTTCTTTCCCTTTTTTATATTTCTTTAACAAGTTTTCATTGTCAGTAATTATTCAGATGTTTTGTATGGATTGCTTATTAGTTGAAACAACCAAGAAATATATAGTTAAAAATATTTAAAAAAAAAAAATATATACAGTTCATTTATTTGATAATTATGCAGTGCATATTTTTTTGCAATGTTCTTTCTTTAAAAAATAATGTTGCTGTGTATAACCATAACCATGTAAAACTAGGTGTGCATAGGAAGTCTGGCCAAGAACCTAGTAACCCTATAAAGTCTTATATTCACACAAATTGTATAGTCGGGTATTTATAACTTCTCAATAGTGCCCCCCCCCCCCCCCCCAAAGCCACTTTTATAAGAGACTCTTGTGTGATGTGATTTTCGTTGAACTGCAATACTATACATGTGAAATAAACATTTGAGAGGATGTTTAGTTATCTGTAACTGGATTTTTTTTTCCTCGCTAGAAGACACTTTCTTTCTAGAGTGACCCCCAGCAATCCACGTCAGGGGAGTTTCCCTCTATCCACTACTCCCTAATACTAGATTTGATTCACCGCATTTGATTCTATGTTTCTGGCTTATTCCTGTCACTGCCAAGACTTGATTTAAAGCTTGATCTGCAAAAAGTTATGAAGTCTTGCTGTTTTAAGATAAATTCTAATTTCTGACTGTAAAGTGACAGCTTGTGTATTACTATCTCTTTTTGTGTTCATCCGGTGTTTTTCTGGTCAGTTCTTGTAATTGGCCCCTAGGTGGTGCTAGTTGTCTCTTGAAAGCCTGTGGCCCCTTTTATTGTATTGAAGTTATGAGCCCATACCTTCTCCAATCTCGTTCAGAACTTTTCTCTGTCCTGTACATTTTTTTTAATATGCATACATTTTTTTTCTAGTTAAAACTGGCGTTTTCTGTGCCTATCTACTGGTGTGATCTTTTTTTTTTTTTTTTTCACCATTTCATACTGCTTCATAAGCATGTGTATAGTTTGTATGTAGCTTTAGTTTATCTATTAGTGTGTCTAGTGAATCGAGTTGTGGACAGTTGCCAGACCATTAGAAACCCCTTTGCGTGTGTACTGGTTTGCTTTCAGAGGAACTGCCGAGTGGAGGAAGTAAGGTGCCATGTTGCAGTAAGTTTGGTTAAACACGAAAACCACTTTCCCAGCATCTCAGGAGCTGCGACGTGACTTCCACCATGCTTACTACTTGATGTGACTCACCAGTGCATACCCACTTCCTTCTCAGCCACCATGCCATGTCTGTCCCCCTACTCATTGACCTTAATGTGAACTGCTACTTTTGCTTCTGACCTGACCATAGCACAGCTGGTAAACCGATGAAACACAGATAATCTAGGCCGAATATTTTCTAAGTAGTCACAAGGTATAAAGAAAGCACACACTTGATTTTTTTTTTTTTTTTTCCACTTGCAAGGTGGTATAAGTTACGTGCTGTCATGCGAGGGAGTATTGTCTACTGTGCAATATACGTTACTGGAAAGTTTGAAGGGCAAATCAGGTCTTGGATCTCATGATATTTAGCATGTAGTTTCTCACATTTCTAAGAAATAGATCCAATATTGATAAATGACTAGAACGTAAAATATATTCTGCATGCAATAAAAAGTTGCAAGAATGTATCATCTTTTGCCTAAATGAATCCTAGTATCCGTTCACCAATAGACCTAAACATTTATTAGTCTGGAGCTTTAAGTTTTAATGGCAGAAGTTGTCATTACTTACTCTTGGCCACAAGTGCTAAAACTTTAAATACAGCAGTGATCCCCCCAGCTCTTTTAGCCGGGCGCACCACCCGGCACTTTTCAGTAACCACCTAGCTGTTTTTGGGTGGTTACAGAAGAGTTGGGTCACAATACAGGACTACCACCCACCTACAATTTCTTCCCATCTGGCTTGAAAAAATTCTGGGATGAACAGTGTACTGTCCTGCTCTGTACAATCAATTAGATCTATTAGTCTGTTGTATTGCTTTCAAGGAAGGTATAAGAAAAATTATACATGTCTTTGGATACTTGGTAAGATGCATCATTTATGCCGTGAACTGGGCAGGCTGTTAAATTGTATAATGTAGTACATCTGTGTCTGAGGTGTGATTTATTTTATTTTTTTTTTATTTTTTGTGTGGTTTATTTCTGCATGTTTTCTGAAAATTCTGGAATCTGGTGAGGTTTGACCTCCTATATTTGGCTGTTGTGTAGAAGATCTCTTTCTTTTCATAATTCTACTTATTACTCAAGTGTGTTTCTAGAACTCTTCCTATTTAATGTACAGCGCTGCGTAATATGTTGGCGCTATATAAATCCTGTTTAATAATAATAATAATAATAATAAATTTTAGTACAGGAAACTGCTAGCCATGAAGTAAAACAGATGAAGCATGCACCTTTATGGTATTATTGGACCAGTAGAAGATGTAGACCCTGAGCAATGGCTTGTGCACGATTTACTGTAAATCTAAAGCTGGTCCTGTCAGTGTTTTGTTTTTATTGTCAACATAATTTCATAAAATGTACCTAAAGTAAAGCAAGACGCTGCTCTTCCATTTTTCATAATTTAGTGATTGTATGTAAGTAAGACTTGGACTACAGGCAATCGATCCTGTGTTATATTAGGAGGAGTTTTAAAGCTTGTATAGCACTTTTCTTAATGTATATCTATTTAATGCCTTTTAAATAAATATTTAAATATATTCTTAAAGAGGTTTTCCTCTTTAGTGTATTCCCTGTCAGATTGTGTTTTAGTCACTAACTTGACAACTTCAAGGGTAGTAATAGAAGCCGGTACTAATAGACTAGAACAGAAGCTACAATGTAAATGTTCAATGATATAAATTGTTTGCCCCATTCCTTTGGAGCCATTGAAATTGATGGTAAATGGAATGAACAAAAAATACATGGTATAATAATGTTAATGAAGGTAAAAACACATCCAGTAACAAATCATAAATTTTTCCCTCCTATCTTTATTTTATTTTTGGGAGTTTCATTTGCTTTCAGTTCCATAGACACATCTCACTAAAACCAGGGACATCCTGGTACTTGCTACCTATTACCTACCTGCTATTCTGTATCCGTACCCTATTGGATATTGATTTTCTCTATGGTGACCATTAGAAAAGGGTTTTACCTTTACTTTTAGTCTTGTCCCGAGAGGAGGTGCACTCATTATTATTATTATTATTATTATTATTTTTATTATTATTATTATTACATAATATTTATATAGCACCATCATATTATCCAGTGCTGTATAAAGCCCATAGTCATGTCACTAGCTTACAATTTATTGTCCCTACCGTAGTCATATGTCTTTAATTAGTCTAAGGTCAATTTTTGGGGGTTAGCCAATTAACCTAATTGCTTGTTTTTGGAATGTGGGAGGAAACCGGAGTACCTGGGGGAAACGCACACAAACACAGGGTGAATCTGCAAACTCCCCGGACTCCTGCACTCAACGCTTCCAAGGCCAGAGCACCTACCTCTGTGTCACCATGCTGCCTTCATCAACAAGTGTTATTTTTATTGCAGAAGAAACATGTTTTGTCTCCTCTGCAGTAGAGAATTCTTCACTACCTCTTCTCACACTTCTGTAAAATGTACATCGCCATGGTTTGCTGTATACACCACTAATCAGGCTTGTGTTGGATTTGAATGGTTAGGCTTCTAATGTTCTGCATCAGAGCTGGGTCTGTTTTCAAGCTGGCACATATGCAGTAGTGCAGAACTCCATTGTTTACATAGGATGAAAGGTGCAGAGAACTCAGTGGGTCACCAGAATTATTTATATTGAATGGTATGTCTCAAATAGTGAACTCCATTAACAAGTTCCACTTTACAAAAAAAATTTGGCAGGTAGTTATTGCAGTAAGGGATAGGCGATGTTCACTCTGCAATAACACGACTTACCTGCTTGATTTATCCGGACAATATGTGAAAAATCTGAGCTGCACATGTGCAGAATCTACCTTGGTTGCTGGGAATAACCTGGCAGTCCTGTCTTCCCAAGCATGTCCCAGGGACGAATGAGTTACATCATCCAGGCATGGGCAATCAAGATTGTCTGGCTGAAGATCGTCGCTGGGCAGAAGAAAGAAAGGTGGCAGCACCCTGGGCGGAAACCCACTGCCGTGCCTTTGGTTCTGGAGTGATATTTTTCTCCAGTTTCTCCACTGGAAGTAAGGGGAAATTGCCCCAACAAGACATTTGTACAGCTCTGTAACTTTAAACAGGTCTGTACTTAATAAATTTTAAAATAGGTCATTACTTTTAAGTTTTATTTAATTTTACTGTTTGTATAATACAGTATACCTTGCTTCATTAAATTTCTTCATTTTTTCATCTTCTTACTGTTTTTTAGTTGTTTTTTGCTGCAATTACTGTAGACATAGTCTTCATAATCTTCTATATGTACAGCAATGACTCCAGCAGACAAGATACTTTTATCTGCTGACAGCCTCAGTATCCGATGAGAAGCAGCACATAAAGGGAAAATGTTTAGCGTCAGAAATTTCCTGATCTGGAATCATACAGGTAGAAATGGTAAAATAACCTCATGGGTCAGTTAAAAGAAAAAAAAAAAAACTCTTATTACATATGTGACAGACTTGTTTGCTCACACTCTTATGGCCTCCACTATGGCAATAGGATGACTTACAGCTTTAGGGATGTAGTTACCCTTGAAAACAATGTGGCTATTCTGTCTACTCTGTGACCAAGCAGTAGACAGGAAGTCAGAGATGAGGGTTTTTTTTTTAAATTTTTGTGAGTGACATTGACAGTAGTGGTGTAGATGGCGGTAACGTGCTCGCCATTATTCTGAGTGTGGCCCAACTAGTGGTTGTCACACATTACATCTCGATTTATGTCAATGGATTCCTGCTATAGTAACCTAAAAGAAAAAGTATACTTTGATCCATTCATCCATTTTGTTGGTTTACAGTACTGACAGCATTTGGAATACGTCTCGCTTGTAAAACATTGTTTCTGAATTCACAGTGGCCCCAAAATCAGAAACATATTAACATGGTTTCTTCATGGTAATAAACTTATATTCACAAACAGCTATCTTCTCTTTATAGGGCTCTGTTGTGCTTTGCAGTAACCCCTGGAAGTATATGTTGATGGGATTAGCTTGATGTAAATTTAATTTTTGTTTCTGATTTTTTTAATTTTTTTTTTTCTAATTATGTCTACACATTAGGGGAGGGATATTTGCCTATTACATACACATGTGCTGCTTTAGGCAGAGATTGTGCTTTCCTTACCTTCTCAAGACACAATTTTGGGTCAGGTGATTCCTTACTAACCTGCCAAAAGAATTGCCAAATTTCCATTTACTGCCTCACCATGGTGCCTTCACACTAGGATGCACTGCAGTTTTCAGCTATGTGCTCACTCTATCCACAGCTTGTTGATGGGATAGTGAAAAAGCAGCAAGCAGAATGATAAGGTCACCCCTCTGCTCACTCTTCTCTCTCCCTATTGTATTTGCTTTGTCAGCTTGCTTCACTTTAAATAGAGATATTGGATAACTGGGCCAATCAGTAAAAATGTGAAAGCACATTACCAATTATTATATATTATATTTTAAACCTGCAAATTTAACATGGTAATATGGTTTCCCTTTAGAAAGACAACCGAAAGAGCACTATACTATACCTATGCTCTGGCCTATTCACAGCGTGTCACACCAGAGTGCTCATGTTCCACTGTTTGTGCCCTGCTCAGTTCTATACGGTTATCAATATGCTGGTAAACTAGACTTTAACTTTTTTTTTTAACTGCATTGCAAATTTAACCATAAAATACAACAATTGCAGACAAATTGCATGAAGATGAGCAGACTTGGGGTGGCTGTATCTTTCCCTTTTTCCCTCTGGTTCCCTCCAATTGACCTCGCCCCAATTATTGTGTCCTGTGGTTGAGGTCTGGTGAAGGAACCAGTGAATACCGTGGAGACACAGGACATCACCCCTCTTGGGAGTGTTTGTTAAGCAGTAGATTTTATTTTGTGTGTGTTTGTCCCTCTTCTCTTTATACTTACATACTCTTCCTGTCTACATGCAGTCAGCTCAACTGTACACACTTATTCTATGTTCCCAATGGCTATAACAGTGGACCATGCTTTGCAATGTGTGACAGTCTATGTAATCTCCACCAGGGGACCTGTGACCATTTAAAAAGAGCAGGAATCAATTAGGAGAGAGTGGTCACACCGTAATAGGAAATTGCTGGTGATCCTGCCATTAGGTTCGTTCTGTAATTATATGAAGAAAAGCGACAGATTTAAAGAGGACAAAACAAACTTTTGAAATTGTGTTAACATGTAAACTTGTAGTAAGTTTGTTTACATCTTCTTTAGATTACCAAAAAGCAATGTAGTTTGAAGTGGGGAAAAAAAATTCTACCTTCCTTGCATGTTTTTTTTGTAACTATAAATGATTATTAAACAAAATAAAAATGAATGTCCTCAATTTTTGTTTCCTATCTCCCTCCCTTCTGCCCACTGTTATGTCTATCTCTCTGTTGGATGTATCCTGGATTCACAGGGATCCTCGCATCTCGGCTGCTTCTCTTCCTTGTACTCTCCGTGCCGGAGGCTTAGAACAGACTCGGGTTTGAGAAAGAGCAGATGCAGAAATTTACGTCCAAAACTCAAGTATTGAAATTTCATCTTAAGACACAATTTCTTCCTGGGGCCGCTGTGTGCAATCCTTCCCTTATTTGGTGCCTTTAGTGTACATTCAGGATTGTGCAGGTGTCAGAGCGCAGGCGTGGCTGCAGAATAGCTGTCCGCTTCTATGGTACCCAGAGCATGCGTCATGGCATTGGCAAATTGGATTTCTGTTTATAGCTTTATTTGTCCTTCCAGTGCTGTGCTTGTCCTGTAAATACTTTGCTAGCATAGGACTGAACATTTATTGCAAAGTATTCTTTAGCAGGTTCATATGTCATTTTGCATTATAAAGGTTGAGACAGGCCGCATTAGTCAGTGGGTTTAAATGACACTATCCAAATATAACCTATGCTTAGTTGGTGTACTATATCAGTTTGGTTTGTTTTAGTTTAAAAAAAATCTTATTGTAGTCCAGGTATTATCTAGGGGAACTGTAAAATAATTTTACTTGCTTTATTATTAATAAACAGAATTTATAAAGGCTCCAACATATTACACAGCACTGTACGTTAAAATGGGGTTGCAAATGACAGACAGATACAGACACAGGAGAAGGAGAGGACCTTGCCCCGAAGAGCTTACAATCTAGTGGGTGGTGGAAGTAACACACACGTCATCTATCTCCTTCTGGTCCTGCATTGTACAGGGTGATATCGAATTGTCTGTGATTGGTTGGTGTGTGACGGAACAACAGGGTAGTGAAGCAAAGTGATACTTATTTAAAATGCTTTTTTAAAAAACCCATAGACATAAATGATCATTTTATTTTATGCAATGTGTGGGAAACCTAATTTCAGAGGATAATGTGTCAGAAGCAGGAATGGGTGGAAATTTCTCCAATGGTATGTCAATGACACCTATTTCTTACGTTTTGTTGCTTAGTATCACAAACTGTAAAGTAAGGGAAAATTTCTGCTTTACAGCAATAAAAACCCATTGTAACCCTTCCCTGCTCTATCATAAAGTTCTGGTTGGAGGTGTTCTTTACTGTATGTATTGGTTTCTTGGTCACATTACTGTAACTCGGTACTTCATTGGCTTGCCAACGGTGCTTGATTTTTTTTTTAGTGGTTGTGAAAATTTGATGGAGAAAAACAGTCGACTTGTCAGTTGAGATTTACATCTTTACAATGTTTGTGGTGGAAGGACATCCCTTTCTTTTCTGGGTAAAACAAATCCTACATTTCCCCTTACAGTGCTTATGGTATAACCTGTACAATCAAAGCAACAATTGTGATTGCTGCCATCAAAAGAATAAATAATTTCACATGGAAATATGTATTTATAATAGCTTGTATCTTAATTTGATGTAATAGTTTCTTTTCCTTCCTTGTTTTATTAGGTCTTTTAATGGCTCATTTTGTTTTAGAAGATCAGCACACATATGCGTGAAAGACATACAGTATCTACCTAGGATCTGACTGAATTAAAAATGATTGCTGTTTTTTATTTACTTGTATAAAGTTATAAGTATTGGTAATGTGTGAGCAGAACAAGCAGCAGCAAATACAGATAATATTGTATGATTTATTGACGTAGGTACTGCACATTATGAATGATTGTCACTAACTTTCTATTCACAAAATATCCAGCAGAGGGCTTTTTTCAGAATCGGCCTGAGCTCTGCTCCTTAGAATGGCATGTGCCCATCCCAGCATGTGTGTGAGATTTAGGGCATGTCATTCATTTCCCATCTCCAGCCATTCGCCCCCACATCCCCAGGCCAGGTTATTTCAGCACCCGGGACTCCACTCCTTTCCCAGAATGTCGAAGGTTTTATTGTTTCTCTTTACTCATTTTTTTTTTCTTTCCCATGCAGCTGAACAAACGCTTCCTGCTCAGCTTCCTGCATGCCCAGGGGAAACTCTTCACCAGGATTGGGTAAGTGTGCTGGATCTGTCTCTTATTTTCCGACATTATGCATCTCTCTGGAATGTGAACTTCTCAGCCAAGCTGTGTTTATGGCTGAGGGCGCAGTGGGTGAAGTGCCCTCACTACTCCCTTGACATCCCCACTGAATGATGTTCTCAGCTGGGCCTGGGGATCCTGTGTTGTAGATCCTCAAATCCCCACCCCTATTAAAAATGACTTGAGTAATTCCATGAACATACAGATCTAATTCATAGCACATGGTTCGCTGTCCCTTTTTGAGAGCTATGGCACACAACTTTGTTTTTGTATTTTTTTTCTAAAGCAGTTTCATGCAAGAATAACTGGTATGTGCTTGTTTTGGTTGGTTATAGTAGTAATTACACTGCTTTGTCCTCATCCTTCATGTTATGATCTGGAAGTAATGCCCCAACTGATTTCTTTGACAATAATTTGACATCTAGACCTTCCATTGTGTCGGGGTTTCCCTATCATTCCTTTTATAGTTCACATTTTTAGCTCTGTGGACAGTATTTGATGGTTCAGATAACAGGAAATCGGCAATTGAAGGCTAACTTACTAAAGGGGTTGAAAATATTTGCACCAAACGGTTATATACCTAAATTATCCAAACGAGTTAAAAGCAAATTCGGTATTTTATCTCTGCACATGATTGTACAGATGCTTGCTTGTCAGAAAGGGATGTACTATCCATATACTTTCAAAAGACCATATGAGAGATCTGCTGCAGCTTTTTAGATGTGGGAAGGATTGAGACCCTTAGGCAACTTTATTGCTGCGTTTAATCCTGTTGGGGTAATTTCTGTACGTTTTCTATCCTGGTGCCCCGTCACTGGAAAAGAAGTGAGAACAAATCTCTTTAACATGGACAAACGTGACAAAAGTGGAACCTGATTGAAGGTCCTGGAGTTACCCATTGACAAGGAATGACCATTTTCAGCCAGGGAGACCAGCAGTAATCCTATGTTAAAATGGTATAAGCTATTGGACAGAGTATAAACCTATCCTTGTTGATATTGTTCATCTGTGATGCATGGTGCCAACAGTATCCTGCAGCTTCTCCCACACATCAACACTAGTAACAGCCGTGAAAACCCTATTATTATGAGTGAAACATGGGGCCTGCCACTGGTACTTTTTATTCTGCCAGTGCCCCTTCTGTGTGTCACAGTTGTCTCTCTTGCTTTATTACATCCACTTTCAAATTTCAATGAGTGCTGATCTCTGCATTCATTCCAGATCACTTGGACTTGACAATGTTGATGCCAGTGGTTCATTGTAATATTCAGCTTTCTATCATCTTCAAATGGTAGTAACAATGACATTCCCAATTGCTCAGAACAGATTTATTTAAAAAAAAATAAAAAAAAAAATCTGGATGCCTGCAGATTGATGGTTTGGATGTCAGTGAACTAGTGAGGCTGCACTGTGCATGGATATAGAAATTTTGTCTCTGGGGATGAATCCGTATTCTGTGTGTCTTGAGTTAACTGAGACTGTGTGTCCAGACACAAATTGTCACCACAGAGATGAATCATAGATCACTATATAGTTGTCTAGCCAGTGGGTGCAGGACACTGCTGCTGACAATTATGTTTTAATTACACAGCCAACACATCTTAATTTAATATCGAATAAAGTGAACTAGAATGTAAAACTTGGCTGTTATAGCTTCCCCTGTATCCATGATTTGTCAACCATGTTTGTACCTAAACATTTTTGTGCCTGAGTAGGTAATCAGCTTGTCTTTTGTTTTGGCAATCAGATCCAGTGAAGATCATTCAATCTGAGCAGCTAGATATTATAATTTGTAATTCTTTTTGTAACTGGACTTCACCATATTTGCCAGTTACAGCTACAATAAAGTTGGGTGATATGGCCAACTGTTCAATGGTCGGTCAATAGTATTACTTTATATAACACTACAATATAATCTGTCATTTAGTTTGGTGTATAAATCTAACATGTTTCCCCAACTCTGTGATATGGAATAGTTTGCCAGGGAGCAACACAAAATCCTAGATTTTATTTCATTTAAACATTAGTCTAAGACCCATCTAAGGCTGTAACTTGCCAACAATGAAACAGAAGTACTTTTATCAGACTATCCCTGTGCTCCTTCCTTCTGTCAAACCTATCCTGATCCCCTTTTCTCCATTTTTGCTGTTCTGACTCAGATGTTTATGGATTTATAAAAATGTGTATTTTTACTTGGTTAGTAAATTAATCTAAAGACATGATTATATCTCCCTGCAGTGCACGCAGTTAGATTTTTGTCAATTGTTCTATACATTAGGAACAATTAATATTTGAATCTTCCTTTGTTACAGGATGGAAACGTTCCATGTGGTTGCTGAAAAGGTTTTAAAGGAATTCAAAGTCTTGCTCCAGCATAGCCCATGCACTATAGGCAGCACAAGGATGTTACAGCTTATGGCCATCAACATGTTTTCTGTGAACAACTCTCAAAACAAAGGTACAATATTTTTCCTTTTAATTTAAATCTTACATAGAAAGTAAAAGAACGGTCATATATAAAGTACTGCTTGTTGATTTCTGTGAGGATTATAACAGATATGTGATATCACAACTTACTCAAGAGTTTGTGATTATTGTGTCAAATTCTGAAGTGTATACACACATTAATTTATTTATTTTTTAAACAAGCTAGTATGCCCAATACCTATTGTGTATACCTAAGTGAGTGTTCAGGCACTACGGTAATTGCAGCTAAAGTTACATTGTGGTTCTGTTCAATATTCTCACACACTGATATCTGGTTGGCATTGCCAATAGCATGTCCAGCTTACTAGAGTTCAGTCTTAAAGGGGAACTAAAGTCCCATTCTGAAAAAAACACAATTAGGCAGGCGATTATTGTCCCTTCTGCAGTAACTGTGTCCTAACTGCCTGATCGCTGCCTAGCTGTTAAGTTGCGCATGCACAGCTGAGCAGTGATTGCCAGGGAAACCCGCCAACCCAATCGGCAGCCTGTGATGGAACAGTGATAGGAGAGTTCTGTGTGTTTTTAGTTTTTGTTTTTTTCTTTGTTTGAGCAAAGAAATTATTTTTTAAATAAATGTTCAGATGTACTTTTATGATATTAGGAAAGCCAAGAAAGCGCAGCAGAAGCTGTACACTTTGAATGAAACTTGATATGTAGCCATATTGCCAGGTAAGAGGTTCATCCTCTGTTTCACTTAGATGTGTTTGAATAGCAGATCCAATTCATCTGCTTACAACTTAATAGTAAAAGGACCAGGCGAGTTAATGAGGCATTGGCCAGGTCGCACACTTACTGGTAGCAAGTGGTAAATTTTAAATGAACTGTACATGTGCAATATTTTTTTTATAAAGAACATATGTACAAACAAGTCCTTTAAGGACTTTCACTGATTGCTTTAGGACAAAAAATTAAAATATTTCACACATAAGGTCATGAGTCTTGTTTCTATTTAATATATCCATTTTGTAAATCCAAGTATCTGTAGGTTCCTAAATAAAAATTACATTCTGTATGTCATGAGCTTCATCATTAGAGTAATATGTCTCAACCAGGGTTCCTCCAGAGGTTGCTAGAGGTTCCTTGAACATTGATCCATTTGTGACTCTCAGGTTAGATGAAGTGATGCCAATGAGTTTTTTGGTTATCTGTAAGGGAGACGGTCTAACCACTGCCCCGCAATGTAAGAGGCATACTTGCCAATGACCACAAGGTCAATGTAGGTTGAGCTGTGGATAAAGTAATTATAGTCATAAAAGCCATATCAAGTGATCCCACTGTTTATTAAATTTCAGAGAGGAGTGCAGCATGTGTGCCCTAGCTCATTTAATGCCATCAATATTAATCATCATATCCCCATAGTTTTGTCCTTAAATAATTTTAATTCTCTGTATATGATTAGATATAGGCACAAATTTGCTAACAACCAACTTTAGTGACAGAGCAGTAATTACATAACATATTTTGTGCGCAAGCTAGACTTCCATCATGTGCAGATGTTGTTAGTAAAATGTTTTGTTACTTTGTTTCTTATATATACCTGTACATGAGGCAGGAGGTGATGGCAGGATGCTCTATTTAGAGTACTTGCAGCATCTTTGTAACCCTTTTTGTTTGTTTTTCTTTTTTGGATAAGGAGAGGAGGTAATTTTATTTTGCTGAAAACTGTGTATAGTTTACCATTAACCATGGACTATTTACTTGTATTTTGAAGTATGTTAATGTTGAACATTAAAGTTTCATCTTGGCATTTGATGTTATTTTTCTGCCTTTGAAGTTTCCCTTATTCCATTCTGTGGATTCCCCACCATGCCCTCCTCTTAGCCGCTGTGAAACAAGACCCCAATGCAGAGAGATTTAAGAGCGCGGGATAATTGGCGTGTAATCCTCCGCGCATGCACAAACACGTGTGTAGATGCTAATGTTACTGTAGCAGCCGTTCCCAGTAGCACTGCCAGCTACTAAGCATAGCTGGTGTTTACTGTCTGCACTTAGGCTGCCAGCTGCCAAATTAGACCTGCTCAATTGCTGCACAGCAAACTGGAATTCATATTTTACAGCTTATTGCCCTTGTTTTTTGTGTGGACAGACAGATAGTACATCTGTAAATGACACTTCTATATTTTACCGACTATAAGAAAAAGAACACTTATCTAGTTTGTCACTATAATGTCCTATTGTACACTTCTCAAACAGGTGCCCTAATTATTTGCTCCTTCACAATATAGACATATGTAGACATGACACAAAAATGACCAGCACATTTAAGGTAGAATTTTTCAGGTGCTGTGACATTACACGGGCAATGTATATGCTTCGACCAGAGAAATAACATTGATTCATTTTCTGCATTGGAGGTCCTCTGAATTAATGCATTAAGTTTTGGGACAAGTTCTGTGTAGACTTATCAAAAAAACAAACCACACTGTTTTGATGTGTTTAAATAATGCAGTTTTCTACTTTCCATTATTATATTATTATACAAGTGAAACAATTTTTGTCCACAGTAGTACATTTTGCAGTCCTGGGTTTAAATCCCTTAGAATCCTCCTAAAATATGGGTGTGTCTGTGAAATTACACATAGGTTGTTGAAGTAGATGAAGACTGGTATAAATTAATCTAAGTATCCTGAATTGTGTTTTATATGCTATTCTCATATGTAAACATGAGAAATGAAATGTTTAAATTCCAGCATTTTATTCCAAATTTTGGTTCTGAAATCGTTAGAGATTTTTGCACTTTCCTACCTATAAATTTCCAAAAAAAATTTGCAGAATGATTGAGATCCATCATAAAGCATATGACAACTGGGGTGGGGGATCTGTAAACTGAAGTACAGAGATCTCAAACACTCCTCAAGAGATGAGAGCTTAGTAAGTGAAAAATTGTTGGCAGGACTGACCCTTTAAAGCCCAGCTGAAGTATTTTTTTATTTTTGTGTACATTTTTAATGTAGTATAGGGTAAAATCTGCTGTGTTTTGGTGTTCTTATTCCTACTGGGGAAATGTGACTTATTAGACAGAAAGTGGTGAGAATTTACACATCATGGGCAGTAGAACAGCATTATTATTTTGATGAATCTAACCTTTCTGTATTTTTTTCTGCCTTGTCTGGGCCCATTCACACCGCTCCATCTTAGTGTATTGCAGCACAATTCAAGCGCATGTCCTGTCCAGAATGAACAAAAACTTGGACATGCATAACTTTTATGTTAATATGTTATATATAAGTTTGCACAGGAGATGGTTGGAAGCTATAGACCTTGCATAGTAGACATGTTACATGAAACTGTTAGAGATCACTGTTCTTTATGGCCCATTAAAGAAAAAAAAATAAATGTGCTCCTTGTGGCCCTCTAAATTTTATATCGGAAGAAAAAACATAAGGCAGTTTCCTTACGCCACTAAAATGTGTTCTTATGTTGCTGGATTATAAAGGGGTTTATCATCGTTTTTCCCTAGCTGCACTACTAGAAATAGAGTACAACGGGCAGCACGGTGGCTCAGAGGTTAGCACTCCGGCCTTTGCAGCGCTAGGTCCTGGGTTCGAATCCCAGCCAGGACACTATCTGCATGGAGTTTGCAGGTTCTCCCTGTGTCTGCGTGGGTTTTCTCCCACATCCCAAAAACATGCAATTAGGTTAATTGGCTTCCCTCTAAATTGACCTTAGACTACATTAACCACATATGACTATAGTAGGGGCATCGATTGTGAGCTCCTATGAGGGACAGTTAGTGACATGACTATGGACTTTGTACAGTGCTGCGTAATATGATGGTGCTATATAAATACTGTGTAATAATAATAATAAATTGCATACACTTGTAATGTGTGCGCACTTTTTTTTTTTTTTAATAGAAATTTAAGTGACCTCTGTTTAATAATAATCACTTTTTATGTTGTTCAGTTTAAAACCAGTTTGTAGTTATATTGTCCCGCAGTAACCACTCCCTGCAGCCTTATTCAGTTTTCTTCTCAATTCTTCTTGATTTACACCGTGGTCAAAGTGTGGGTATCAGACTCACTGTAGGACTTCTACAGCTCTTCTTTTGTTTTGCTGGTTTTTTAATGCAAGCTAGTCATGGTAATTTAATTTCTTCCTAGCAGCTCTAAGCCCCCCTATTTTATTTAAGGATTAATGATTCTGAACTTTTCCTCTGGTGCATCTAGGGGATGAGGAAAGCAAGGAAGCAGTTTTGTCATTTTGCTGTCATGATTAGGCAGACATGAGCACAGCTTGAGTGGGCAACTCCTTTCTGGTTCTTATTTTTCCAGGTTTTAATCCTCAGACTGTCATGTGTGGAGTGTCTGTTTTACCTCTTTGTTAGCTCTGAGCACTGTGTGTCATTAGGGCTGCCTTGATTTGAAGCATGATATGGAGCTGCTCTCGGTCACATGAATACCAGTGCTGGCATTTGGCTTCCTCTGTGCAGGGAGAGAATGCAGCTGCTTGGAGTGATCTTCAGAGCTGTCTTGTGATAGAATTCTTCCAGCGCTCCGAAATCGCTCCAAAGTGGCCCCAGTCATAAAGATAAATTTTTGTCTTTGTGCCATTGTACTTCTTTTTTTTTTTTTTTTTTTTTTATTTGTAAAGCACATTTGTTACATTTTTGTGTAGAAGCACAATTTAAAAAATCATCTGAACCCAAAGGAATGATACAGGGCAAACTTTGGGTCAAATCTAAATTTATGACATACAGAGGTAGACAAATTGTTTGGGAATTCAGGACCTAGCTAAAGCAGTTTAGCAGATAGCAGCAATTTAAGAAAAGATATATCTATGATCAGGGTTATACCATATTCATCTTGTTTTTTTTTTCATATAAATATTTAAAAAAAAATATTTTGTAGCTTACTTTCACAGCACAGTAGCATATGAGAAAAAATATCATGATGCTGTCATGCGCTGTACGACAGGTACTTCATACACACAATCGATAAGATATTATTGGTTCCATGTAGTGGAATGCAAAAGTGTTACTGCTCCAAGAGTTGTGGTGCTGTTGGTTTTAAATGGCACCTTATCTACAAAACACACACTAGTGCAGTATAGGGAGATGTGCTACAGTACAAACTATGACAGGACATATTCCTCCTCCAAAAATAACTTTGGCCTTAGTAGCACAATCCATTTAATTTTTTTCCTGAAGAAAAAATGTAATACGGCCTTATGGTTCCGAAGAGCTAACCCAAAAGGTAAACTGGTAGTGTGAGTTTGGTAACTCGCTTTCCAAATGCATCTCTTCTTGTCCATTTAGAAATGAAGATATTTGGTTGGCCCACAGGAGTTTGCCAACTTTCACTAGTTCTTGTTATGCTATAACTATGTTGAAAGTGGTTTTATTGGTGAAATCCTTACTGGTATAATCCTTACCAAGCTCTTGAGGGAATGATGAATTGACTTAAGTATAGAAACCTTTGGCCACTTTGAGGCCCGTACAGATTTGTCTAGATCCAGGTGTTACTGGTGGTAGGTGTACATGACAGAGGTAGACAAACAGTTTTACTAGCCAGTCGTGTTGTCAATTAAAGTCTGCAATACGAACTAAGACCAAGAGCTGGTAATTGCACAGATGTAAGTGGCCATACTTTATCAGTTAATGATGAGATTACTAGCCTATTTATAAGGACCCCCCTTCCTCCGTGATCTGCCTTCTAAATTTATTTTTCCACATATAGATCTTGCACTCACAATACATATTTTGCTTTATCACACTAAAGATTCGTTCTGCACTGTTAAACAGATGTCCAATAATTTTTCTGATCAGCTTACAGAACTAGCTCGTATGGGTGGTGAGGTTATGGTTCAGTTACCAAACTTATGCCTGCAAACCATGCTTGTGGTCATTTTCTTTACCTGTTGTGGCCAAGCCTTTAATCTACCTAGTTGAGCAGCTGTTGCGTCTTTCCCTCCAGGTTCTCTTTGGACAGTGAATTAACAATATAGCCTTTCTCAAGATAGTGGTGCCCCGGGCCCATAAAGATTTAATTCCAGACCAAAACATTTAGTCACCTTACCGAATAAGAGAGGTTATTGGCTGCTCTAACTTAAAAATCCATTGGCGGTTAAAATTTGCCTTTATTTCAATACAGTAACCTAAAACATAAATTCTTATCATTTTCAGTCTTGTATCTTTAGGATAAGATGTACTTAATTTGACTTGACAGTGAATATTAGGTGGATATGCTTGGGTTGGTATTTTATTTAATAATTAGCAGTTAAGCTTACATTCTGCTGGCGGCAACCTGTGTTGGCAGGAGATACACGGGCGGCTTCAGTGCCAGACTACAGGTACTTGGCTGTCTGACATAAAGCATTCTAGGAAATGTATTCTAGGTAACCAGAATAGCTTGTAGCACAATCCTGACATTCTGGAATGGTTGCTTTTGAATTGGGAAATCCCAGGGCTTGAAGAAAGCTGTATTTTGTTTAGTTTTTTTTAATTGTTTTCTCACAAGTGTAAAAACTGATGTTTCCTATCCTTTAGGTATTTGTAAAAGCGAGAAATGCAATAATAATGGTAATTAACTGTAAGGCATTCTAACTCTTTTTTTTTTGTTAAGATTTTGCAATGTTCTGCAAAACACACTGAAGAGAAAACTGTGGTCATCATTGATCCCTGTGGTCACAACTGCCAGCATTATCTGTGACTGCAATACCTAACCTCACTGCATTTGTGCTGGTGTTTGCTTTACTAACAGCATCCATTTTCCCCAGCATTGGTGTTAGTAAATGTATTAACCCTCAGCATTGGTGTTGGAGGACATAATATTAGCCTGCAGCATTTGGGTCCATGGCAGTACCCTTAACAGTGGATCATTGGTGTACAGTTTCAGGGGGTTTTTTTTTACTTATTTTTACCTCTACATTAACATCCGTTGTCTCATGTCCTGCTCTTCTTCCTCCCACTAGGTAGGGGGAAATTTCTTCACTTTGGCCACTTGGTGTTGACTTCTGTGCCGGTTGGAAAGATGTTGAATTTCATTACCCTGAGTCTTGCTTCTGCTCAGCAAAGCTCTGCAGGTGCCCATCAATTGGCAGACACAGTCTATGGAGGGCTGTACAACAAAAGCTGGGGCCTTGTGTTTGGCACCAGGGGTATAAAACCTTGATAAAAAATTATAAATAGGCATTCATCAATTGTAGCTAAATTTTTACAAGAACTGAAAATGTACTTTATGAAAATACTGTATTTAACTGAATGGGGGTGGGATGTTCTCCTTGAGTTTGCATACGGTGCTCGCTCTAGTCCCCCTCCTTCACAAAACCAAGAAATGTTCTGTAGGCTATCTCTTTATTAGGTTGACCATAGAAGGCTATCTCTATGTTAGGGATGTAAATTCGGCCTGGACAGTAACAACTGACCGTGCTTGTGGGAAAATGGCCCTCACCGCATATAGCTTTGCAGTATACAACTATATATTAATGTTCTGTGGGGAAGATACAGCAGATAAAAAGTTTTAGTGGGTAATACAGTAGCATGTCAGTCGCTTCATGTTCTGTCCACAGCTTTACATAAATACTGGTAGATCGATAAGATGTCCACTTCACTTTGTAACCGCAGATAACTTTAAAAGGACTTTTGCTTCTAATTTTAAAAATGGTCTTAGAACAAATTGCAGGTTTTTTTGTTCTGAATTTTTTTTTTCTTTTAATATATTCAGCATTACATTTTGGTTGTGTTGAATAGTAATAAAGGTATTATTAATACAGTCATGACACCAGTAAATATAAAATAACTAATTCCTAGGGTCTGAAGAAAAATATCTGTATACTTATTGCACAGGATGCATACCACGGTTGCTGGTGGATTCCTTACAAAAAAAAAAACTTTTCACTAGAATTGAAATGTAATGTTCTTGATTGCATTTGTATTGTTGGATGTTTTTCTGCTGTTTGTTCACCAGTTGTGATTCGGTGGTGAGGGTTGTACCAAGCAGCTGCACAGTCACTGGCTGTTTTTTCCTGTTGGTGCTTTGTGTGGTTGTTTCAGTTTATAGTAAGCACAGGTGACGGATGAAATTTATCTGTGGTTTCCTCTAGCATTGCTTCTAAGCTCAAATCCTGTTGGAAAGCAAACTCCTTTATGTTTAGCTAAGAAACTAATATTTTATATATGACCCTTTACCATTTAATGTTATTAAAATTTCCCTTTTTTTTTTCCTTTTTTTTCCTTTTTTTTTGCCTTATAGGTAGATAAAGTACAAACTTACATACTAAACTTTCTGCAGCTTTCAAAAAATTGGGCAGCATAGCCATTTGTTCCTTCTGATTTAATCTTTTATAATTCTAATTACTTCGATCGAACGGCTAAAAATTTCCCACTAACTACCCTCAAATGCTCAAACCACTTAAAAACATGTGAATCTCTTTTTTAAATTTGCACTTTAGGTGGGTGAAATATCTACTGTGTCTGGTTTAAAAATGGCAGATAGCACTAAAGATGGGAAGATGTCCGCATAGATGAGGGATTTTGTTAAATGTTCAAATTTCAACTGGTTTATCCATGTTCATCACACCTATCTCTTAAAACGTACAGTAACAAAAATCTAGCTGGGTATGTTTGTTGTGCAATGGTAGATTCTGGTGTATCTATTGCCTTTCCATTCATCTCTGCTGAGGAAAAACAATGCAAATACTGCCAAATGGCGCAGTTTGTCCACCAAGGTGGCTATCGAGGGTTAGAGGATGAGAGGGAAGTTAGTCGTTGGCAAGGTCAGCAGCCACCATGTTAGTTGATTTTATCAACACTGTTAAGGTAGGCTGCCCATAGCAAAAATTCAAAATTGTGTGGAGAATGTTTGCCAATGTTCTTTAATGGCAATGCAACCCTGTCTGCACATTTTACATTTGAATTAAACTTTACTTCAGGAAAAAAAAGTTAATAATTTCTCTGCTTGCCCATGCTAGCTGAAGTCTGAAGGAGCCAAGGGTTTGGGAGGGTTTAGCTTCTGTGTCCCCTGTAACTTGACAAGATGCCTGCTACTACATTTGCTTGCCTGAATTCTCCCATGTCTCTCTGAAACTTGTTTTACCTTGGTACTACAATGGGCCTGACGTTCCTACGTTCAGCAATAAGCGTCAGGCATTTCCATTCTGTCAGTGAGTGTGATTTCATTTTTGACATTGTCATTAAATAGGAAGATGCCATCTGGCACGGTTTATTAGGGTGGATTGTAGTAATAGTGAAAAACAGTTTTGGAATTAGGCAGGCACCTATTTTATTTAGGTATACTTTATTTCTATTGTGATAGAATTATTGTGACACTATCTGCATGGAGTAATAAATATAAGGATAAAAATAATAAATATTATGACTATGCTAAGAACATTAGGTTGTGAACCTCCCTTGGGGACAATTAGTGACATGACTATATAAAGTTCTGTGAAAAAATTAGCCTTTCAAATATCTCCAAAATTTTAAATATGCATGAGGATGTTTTCGTTACTCAATTTTCTAATAATTGAGCAGTCAATCAAAAGGCCAACTGAAGAATCAGTTTTTATACGCTTGTGTATTTGCTAGACATGGTATCCTGCAGACTTGGTATTCTCTTCTCTGTGGTGTTGTGCAACCCATAGCACTCTTGTCTCTTATGCTTGCAACACCTCCGTCTGCCAGTACTGCAAAAATCCATTCACATATTCTGTCATCATATTGAAATCCCCATCTAAACTTTTTTCTCATCACCCAAAACTACATAATGTTCCTGGCAGATCCCCCAAGGAAGCCGATAGGTGAAACGCCTTGGGATACGAGACGTTGGCATCGTTTAGGCTGTATATGTACTCAGGGATTCCTTTGTCTAGTGAAAAGGTCTCAATTCACAGTTAAATGCATTTAGCATTGACTGATTCCCCTTGTTCACTTGCATATTATACAAATTATGTGTTGTATATGATGTTCGATATAATACACGTAACATACTTTTTTTTGCCAAAAAACCCTGACTTTCACCTCTTCTTTATTTTTTGTATCTATAGATTGAGTTGCTGAGATCTATAGGTTGCATGTGTACACTGTGGATAGATTAGGTACAAATGACAAGGATGGGATGGGTCTGCTTGATCTTTATGGTTTAAAGAATTTCATGTATAATATGCTGGCCTCGTTTGATTGCAAGTGTACCTAAAACCATTTTTATTAGTAGGGAGTAGTTATTGGTTCTGTATGCCTTTTTTCTTTCTTTATTCATATCCTGTCTGTGGTGATTCAATAAATGGAATGCAAAATTCAAATAACGCAATGTAGAAATGATTATAGTTGGCAATTAGAGGTAAAAGTACTGCAAATGTTTGTGAAAGAAGAATATTAGTTCTGTTTGAGTGTGAGGACATTAGGAGCAAATATCTTTCTGCTGTATTTACAAGAAACTATAACTAATTACAAAATGGCCATCTTGTACAGTTGTCTTCCTACATTAACAAGCATGCTTTTCTCTACTACAACTCCCATATGAAATAGGAGTACACTGAGGGTAGTAGTGCGGAGATGCAGCAGGTTGCCTTCTGAAGATGATTATTCTGATTGATTCAATATGTGTTAAATGCAAGTAACAGGCATGAATTTGTGGTTTTCAGTGCTATAGGGTGGGGGATGACCCCCTGAAGTGACACACAGCATAGCCCGGAGCCCCTCTCCGCAGACTGCATGTCAGACCCCTGACATTAAGCTGGTTCTGGAAGCTGCGGTGACAGATTATATTCATCATCCTCTGGACTTTGTTGGCAAGCTGTACATCCCCATTCCGGGCCCCCGAACAAAAGAGGTTCCACAAAGCATTCACCCTTCTCCCCACCTTCCATCCCATCGCCCTCCTTCCCAGATGTGTTGCTCCTTTAAAAAAAAAAAGGGAGAAGGTGGAAGTGATGCTGTAAGAAACATCTGTATAGTAGAGTCAGACGTGGTGCAGCTGCTGCTTAGCCCTGGCAGGCTGTGAGCTGCTGTCTGCTGGGGTTTACTTCTGTCTGCATTGAAACATGTCTTATAGAAAGGGGGGCAGGAGAGAGGGAAAGGAGGGGGTGGCATGGGGCCAGCACCACTTACCCTGCCCTCTCCTCCAAGCCCCCCTGCTTCCCTCTGGGGCCAGACATGGAATTAATGTCCTCTTTCTGCTCTGGGTACTTCAGATCGCTGGCAGCACACGGCAGGATGTGGGATCTCTCCTTCTCTCTCTGCGCCTTGGCTGACTTTTTTACCTCTCGAAGAATTTGGAAGGCCGTGAGATTCCCCCCTCTCCCTCCTGCCCTCCCCCTCCCTTTCTCATCCCCGCCTCAGCGCAGTGAAGTTTTTCAGCCTGCTGATCTCCCTGCTGTGGCTTTGCCCTAATAGATTTCAGATGTTGACACTGTTGACTTCAGTACCAAACTATTTTACATGTGATCTGCTGTATTTCCTGAGGAAATCTGCAAGATATTTATTAAGAACTAATAAAATAAACCTCTCCCTGAGATTTGAGGTAGTATTCAATTCTCCGAGCTGTTCTGGTTTCCCCTCTCACCCAGGCTGTTTGTAACCTCTCCTGTTAGCAGGAAAACAAAATTGGTTTCAAAAAAAAAAGAAAGAAAAAAAAAAGTTGGCTCTTTCCGAAATACCATTACTCTTTATTATGTATCGATCTGGGTCATTCGGTCAAAGTGTAGATGTATGTAATTATTTTCCTGTGCTGATGTATGTGCTCGCATATACCCTTGGCCGCTGCCTGTACACCTTGTTTTACACTGAACACTTCCACGCACACTGAAGAGATTGCAAATATATATATATATATATATATATATATATGTATGTATATATATTTTAACTTGCAATCAGTAGGTCAGTCTACACAATTCAGTTTTGATTACTAGTTTGTTAAAGCATCTTTCTTTGTCTCAGGACCAGTGTGTCCTTTTCCTGCTGTTCCAGGAAAGCGAGAGTCCCGCGTCTCCTGTAGCATTCTGCAAATTGTGAATGAGCAGGTAGAATTTGCAGTCACAGCCTCTGTTGCAGAGATTTTGCCACATTTGTTCCAGAAAGATGGGTCCTCTGGTTTCATAGTGCCAGAAACATCACAATAGTCAAGACGAGTAATGGCAGCAATATTAGCCAGTCAGCTGCTTTGTGGTACGTAATGATTTGCATTCATCTAACTTCCTGTGCCACGTTTTTTGTTGCCAGTATATAAATACAAAATATTATACATAAGAACTTGGTGGGAGAATCTTTCTGGTGGCATCTCCTGAAACCTGGAATATTCATTTTGGTTTATTTTGACCTTTTAGATGGGTTGGATTTTTTTTTTCTTTTTTTCTTTTCTTTTCTGCACCCCTTTTGTTCTTTATTTTGTGTGCCAAGATAACCACAATGTTATAGCTCTGAGGTTAATCGGAGATGTTTTCAGCATTGAAGGCATGTTGGATGAAAAGTCAAATATCTTTGGTTTGTTTTTATATACCTTTTGGAAGTATTTTGTTTTATCTGTTAGATATTTGCAAAAAAAAAACTCTTTTCAAAAATTCAGAGCCATTCTGTGTTTTTTCAAAGAGCATCATAGTTCTTCTTAGTCTGCAGAATAATTGGCTTTTGTTTTAAATATAAATGTATCTTAATTGTCATCTTCAGTGGTTTAAAAATCATAGTCATGCAACGATTTCTGAGGAGCTCCCAATCTAAAGTTCTACCAAAATTCATTACAGAGACTAAGGATAATTTGAAGGGAAGCCAGTTTGTATTTCCATGTTGGAAGATAACCAGGCTACAATGAAGGAAACACTCACAGAACATGCAAACTGCATTTAGATAATGTCCTGGGTAAGATTTGAGCCTGGGCCCCTAGGTTTTAAATGCCATAGTGATAGATACTATGCCACTTATGTTATGAAGATCTGAAAGAAGTCAACTAAAGTCCTGTATGTTGTCGGTCCCTAATATCGGCTGCATTTCTGGGGTGATTTTGTATACTAGCATGGAATAAAGGGCTTAAACTTGTTCAGTTACATGATTTTCTCTTTGGAAAATTGCTTAGGCTGTGTGAATGACATATGACTATGATGGGGACATTAGATTGTCAGTCCTTTTGAGGGACAGTTTTAGACTTTACTGTGGGTTTCATAAGCCCAGCTTATTATGTCAGTACATTATTAATAATGGATTGCAGAACTGTACCGCATGTTTGTTTATGAATTTTTTTTTTGTCCCACTTACACTTTGACATAAGCTTTTATTTCGGATTTTTGTAGATGTGTAACACCTTTGATGTCAAAACATAATCCTTACATACAAATTCCATGATTCAATAAGATGTGTGCAGCCGTAATAAGAATATGAAACAGACATCCTGTATTGATTGCACTTTTTTATTTTGTTATGTCATGCAAAGTAATCCAGAATCACTTACAACCCAAATTACCAATTTTTGGCACACTAAAGTTTGATTTGCGCTCTCTATTGACATACCATCAAATTCTTCTCTCTTTTTAGTTTTTCTTTTAATTTTAAATAGTGGGAGAGTTTAGATTCTGGATGGTTTTATTGCTGTTTTTGTACCAATTTGGGAAGATTCATCCTATTTGTACTTATGACTGCTTAAGAAAGTAAGGGAATTACAGACTTTGATTTTTCCTCAGAACAAGATCTGAGGGGAAAATATTCCAGTCTAGATGACCAATGGGAGATTCCCTTCCTGTTAGCAGATTTCATTTAACTTCCCGTTTCAAGGTAAATGACTTGCGTATAAATAGAAAACAATAAAAAAAAAAATAACCCTAGATAAAACCTAAAAAGTGTGTGTGTTTATCTAGCTGGTTGTTACTAAGTTCTGCCTACCAGTTTTTACAACCAGAGGAAAGGTCTAACTTTACCCTTCCTTCGATTTCTAGCTAATTATTAGAGCACCCGCCTATTCCTGGCTCCCGGAACATTTAAAAATATATGAACAGATGTACATCCATGTGCATATTTGTATGTTTTTATTTCTGTATTTACCATAACACATTTATACTGGCAAGTGTGCCATTTCTTTGCATGGTTGATTTGAAATGTTGTCTTTGTTGGTAGAGAGGATTGGGAATGGGAGAGGGGTAGAAAGGATAGCTCTGTATAGGTAGAATACTCCATGTAAAAGTACCATTTGGATTTAAATTAATATAAACGCTAACAATAAACTTGTCTTATGTACTCCCTTTGGACAGTTTTAATTATACTATTGGAATCACAACTGTTCTGAAAAGCTCACAGGATGGCTATGAATATGTATTTAGATGTCTTCTTGCTCTCACAGAGCCTTTCTCATTCTTACTTTGGATCGCAAATATATGAACCATTATATTGTAAAGATTTAGGAGCAAGAATGGTTGAGTAATTTAGCAAAATAAAACTGGGCAGGGCTGATACCACTCAGTCCATAAAAATCCTGCATGTTGTCAGCCCTCTATAGGGCTTAAATCTGAGAGCATTTCTAGCAAATAAACTGATATGTTATTCTGTATTCACAGTCTTTATGTAGACAAAGCATGGGCCAGTGTTCATGTATATGACATTTACTGTGTTTATGCATGCATATGTAATTCTCTTTGGATTGACAAGGACAAAAGAACAGGTTGTACATTTCCAATTAGCTTTCCTGTACTGATAAACGGTAAAAATGTTAATGTCTGCAGCCACTGTGGTCATCCAGCAGACCTTGGCATTTGCTGGAAAAATCTACCAGGGGAATTTTAATTGTGAAATTCTAACTCGCAGCATGCCAGCCTTTTTTGTGCCATGCTCTATCACAAGATGTTATGAGCTGGCACTTGAAGAAAGCAGCACTTAATAAGAGCCACAAATAAAAAAGCCTTGTAATTGTCGTTGGCAGGAAAAGTTCATTCCTTCGGATGTGTCTGTATTTTCAGCCCTGCCCTGGCCATGTGCACAACAGCCTTTACTCCAGGGATGCTGGCACTGGCATTTCATTGCTGGCCTTGTGCAGCGAAGAAGTGCCATGTTTTACTTGATGCTAAATTGTGTTTAAAATGCCTGGGGCCAAGCGAGGCAGCAAATGTACAAAGATCTTAAAACACACATCACTGAACCTCTGCCATATTTCTGTAGCTCCCGGTGGTTGTGTAGTAATGTTTTAGTCATGATAGACTGTAATCAAATATGCAAATGTTTTTTGTAAAGGTAACCAACAAGAGCAGCTTTACAAGTTACCGCTCTAATGGCTCCACTTTTCTTGTTCTGGTGGCTCTATTCATTATTTTTTATAATCTAATGTCCTAAAACGGTCCGAATGTAAACCCGCTGCTGATTGCCCTTTGTAGTTGTGCAATGAATAAACTTTTTCTCTGTACTGTGTAACCAGAGGATGCAGACCTACAACTATGCCTAAGTGACAAAAGTACCAATCCAGGAATATAACATTGGATAGCAAAGTTATAAGAAAACCTCATATTTAAAAGTACAAGGTACCTTTTTATAATAAAGTGTTGTGTTTTTTTTAATGACTAGGGAAACATAGGAAAATGGGATGTGAAAACAAATCAAAAACAGATATAAAGTTACCTTGATACCCAAATGTACCTAAGGCCAATTCTCTGTAGGTGGCTGCCTGTATTAAAACATTGCATTAAAGGGTCTGTAACCCTAAACCTAAATTATACTTTGCTTATGTTTAAATCTTTTTTTATCAGATTTCTGCAAACCATACTGGTTGTCCTTGCCCAATGATTTTATCTGCTTCCTACTTGTGCTGCAGTCTTATTTGTTCAGGTACCCCCAGAGATACCTGAGAACAATATAACCATCTGTTATAGATCGAGCTTACCGTCTACGTCATATGGTGTCACTTAGTAGTAGTTGTACATACAGAATCCCCAGGTGAGAAAGAAATGTAAAATTTGGTGAGCTGAAATATGTTAGTTGTGTTCTAGATAATTCTTTATATAAAGTGTAACTTAACCCTGGGGATACTCACCTGTACCTTTTCCATTGCTGGCATCATCTTCTTCCATCATCTCTGTGCATGTCAGTGAACTTTGACAGATAAACATCCATCAAACATGTAAGTATATCTCTATTTCTTGCAGAAGGGAAATCACCTGTCCCTTTATTCAATAAGGACCTGCCTGATGCCAGATTTTGAAGTAGAACTTTCCGCTTTAAGGTCAACAATACTGTATTGACAAACAGGGAGTCTTTTACTTTATTTTATATTAGGTGGATGTTGAAAATGAACTAATAACCAAACAAGTATGCTTTGTTAGATCTAAACAGTCACAAAAATGCAATGTTGTCTTAATATGGGAATGCAAAACCCTAAACCCAGGTAATCATCCTATTTATCAATGTGACAAATGTATCCTAATCCTTTCTTTTTTTCACCCTGTCACTTCCACACTTAGACTTGTCTAAAGCAAAGATGTCCAGCTAATGCAGTTAGTACATATGGACAGGAAGTGGCTGCAGGCCAGCAGTAGATTGATCTAAAATTAAAGTAAAAGAAAAATTTTTTTTTTTAAATTGCTATTTAGCAAACTAGATGTCATCTAGTTAGTCTTTAGAATTACTTTGCAGGTGGATATATCATATTATTATATGATGATACAGCAGGCCATCTGCTCCCTGCTGTTTATACTACGTTTGGGTTTTTTAGAACGTGGATCTGTTTGAGGAACCAGCTTGTGATGTGTTTACTGTCACTAGGCAATAGCAGTTGTTGGCAGTTACATCAGTCATTTCTATCAGTCTCTCACCGTGTCTTTGTGTGGTGTGAGAGTCTCAGTCTGGTTTAGGGTTCTTCCCCTGTTTCAGTTCCTGGGGCAATAGGAACTGAAAGAGAGTGTTAATTGAGGAAACTGGCCCTCATTCACACGCTAGCCTGTAGTTCACACAGAGCACAGTGTCCTTGCAAATGCTGGTCAGTTTGATAAAATTCCTCTAAGCTATGTTGAAATGTCAGCTCTGGACCTTCTATATCAAGTGTGTTTGCTGATCACAGCAGATCTGTTTCTTTCAGTTAGAATTTTCACATATTTGATGACTTTTATAGGTGTGAAGTGTCTGTCATCCGCTGTAGCCAGAGTCTTGAGAATGAAGTGGCGGCTCTAATGTTGTATGCAGAATTTTTCTTGCAGCTGGCACATCACTTTCACTGCTTTCCTTTAGTTCTGTAACCAGCACTGGACTGAATGTAGCTTAAATTAACTTTCTGCTCAAGAAATGATCGATCATATTTGTCTGCAATCAGTACCTGTTGGAGATTTTATTATTTTTTTTTTTTGTGGTGTTGAGAATTTTCACAGTATGCAAATACATTTCTCATATCTGAAACATCTTTTAGATACTTTATGGTCCAGGAAAACCCTATTCCTATTATGATGCAGCAAATTTATAATCATTTGCTCCCAGGCAAGTGGTTTTCAGATTACCAGTAGATTGTTCAGAGGCACAGAGAAAACTCAAGTATAGACAAGTACAAGTTCAAGTGCTAATAGTATATTTGATGGACTTGACCTCATTTTAAAAGCTGTGAAGGAAAAAATACCTTCCCAGACATCGTGCTACCCAGTACTTTTTCATGTAACTGCAGCAGCTCGCATCTCCTATCTAGAGATTTTTATTTTGGTTTTTTATACTTTTGATTTAAAAGTTTGTGAGGGTTTGTAACTTCCCCCCTCATTGTTATGCATATTTTTACAAATAATATTTAGATGGCGCCCAAAAGACTGTTTTGTATTTCCCATTTCTGAGTTTATACAGCGATATGTGGGATTGTGGTGTGTTGGTCACCTGCAGGGCATTATCCACATATGATTCTGGCAGTGGGAAAAGTTCATTCATTTGTATTATCTGTCTTATTCTCCGTCCAACCTCTTTATCATGTCATGAGGGATTCCTTCTAAATGCAGCTGTTTCCTCTGACATCAGTGTAGAAAGAGCTGTTAGTGAGTGCAACAAGTCATAGGGCCTCTTGTATGAAAACTGGAGAAAAATAAGCGTATTCTATTGTCCCCAACAGCCAAGCTAGTTTCTGCATTTGTATATTTAAAAATATTTGCCATGCACATCACATACCTTACAACTTTTTGACATGGGAAAGAACATGAATATTTTTTTTTTTAGCGCCTGACTTTTTGGCAGGGTTAACTTACCTATAACTGTCAGTATCCATACAAATCTCTTTGTAGTCAGTTACAACACATCGTTTTGTTGCTTTGGATATAAACATGGTTTTCTTTAAATATTGTATTGAAGTAGATTAAGGCTATATTCACATATATTTATTCACGTTCATTACTTTCTCATGCCGCTCCATAGAGAACGAATAGCGGCATTAGTAAGGCGTACCAGCACCACTTACTGCTGTCACATCTGCAGATACTAATTTATTTAAGAACCAGCGCTGCAGCGCAAGTGATGGCATCTGGCAGGGTGACAACAGGGGGCCACACAGGATCGCTCTATCCTGAAGATCAGGTCAGTAAGGGGACCCTGATATTGATTGCCTTGGATGGACTACTAAAATCCTGCTAGACCGTCTAATGCTTCTTGTGTGGAAGGTGAGATGTACAGGGAAATTAAACTATCTTGCTTTTATAATAAAACTAGTCAATTTGAAAGAGTGGAATTAAAAAAAGGTGATGGCAAATCTTACTATTTAGAGTTTTTAACAGAAAGGCAAGGGTCCATGGTGGCCTTTGCAGCGCTTGGTCCCAGGTTCAAATCATGACCAGGGCACTATCTGCATGGAGTTTGCAGGTTCTCCCTTTGTTTACGTGGGTTTCCTCCTTGTACTCTGGTTTCCTCCCACATTCCAAAAATGGAGTTAGGTTATTTGGCTTCCCTGCCCTTAGACTGTCTTGAAGACATATGACTATGGTAGGGCCATTAGACTGTGAGCCCCTTTGAGGGACAACTAGTGACATGACTATGGACTATGTACAGAGCTGCGTAATATGTTGGCGCTATATAAATAACTGTATTATGATAATGAAAAGGATACATTCTCCAATGGAGACACGTGCTCCAGTAACAACTATCTAAGATGACTTCCCCTAATTTTGTAAAGATTTCTCTTACATAGCCAAAAAAGTTTGCCAATTATGTTTTTTGGTACAGTTGTATGTACAATGTGAATATGGGACAGGTTAAAGTATTCATTCATGTGTACTGGGTAAAAAAGTCTGCTTAGACTGTATTTAAATCTCTGAGCCAGTAAGAGTTTCAATCTAATGTTCTCCTCGTACATCACACTTGGGAGATGTTGGACAGAAATGGGAACATAATGCTGTGTATGTAAATGTTTATAGCCCAAGGCAATATGAGGAGAATGCAGTGCCCTAGTTTTCATGTATATTGGTAGAGTTAAAGACATCAGACATACAAACGCCTCCTAGATACGAATGGGTCTTCCCTGCTTGCTTGTGTGCAGGACGGACGTTTGAAGAGGGGGCTTTGATATGCAAAAAAAGTTGTTTCTTTTTGCATTTCAAAGTACAGCTTGCTCCAGAATTTAATGAATGCCTAGGTTCCATAATGTTTTTTTTTTTTTGCTTTGTTTGTTATTAGCTCACAGTAAGGATTTTATACAGTAACTGACACCAAGCTGCCTAATAATATGTTGAGACAAACATCTGTCCTAATTGCATTTATTAAAATAATGTACCTGTTCCGAATTACATACAAATTCAACTTAAGAACAAACCTACAGTCCCTATCTTGTATGTAACCCAGGCACTACCTGTATACAGAAATGAAACTGAACAAAATACAACTGGGCATGGTAGTTGGAGTACTAATCTTTAAAGCTGAGCGCTAGACAAAAAATGCATTTTTTGCTTGATAGATGGGGAGTGAAGACTAAATACCTTAAGGGGTATTTAAATGCACCCTAATCTACTACCCTAGCCCTTTCCATGGTTTACATTTTGGGTGGAGTTACACTTTAGGTACAGTTAAAATCTTAGTTCTTTTCTTACAACTATTTCAATGTAATAGACATTTGTCATCAAATGTTGCTTTATAGTTAGACAAACACTTGGTCATCCTCGTCTGCTTTGTGGCCGTCTGTCAGGTGGCAGCCTTCAACAGGGAGCAGTCTATTTACATAGTTACTGTGCCAGGATACTGGAAGTCTTCCCCACTTCTCCGTGTGTTGTGGTTTGGGGTATATGACTTGTTTGGGAACTCCAGCTGTTGGTACGGGGTATCTGTCTGCTCCTGTGTGTCAGACAGACTGGTGTTTGGGCTGCCCACTTCCTCTGAGTTGTAGTGGGATTTTCTGCCAGGGCTTTGTCTGAATGTGGACTGATTCATGCATGAAACCATCAATGTGTCTGAGAGATAAAGCACAGCTAATAACTTACAGGTGCTGTTAGGTGAGCAGTGTCTGTCCTTTCCCACTGGGTACTTGGCAGGATCATTCTGCTGGATTCACTGCCTGTTCTCATGATTAACTGGAACGTTTTGACGCGTGGTGGATATATGCGTCATCTGAAACGTGAAGCTCCTGCATGCAGACTTTCTAAAACTAGGTTTGTTGCTTTGCAAATGTATTGTACTTTCCTAAAATTTCCTCTGCATGAAAATGACATCCATCAAAGATTCTCCTAGGCACTCCTACTTTAAGAAAAAAGAAACTCTGATCTAATGTAAGGTTTTGTTTTTTTTAATGATGTGATAAAGATATTGCTACACATCTTTTTACTTTACCTTTTATACTCTGAGACTTTACTGGCTACAAATATCTGTCTGGTCTCTGATACGCTTAAAGCTGATCTTCAGACAAGTGTTTAAATACCTTAAATACATCTTAACGTATAATTATGTCTTTCTGTCTTACTAGTTCAGAGGTATACACAGTTTCCTTTCTGGCTGGTAGGTGGACCTGTTTTTAATCTGATGTGTTATTATTATTATTAATAAAAATATACAGAATTTATATAGCGCCAACATATTACACAGCGCTGTACATTAATAGGGCTTTCAAATTACAGACAGACAGTGACACAGGAGGAGGAGAGGACCCTGCCCTGAAGAGTTTACTATCGAAGCGGTGAGGGAAGTAACACACAATAGGCGGGGATTAACTAACACCTAAATATTTTGTCCTTGTGACTGGATAGTAAATAGAGTAGCAGCAGTTTGATGAGCTCATGTTACTCTTTCCTCCTTTTAACATGTTTTTATCCAAGCACATGACCACCACAGCACAGCTGACCAACTTCTTGTGATTCTTATCCCCCCTCCTTGTCTGTGCTTTGCACGAGACTTATACCAGTGTTGTATTTATGTGCTAATAAATAGACTTATTATTGTCTTTCTCCAGTTTATCTTCAAAGTAGGTTTTTAAAAATGTAGGCATTAAAAATGCTCAATTCCATTAGTTAAACCAATATAAAGTATTACTAGGCTTTCATGAAAAGTATTAAGCTATCTATATGTGTCCCAACAAAAAGGGGGTGTAGGGACTGTCAGCTTGGTGTAGGACTAGATGATGCTAAATATCTGCCAGCCAGAAAATAAACCAGGCTTTGTCTGAATTGTGTCTTCTAAGGTACACAGATCAGAGTACACAGTCCGATTCCTGCATATGCAGTAAAAATAAGAGTAAGCATTTTCAATAAGGGTGAGGAGCTTATACAACTGTACAAGGCTGAAGGTAAGGCTGGAGTTCAGCTTTAAGTACTTCTGCACAGTCTCTAGAATTAAAGTCTTTATATAAGCAGAAATTTTTGTTTTTTTTTTGTTTTAAGTGTAACTACCCAAGTTTTTTTAAATAAAAAAAATCTATATATTGGAGCCTATTAGACCTTGGATGTTGTGGCTTTGTTTATTTTCAAGCCACAAACATTTTTAAAAATGACAGAAAATGCCTGTTGATCTTTCTAGAAGTGTCCTCTTTGCTTGAGCTGACCTGGCTGTGTTATCTTTGTCCTGTAAATTACCAGTTTTATCAGCCCCATATAATGAAGATGAACAAAGCTTGTTCAGTCTGGGTCATTAAATGGAAATATCATTTTAATTTCTTGCTGGTGTCAGATTTTTACCACATCCGGTATATTTAACCAGATTTGTTGCATGACCATTGAGAAGGGTAGGACTTTTTTTATTAGAACACCTATTTGGTGTATACATCCAACAAATCTTTTGTATAGAAAGGGTTTTTACTCCTCCTCACTATATGAATGTGTTTATATGTTGAGCCACCTCTATATGGTATTTAAGTATAAATGAATAGACAGGAAAGAAAGAGGTTTGAGGCTCATAGGTTTTTCATGCAAAAAGTGAAGTGTATTGATTGATTATTCAGTATATAAGTCATCAAATGCACATAAACATATATTGTTTTCATCTCTGTCCTGTTACTAATTCACAGCGCAGGGTAGTTATACATGCTATATAGTATGGATTTGTCATAAATTATTACATATAACCATAATTTTCTTTCTAATTGGTAATGAGAAAAGGAAGTAACCCTCTGCAATTATCTTCTGGAGAGCACATAAAATATGCTCCCACCAGTGTTGAACTTATTTTTAAGCTGGGTGGGAAGAATTTGTAGATGGGTGGCAGCCCCTGTACTGGACTCAACTCCTCAGTAATCACCCAAAAACAGCCAAGTGGTTACTGAAAAGTGCTGGGTGGTACACCCAGCTAAAAGGGGCTGGGGAGAACACTGGCTCCCATGTTTCTTTATACAGTTACCTTTTAAGTGGTCACTGTCTTAAATAATTTACTTGCCATTAATTACACATTTTATTCTTCCAAACCCTACCTTTTTTTTATTCAATATTTTTTTTTTATACTGCCCTTTTCACACTTGCTGACGTGCCTGAAGGTTGGCTGACCCTCTCCTCTTTAGTATTCAGTAGGTTCTCTCTTGTAGCTCCCCCTTTGACTGCTCAGTGTATTACACACGTCTGCCGGTCAGCATCGTTCACTCTTTTCCTTCCATTGTCTGTTGTGTCATTTCCTCTGCTGTATTATGACTGAGAGCAGTGCTGCCTTGTACCTTTTAGCAGACTCATTGGCAAGGGGACGTGTTTATCCCCTTTCCTGGAGATTATCTATGCAAGCGTTCTCTGACAGTTACAATAACAAGGGCAGTGTGTTGTGTTTCCCAGAGAAAGGGCCCTCTCTGCTGAAAGATGTATAGCACTAATTAGAAATACATAGCATCCGGCCACATGGCAGCTTTCTCCTCACCGCCCGCTTCCTGCTTTCAGACAACATTGACGACAGTTGGTTTATGTTTTCCATGAGTATAATGTTCTCTGAGAAACCAGAGAATGTGTCTCAGATCGGTGGGAAGAGCTGATAATTTATAACCTTTCCCTAGCTCAGGTAGATTTATTACCTGAAGAAAAAATTGTAAAGGTGGTTGGAATCACCCCATATCTATAGTTCAATAGGGCTTGGTGTTACTCTCCATTTATGATACTAGAACAAAAGGATCATATTTGTAGTATTGTGATCATTTTAATGTTTAGTCAACATTGCAACAGAATGCTTTATTGAAGAGACAATCCAGTCAAAAAAAATATTAGGATTGAACTCATGCACAGCCCAAACAGACATTGCAGCAATCCGCTGTTGCCACCACCCATGTGAACACAAGATGGGTTGCCCAGCTACCAACATCAATTGAAAGATCTTGATTGTATGCATGTTAGCTGTGATATGATGTATAGGACTGTTGGCTCATAATATATAAAGCTGTTCTGTTAAAGGGCCTATCCTCCTGTGTTACCTGGATAAGGAGCTCTGTCCACTTCTGTTCCCTTCATGTGTATGGGAAATACCACATACAGTAGCATGAGGATTCTGCTTTTAACAGATTTATATTTATATATTTATGAAAATGAAGAAATGTTGGCTATATTCTTATGTCTGTATTGTCTCCAAACATTGAATTTGTGTTTTTTTGCCTTCATAGTTTTTACGTTGAGGGACAAAGAAAATTCTTGACTTTTTTGCTGTTTGTGGTAATAAAGTAAAATGATGTGCAAAATAGTAATTTTCTTGCAAATTATAATAAAGGATTTGTATTAAAACTTGAAAATAAAGCTTTAGTAATGCATTGTTATAGCATTACATTTAGAAATGGTCCTGAGGTTCTTGAAGTCTAGCTAAAGAAAAATCAATAGGTTTGTGCTGAAATATTCTTACATACATCAGATATATAGAGCACAAAAAACTTCCTGGTCACATGCTTTCAAGGTGGTTCATTGCCATTCAGTTACATATTGAGAGATTCACAGTCTTCCTTATTCTTGATTGTCCAATCTTCCCTAAAACTCTTCCCTTGAATCTTCTGTTGCAGGTTTTTGTGGATGTTTGCACTACTGAAATGTTTGCACACCTACTTTGTGTAGCATACTGAACTATGAGACAACTGTACAACCATGCACCACTTTAATAAAGTCCTGTTTCCTAAAGAATTAACTTCTTGCTGTGTTGCGTTTAATAATTAAAATATTTTATTCTGGTTTATATGTGCATTCCAGTGATGAAAAAAAAAGAACTGAAAGGTTCAGAGGATGCAGTCTTACGAAATATTTCTTGTGAAGCAGTGGGGAAAACGTAATGGCAAAATAGGATTTTTTTTTCTTTTGTGCACTTGAGTGGGTTGCCTATTGTTGCTTTGGACAAGCATTTAGCAGACAGCGGCAGAATCATAGAAACTAAGGAACCAAAGCCTTGTGTACAGCTACAGCCAGCAACCCCATTAAAGAGGAACTAACCATCTCCTAGATGAGACTAACACTCTATTACCATTTGATATACTGAGAATTAAATATGCTCTGCCTGCACATCATTTTCTTTTTTATCTCCAGGTTAGATCCTTTTTTTTTTTTTTTTTTGAATGCCTGGTATACAGCCGAATTTGATATTACCAGTGCCTATCTTGCAACTTTTGGGAGAACATCCAGGCACTCCATTTCTTATATCTATCCTATTTATTGGATATCCCTTTTGATAAGGCGTCTGTACTACCTTTTGTACACCGCTGGGCTTTGTTTTTAGCGATCCCCTACTTAGACACTTGAGTTGTTGGAATCCATCTCGTCATGTATCTGTAGAAATATAATTAGTGAACAGTGGAGGGAAGTTCAATTATACATAAGGCGTATCATGCCTTCAATATTTCTCTAAACCCTCAAAACACAGTAACTTGGCTAACTGCATGTCCCAAATGTGATATTGGTATGGCCCCTTTAGAACATGTGCTGTGAGAATGTCCCAGCATTTCTAGGTTTTGGATTAATGTTTTTGAGCTTACTCAGGTGATTACTGGACATAACCGGCCACTCTCCCCTCAATTGGCTCTATTGCATGGGAGTGCGGTGTACCAACTCATTAATGTCCCGAATACGCAGACTTTTGCTTTTTAGCAGCAAAAAAGAGTATTTTAAAGAACCTAACCCCCTGGTATTTCACAGTTGGCGCAATACTATCAGGCTTTAATGATTATAGATAAAATTGAGGCCACTAAGCACAGAGATAAACATCCACAAAAGTTTTTTGGCACATGGATGCCGTATCTACAATATACGCTGTCTACAGTCCAATTCCAGGAAGGTATAGAACTTTTCCGCCACACAGTTTAGTATGACCGCAGGGCCTTCGGAGCATCTTAAGAATGGGTCAGTCTGGGTGTTTGGTTCCAAATACTATTGTAAATGATTTTTAGAAGATGTAACTAAGTACTACACAAGTGTCTTTTTGTGTACAGTATGTTTGTCTTAACCACACTTTACGAGCAGAAAATAATTTTTTTTTTTTTTGTGAAGCATCGATTTTCTTTACTTATATGGAAAGGGTTTTGTGTTTTGCCCTTTTTTTTGTTATTTGTTTAATGTTTTATATTTTGAAAATGTTTATTTTATGGTAAGAAAACGGAAAATGGAGGAGAGGCAAAAGTAGCAGTGTTTTACATATGACTTACTGCTTTTGTATACTTACCAATATTTTTACTGTTTTTTTTTTTTTTTTTTTTTTTTTACCCCCATATGCAAAGCTGTTTTACCATTACTGGAGTGCCTGCAGACTAACCATGGCAGTAAGATGTAACAAAACATAAAAATGTGTATTTTAAAAGTGTTTGTAAGAATGTATTTTTAGCAAACTCAATGCCACTGCAAGTTTACATCTCATTTGTATAGTTTTTCTCCTTTGTAGAGTTCTTACTTTAATAAATAAGCAGCAAGCACACAATCATGTTAGTAATTTTTTTTTTTAAATGTGGTGATATTATATTTATTTTTTTATGTATTCCATTTTTATGTATTCCAAACTGCATGTCCCATAATTCCTTAAATTGTTTCACAAACACTTATTGGGGTGTCCCCAAATAGATTTTCTGGACAGAGCATGAATTGTAGCTGCAGGCATTAGCGTAAAATATTTGGACATTAGACAATTTTCAATTCAGAGTAAAAAATCTAGGATATAAAACTTTTTTTTTGTGTTCTCTTTAGTGACAATTTTTCAAAAACTTGCACTCGCCTTCCCAGAGCACATGCCACTAGGTCTTAACTTTCTCCAATCAAACTATGTGAACCACACTGTTTTCATTGTAATAATGTTAGATTTGTTTAGTTCATGTGTGCCACTGTCACATATTAAGATGTCACAAGTACAACTTTCCTATTGAAATGAATGGGGCTTCAGCATGCGTGTGCAGTGCAAAGCCATTGAGGAGTAGGGACGTGCGGGTCGGAGTGGGGGCTGTACATTTGATCACTGGATTAAAGACTAAGGAAAGTATACCTTCTTGTGGGCAGCTGATGGGATGGGGACTACCTTGAAGGGATAATTATTTTAGCTTTGTGAATGTAGTTAACTTTCACATTGCGAAGAAGACTAATTAAAGTGCAAGGAAATTTTTTTTGCTTGTAAGTGATTAGATGGCTGAAATCAGTAGAGCTTCACCTCATATTAAGTTAAGAGAATTATTGCTTTCACAGATATTTAATTCACTTTTCTAAGTGAACAGCATAAACTCCTTTATTAAGCCCAATTGACTTTGATTTGCCAAGAAATGCAACCTTGCATCCAGTCATGATAGCATGTTTCCTAGTAGTCAGTGGTGACAGCCCCCGTGTTTCCCCTGACAGATTTACTTGAAATGGCTTTGAAGTGTCAGTAACCATGAAGACTACGGTGTATAGTAGGCACCATGCTGTGCCACAGCATACATTTCAGGGTAAACAAATCTTCTTCAAAGTCCAGCTGGAGCCTGTGAAAGATGTTGTGCAAACATAGACTTTCTATAAGTTTGGTATTTGTAAAGGCTTATGCTAGGCATGTGCTATAATTTTCACTCAGTGGTGTTTTAGATTGATATTATGAATAATATGTGAACTGATCCTTAGAAAACAAGCACTTGATTTACCATCCACTTGTTTAGTTATTAATCAAATTTGCAACAACATTAATTAATGAATAATGGAAAAGCACTTCATTTTGATTGGTTCGACACTTAACTAATCATTTGAAAACATTGCATATTTATGGCTAGCATAGGGTGTATCCACTATGGAGTTTAAAAGATTGGGAAAGGCTTTTGTAACCTATGATCTGCAATCCTGACTAATATGCCCCAAAATGTTTAAATGGAGCCAGAAGCTCCAGTAGGGCTTTGAAGAGCTTTTCACTATAGCTAAGCTCTAAACCCTTATAGGGCTTTCTTTAAAGCTAAAAAATTTTGTTTGCTGACATCTATGTGTCTGCAGAGTTAATCTAAAACCTGTTCTTGCTGCTTGCAAACCATAAGGTTTTGGTCCGAATAATTTGTGAAGACAACGCATTGCCATTGAGCCAATTTTAACAGCATGATTATTAAAACCGGTCGTAAAAGGCAGTAAACCCTTGGGCAAAATGGACTTTGGCTGTCATCCATCTTTGTTATAGAAACAGACAGCTCTGTGAGGTACCATTATCATGATGGTTAAGTGAAACAGTGGCAAAATTGTTCAAACTCATTACAGGGATGTCAAAGGTTTATTATAGTGCAAGCTATGGATGTTCAAGTGCAACTGACAGCTTGCTACCAGTAGGTTAATTGGTTTCTTAGAAATAATGTACACATAGAAAAACATATAAAAAGTTCTCTCATTACCATGTATATTTGTCTGTTTCTTTTTCCCTATAGATGGTCTTTCAGAGGGCACTCGTTCAGTAGTACAGGACCAGGCCACCTGTCTGGGGCTTTCAATGTTCTCACTAATGGTGACCAGATGCATCCAGTTGTTAAAAAATCAAAGAGAAGAGCAATACAGCTCGATGATAAAACAAGGTAAGATATCTGTTATACTATTATATTATTTCAGGTATTTAATGAAACATTAGTAATTGGGTTATTTTTCCATTCAGCTGGTGTAACTGAGGACGATGTAGAGGTCAAAGTATCTTCTTTACCATCTGATCTTAAAGAGCTCCTTCCTAGTGTGAAGGTATGGTCTGACTGGATGCTTGGACAACCGGATACCTGGAACCCACCTCCAAATCCCCTGACCACCTTCAAGGAGTAAGTGTTTTTATGTCTTACAGAATATAACACAGGAAGATTTACCTTTATGTTCCTGTTAAATATAATTTGATGTACAGGGCTGTTCTTATCTCTACACAAAGTAAAAGACTTGTTTTAGCCATTGCCATGAATAGGTGGACCAAAGATCTGCTTGATGTTGTCATCGGTTCCTAACACCACCTGCTTATATGAACCTAGAACTTCCATCCATTGCATTCCCAGTTTTCGTTTTAGTAGATGTTTGCCACAAATCAGTCCTTGGTATGAATTTAATCAGAGGAATCGAGGGGGGAAGAGAATGAGTGAAATGCGATTTCAGGTAGTACTGAATAAAAAGCTGGTTTTGCATTTTTGGGTTACAATGGTGTCCTGTAGTGCCCGATCAATCTTCATTTGGGTAGATGTTCAAGGAAAGTGATCCTGACTGGGAGAAGTAGACTGTTCCTGGGCTCCAGCAGCAAATGTCATCTGGTCAGGGCACCTATTTAAACCTATTTTCATGGGGAAATTGGATTATACAGATGATCAAAATGACATTGCAGTTAGTGTCCATTATAAAATTACCTGACTAGATTTATTTTATTGATGCCTAGAGGGGAAGTTTTGTAGTTTGGATATAATAAACTATAGGCATTATCTGCTTTTTTTGTGTATAGAGCTTGCAATAAATTGCCACATTTTGTAAAGCCTAATTCTGTATGTTTAATTTGGTTAAACATCACCTGGATAGCTCACATTCATGATGGTTTTTATTTTTACTTCTCTGCTTTTGTACAGGGGGACTATGCTATTTAAAGAAAAGCCACAAAGTGTACAGGTTACTAAAGAATTCTTGTGTTTTAAAAAACCAAAGCAGTAACTAGAACTGCTACATTTTTGTTTCACTTGTTACCACAGGATATTGTAATTTAATTTTTTAGGAGGTTTCCATTTTCTGTCAGTAATATGTTCTGTAATAGACAACATTGTATAGGAACAGAGAAGAGCCGTATGTTAAAGCATGCCACTGAAGTTTTCGATTTTTATGACTTTGCACGACGCTTAAATTAGTTTATGAAGGGCATTATTGGTTTAAGTTTATATGTCAGCCCTTAGATGCAGGGTAGGACTGTTGAGCCTTTATTGTATTTTGTAAGGGAATTCCCAAAAATTACCTCTATATAACATAAAATCTTAAAACAAAAATCAATTAAGGACACAATGCTTGGCAGCAATGCCAGCTGTTACTGAATTTCTTCTGAGCTCTTCAATTCTTCTGTTTCCATAGCTCAGACAGATCGTTAATATTGCCTGATGATCAACTAGCTGTTAAGGGGAAATTAAATTGCTGCAAGCTCATACCTAGTAATCACCTTGTTAAAGGAATAAGTATACTTTTAACATAACGTTCACTGATACACTGCCATTCTATGTACAATAAAAATGTAATATTCCTTTAGTATGTAGTGATGTGATATGTATATATATTATATATATATATATAAATGTTAAATATTTCCTTTATTTTTTTAACTTCTTTAGCACTGTTGAGTTACCTTCTAAAATGTCCATACTGCCAGTAGTATATTCAAGACTTGATAAGTGGGAAAAAAATTACTTTGAAATTCAAAATTTTTCTCAATACTTGGGTAACTTGATGATTCCCAAATATTTGGTTAATGTTTGACAATCCTACTAGAATACTTGGCATGAATGACATAGATTCATCTTCATACAGAATTGGGCACACAAACTATTTTAACTATCTTTCCCCTGATTCCTGTATCTTGGTAAATTGTTGCAAGTGGTTGTTCCTATTTGAAACTACTATGGAACTTGTGGTGGAAATTTTTGCCTTTTCTTATACTTTTCTTGGCAAAATCTATTTACCCGAGAAAAAAAAACAACTGAGATCTAAAGGGAGGATAGAAAAATGGAGAGACATAATCTAAAAATATTTGTCAAATGCCAAACTGATCCTTTGAACATTGTCGCCTTATACAGCGGTCGCCAACCATTGGTCTGTGGACTGGTGGTCCACAGAAAATCTTTGACATTATTTGCAATTTTTATGTTTTTTTTAATAATAAAACAAAATAATCTAATAAATTCTTAAATTCTCAACGACCATTTTCACCTTTTTATTACACTTATTTCACAAACTAGAGATGGAAAAACAAAGGAGGCGCAGCGTGACGTCAATGTAGTGTTATGTTGTATGAGGCAACCATTGCCAGTCTTGAACTTCAGTATTGTTTCCACCATTACAACAGTCACCCCGCTCTGCGAATACTAATTGTCATCCGATTGTTTTATTTGTTTTTTGTTTGTTTCTCAGATGCTTTTCTAGGTAAGTTTGACCTTAACTGTGTATGTTATTTAACTGTTATATTTAATGGAATCAAATAGTTTGACTTTGATAATATAATTTCTTGTTTGGTCTTAGATTCAAATTAAATAAACCCATAATGAGTGAGAAAAAGCAAACAAATATTTTGCATTTATTTAGTAATACCAAAGATGATGCAACTAATGATAATAGTAACAATAGTAATACTTCATTAATTGTGAACTGATCAATGAATCGGAACCTCCACAGTCCTCGTCAAGCACGATTAGGAAGATCATTATTTTACAAATGTATTTATCTTTTAAAAAAAAATCATATTAATGGTCTGCAGTGTTGAAAATTATGCATTTAGTGGTCCCTGGCTTGATATGTATCATGCTTTCCATAGCCTGGCATCTCAAAAAGTGATTGATGCCTCAGCACTGCATTGTGCGTTACAGGCAGCATATGCATGCTCCCTTTGCTCCTAAACCTTTTTTATTGGCCTTCATTTCTTTAAGAAAGTTTTCTTTGAATCCATTAATGATTTTTAACAAATATCATAGTTTGTTTTATGAATATCTGCATCTTTCTTTTGTACATTTATTATTTACCTTTAAATGTATTATCATCTTAGGCATTTGATATGTGGTGGTAAAGTATTTTTCATTGCTTAGCTGTAAGTTGAGACTCACTTGGTGATACATTGTTTGCCAAGCCCCAACACAGGACAATCAATTGCAAAATGCCTCAGGGGGACATCCTCTCCTTGAATTACAAACGCTACTAGAAGTTGCAGTGGTGACCAGGAGCCTTCGTTCCCCCCTGCCTAACAGATCAGTGTGCTGAGGATTGTTTTTATTTTATTGCTCTTCCTATGTTCATCTTCCCCTTTTTGTAAGTTTTCTTTTGGTCAAGAGGCTATCATGGGTTTGTTGGATTTGGTACAAAATCAGTTTTCAGCGGCCACTGAGCATCTTATGTATTGCTATACCTAAGCAGGAGAGAGATATAATTCCTGGTAAAGCAGCTCTCCATTTCCATAAATGACCCATAGTGGGGAACCTAATAGTTTTAAAGTAAGCTTTAACCTTTTTTTGGTCGGTGCTCTGCAAAGTGTGCTGGGTAACTTTAGTACTGTCCCATTGAGGACATTAGATGATCATGGCAGTCGGACAGCCAGCAGTTTCAGAACGCTAAGTCCATAGAGGCATCCTCCATGTTTCGGAAAGCCCTGTTCTTTCTGATATCAGATTTTTTTTAAAAATATTTTTAAGTCCAACAGCCTCTCCTTCTCCCAGGGAGCATCATGCTCTTACTAGCATTGCTGGCTTGGCAAAGTTGTGTGCTCTGACCTCACATTTTTTTTCTGTAAAGAAAAATGAGGTGCCCAGAGACTAGTGTTTAGGGAGTAGTGTTGAAGGGGTACATTATTTTTTCTTGGTGTTCAAATACCAGTATTTGGTTTATGGAAATTAAAATGTTTTTTTTCTTTTGTTATTTTTAATAACCCTTCACCACCCACTTGCAATTTCAAATAATGGCATGTTGATGAAAATGCTTCAGTTTTTAAAACTGGTTTCATGCCAAGTGTGGTTGCAAATCAGTGCCATAATCATCATACTGGCGCTGTGCGTATAACTATGTTTAAATGAGATTTAATTTCTCGTGTCCATAAGCATGTAGCGTGGAATGTCTTTCTGCTGATTTATGCTTATTTACTTTGGGTGGGCATAGTTTGTTAGAACAAAAAAAAAATTCTATTGTTCCTAAAAAAAAATGTGTGCAACAGTGAAGCTAATAAAGCGGCAGAAGGGAAGATATGAGCTCTGACATACGGCTAAAAGAGCACAAGGGCTGCCAGCATCCCGCCCGCCTTATGCCGTGACGCGGTGTTCTCTGATTCCTTCATCCGTTGCTCTCAGAAACCGGAATAGTCGGGGGACTTTTGAGAACCATCAAACTCTCTGCAGCTGCGGTGCTTGGTTTATTGCTCTCAGCTGGCACTTGAACCCCGGTCTCTGGCTTTGGAGCGTTTCCCAGCTCCGATCCCTGGAGCTTTCTCTACAGCTGTGTGACACCGTGCTGACCCTGAGTGAGGATAGGAAAATAGAAGCCATGCCAAGCCAGAGTTTCTTTTTCATTTGGAGTCTGGCTGCCTGCCCATGACCAGGGTTACATAATGGGAAACACAGGCAGGGCTGCGGGGCCAGCGCTGCACCAGTCAGCCTGGGGCTCCATCCTGCCATGCCATATACATCTTGTGTGTGTCGATTGCTGTATGGAGGTCTCCCGCTTCTGTTTGTTTTTCTTTCGAGATCTCTTTTCCCTTCCTGTGCCTCACCCCCTGATGTCCTTTGCAGGGCTGAGGGGGAGAGGACAGGTATGAGGAGGTTTAGAGGCAAGGTTACAAGAAGATGT
>NC_092858.1:140005934-140123407 GCF_032062135.1 Pyxicephalus adspersus
GGGGGGGGGGGGGGCATACTGTAAGTGGGGGTCCCTTAGCATCCCTTGCCTTTCTCACTTTGGTGGCCATAGGACAGATTTTAATAAGGAGACCTGAGGTTTTCAGCTCTGGGCTTGTAATGAAAAACATTTGCTCAGAATATTGGTTGAGGATAGAAATTGTATTTAGACGGGGTCAATTCCTGTTACATCTTTCCACTGCTAAAGAAAAAAAAAAATATTCCCAGAGATGGATAGACTGCACATGTGAAGTTAGTTGCTAAATTATCATGTTTTTGATATTCTGCAGTCCAGCAGCTGCACTTTTCACTTTTTTTCCCCTCTCCTTTCAATAGTCCATTGGGAATTAAGGGTTAATAATCACTTTAGCAGAAGTTAACCCTTTCTGAACTGTCTGGTGTCTTCAGAAACAAAAAAGTTTGTTCCTAAAGTGATGCATTATCTCATCGCGTAAGTAGCGACAAGTGGCGGCTCATTACCCTTGTGATATAATTTGGTATCACGGCCGTACGTGCTTCCCTTCCACCTCTGCGCAGGCTAATTAATGAGCGCTATGTATAGGAGTGCTGCCCTGCAGGCACCTCTCACCCCAAGATGCTCACGTGTTGACCTTGCCGTGTGCCTTGTTTGTGACACATCCTTCACTATAGTAACCACAGTTTATGATGTCACACAGAGGGGATTATGAAGGAAGGGTTTGGTTGTGGAAGGAAAAGCTGCTGCTTTAGAACAAAACATTTCCAGGGTACCGGGGAAGGGGGGTAAGGACAAATTCTTTCCAAAGCTTCATTATCTTTGTAGTGCCCATAGGGGGGTGTGCTATTAATAGGAAGGTCAGTGGTGTAATAATGCTGCACTGGGAGTTCCGCTGTGTTGCCACAATACTAAATCCATATTTATTATTAGACTGGCATTCCAGAAACTTGGCAAAGATTTCTTTACGACTCTAAATTGTTTCTGCATGTGTGGTGAATATCAGGGCATTTTACAAGGAAACATTAAATGTTCGTGGTTCAGGTTTATTATATAGTATCAATAGCTATTGCAGTGACATACAAATGAAGAACTTTGAGGGCAATATTAGAAATTGTATGGTTTATAGCCTAAAACAGAAATAGAACATCAAGCTTGTAGTGAAGGGTAAGTACAAAAGCTAAGGGCTATAGATATATTATAAATAAAACAAACAAAATGTAAGCTGTTACCCACAGCCACCAATTGGAATCCAGCTCTCAATTTCTAAACTGCATTAACACCTAATTGCTGTGTACAGCATCTCTACTTTGCATTATTCACCCCCTATGGTATATCCCTTGTGTGTATGATTTTACTACAGAAATATTTTCTATACATTTACAATCTAGTGTTTTCTATAATTTCATTTAGGAAAAGGAATGCAGCATGTAAGTCTCCTAATTGTTAGTATATAAGGAAAGGAAATCTAAAGTATTTATGCTTTTGCTACAAAGCACCTTGTCGTACACATGCATAATAACTTGTACAGACAGGGCAATCAATGTGAAGTTTTGTGGGAGTTAAAAAACAAAACAAAAAAAAAACAAAAAAAAGAAATACTTTGAGTATTACTTTGACATTTATCATGTAATTCTTTTCTGCTTGACTCTTCGGTAGAGTAATATTGCAGTCACTGTTTGTATAAGTCATTTGCAACCCCTATTTATTCTCCAGCACTGTGTAATATGTTGGCTTTATATAAATATAGTTTAATAAGATTAACACTGGTAAAAAAAAAAAAACAATTATAAGAATTTTTTTTTTTAGAATCTCTGTTAATCTTTTATTACTGTATTTATCAGAATCCTTGCATTTGGGATCAGAGTTAGAGATAAGGGGACATGTGAACAGCTGTTCTATTGACATCTAAGAGAGCTTTCTTTTTTCTCCCACTTCCTATTCAGTCTCTGGGTCACTTATCCACAGCAGGATACAGATAGCATAAAATATCCTATACATAACAATAATATTTCAACCATAACTATTCTATCCAAAACTGAGTTCTTCAAGAAGTTACACGACTCTCATAAAAAGTGGAATAATCCTTATCAACATGTCTGCTGTGATTAATTATCCTGACCTCTTTTACTGTGTGAGAATCAAGGTGATGGCTGGAGCGTAGCAGAAAAAAGTATTTTCTCACTTGTTATGCATTGCTGAGTTGTTTACGAGCTGAAGTCCCCATTTGGCAATGGTTTCTGTAAACACTGGCAAAGGCAAGTCTTTGCACTTTGTTACAAAAATCCTGATTCATGAACTCCTAAACCCTAAATTATAATATGCATTTTGATCTTCTCCTAGTGATTGTGCACTCTGTGTAATTTAGTTATCCAAATCACTGGTAGAATACAGTAATGGAGTATTTGTACAATTGCTCAATTTTACACCTTCTTTATATACACTTGGCTTCAAATTTCTAACACAAAGCATCTTGTAATCATGGACAGCTGGGAGCAGTATGTCTTGTGGTGAGTCCTTTCCTTGTTGTCATGTTTACCAAAATGTTCTTCGCTTTAAGTGAGATCTATTATAGTGCCCAAGCATCACAGCCCAAAGCAATTCTACATTTACTATATTGGATAAAAGAGTGGACCGCCTAAAACATAATGGTTGGTCGCATAACCAAATTGTGGCGTCTGTTTGTAATGAAAAGTCCTAAAAGAATCCATTTCTTCTAGATTGTAGGATCATGCAAGATCTGTTTATACTCTGTTTCTTTTTCCTGCTCTATAGTTGCATGCACAATAATGTACAATATTCCATCTCTCCCTCTTTGGCTTTCATTTGCGATGCCTTTCCATTTATTTACATTTGAAACAATAGCAAACAAATGTACACAAACCTAAAGATGGCTGCCTCGGTCTTGCAACTTAAAAAAAAAAAAAAAAAAAGTCAACCGCTTCGGCTCTAATATTTCTGTCCTAACCGAAATTCCTTAATGACAGTCATACTCTGCCCAGTTTTCAAGAAAACAAAGATATCACTACTGATTGTATCATCAGAAAATGAAAAGAAAAAAAAATGAATAATAGACAAACTGATGCATCTGTTACTTTGAAAGTTGGAAAAATGAGTTGTAGGATGGTGATTAATATGTTTGAAGAAGACAAGGGCAGTGTCCTAGAGGATGATAGTGAGAACATCTGTGTAAGACATGGGTGGTCGGCAGTTTCCAAAACAGCACTGAGACCTAGGATAGTAATTGAACCAAGGTTGCCCTGGGTATGTCATTTGCTGCTAGCTTTTTGTTTTTTCTAAATTATCATTTTTTTTCCCCATGAAGCTTTGTTGGCAGTTTAGAAACTGATTACGTGTGCTGTGTTCTTTAATAAAAAAACTTAGACCCTAATATTGTTCACAGCCCTAACTAGACGACAGGATTTTTTTTAAATGGTAGCTGAGCAGCTGAAAATGTTAAGTCCATAGGTAGATAAAAGGTAGTTCAGCCACTGAGGAAACCGATAAACATACTAGAAAGTCTGCAAATTCCAGATAGAAACATATATGCACTGTGTATGTAAAACTTTGTTTTTTTGGGAGAGAAAGGATTATAAAACTCTCAGGTTAGTTTCTGCTATTCAGGGCTGTAATGTCGAGATTCTTTCGCTTATTGTCACCAAAACAGGAAGTGTGTGACACCAGTAGAAAGCAGTGAAGAATCGGTGACCAGTTCTGTTCTTCTAGGGCCTCCAGGGATTTTGTATACATATTCTACCAGATCACAAACATAATCCTTAAGGTACTGGCCACACATTTTTTTTCCCATCAGTCATCTCATTGTAAATTCAAGAAGAAAAAAGCAGATCCATTAAAGGTCTATTGTCCCAACGGTTAACCAGGAAGCAAAAATCTCATGATTTAGAAAATTTGCGATTTGTTCATTTTTATGGAGGCTGATAGACCTGATCTATTATTTGGAGGTTTTAACAGCAACTTCATGGCTGCTTTTTTTTTTTAACATGTTGATTAGAACTCTGAGTAATGGATGGTAATGCCAGTGTTATGTTCTGTGATGGAACCACATTGTTCTGTTCTCATGTCAGTTGATGTTTTCAGCCAGTGATGTGTCCTTGCTTTATTACTTGGCAGGATATCATGGCACTAATGGTCTGTGTGTAAACACTGCGCTTGTGCAATATTTTAGGAGGAAGTGGTTGTTTATATCAGCAATATGGTGCTGTGTACAGATGGTCCATATTGGACTGGGAAGGTGAAATGAACACATAACTGTAGAATTTCATGTACGGTGGGTGTAATGTTTTTTAATATGAATCAGCCTTGCGCAGTATTTTTGTGATCTGCCTTATTTTAATTGCAGTTTAATGACTGATGTTTGGGGTAAGGGATAGTAAATGTCATAATTAGGCTCAGCTTTCTTGGGAATTATTTTTTTACTTCAATTGTTTTAATTTCACAATAATTGTTTCTTAAGAGATTTCAATTTCCAAGCACAAATTGCCTACAATATTACATAGAATCATCAACCTCACAGAGCTGCTTATTCTGGTCTCCTCAGCAGAATATCTGCTGGTAACAGCCTGAAGCTTTCTTGTAAGGAGCACTAACCTGTACAACAATCTTTGGGGATTGACTTTTAAATGTCAAATACTACAAAATAGATCAAATACCTTCGGCTGATCTACATGATACCATCTTTGGTAAAATAGGAAAAAATATATTTTTAAAAAATGCTGTGCACATTGATGGTTTCTTTTTTTTTTTTTTATTTAACCATTGTGTCTTATTTTGAACACTGTTTTTTAGAAAAGGAACCTACATACTATAATGCAAATCATATGTATGTCTTGATTTTGCCACACCAGTCAATAACACAACTATATCTAAGATTTATCCCTCCTTTTCATGGCCCCACAACAAATGATACAATACTTTTTAGTAGATTTACTGACTTGTCGTACTGGATCAGAGGTTCGGGCTATAACCAAAAATCATTTACTGGCATGTAAAAACAAATCACTGTATTAAATTTGTAAAATGTCCATCCCAGCTATTTGAAGTCCTAAATACAGAATAAATTGTTTAGTTAACCAATGTTGGCTTTCCTTCAAGTTTTGTACTTAAAGCACATTCATACAGAAAAATTTACTAAAGAATGTGTCCCAAGATTTATCTCGGTCTCTTTGAAGCCTCTTACCAGGATGTGGCATATGTTTTTTGAGCATGACTAATTTGATAGAGCTTGTGCATGAGAAGATGCATGTCTTAGGTCAATCCTCTGGTCAAGAGGAATATTACCAGTAATGTTATGGAAGTTTAGTATGGATGGATGTTCGGTGAAGACTTCTAGGTGGCACAATGCAAAGTGATTCAGAAGATTAATGGTTTACCTAGAAAGTTTTAAGACCTTTTACGAAATGGGAGCTCATTAAGGACTGTCATCTCAAGGAAGCACTTCCAATTTTGTGACCAGCGCTTAGCTTATACTTTAGGCAGCCTTTCTAAATAAAAAGATATAAAGTCCATACATTAAACTACATTACTGGAGATAATGTCAGCTGTTACATATGTAGGCAGTATTTGGAAACTATTAATGCATACAGACTTGTACTCAAGTATATCAGATATTGGCGAAATGCGTAATAAATTTGAGATGCTTATGTTTAATGAAAATTACCTTTAAATGTTCTTGTAAGTATGGTATGGTATTTGCTGTAAAAGTCTAAATGGGCTTTAAAGCAGAAATAAACCCACAACGAGGGAAACCCCATTCCCTCGCAGGATGCCGAGATCTTATTCATTCTTTTCTTCCTGTTGGCGATCTTCAGCCATCTTGATTGGATGGGCTGAGACGACGTAACTCCAGTGCAGGCACATGGAAATAAATTTATTCTGGGCAGGGGATTCGAGATTGCTGCGTGACCTGGCAACTGAAGTTAACACTGCACATGCGCAGCTCAGCTTTTTGCCAGATACTGGAGCAATCAGGCAAGTACAAGGGCTTATTGCAGAAGGGACATTGCCTGTATTTTTCTGCAATAGTGACTTGCGTGGCTGTGGATTCCTAAAAGTTCCGCTTTAAGATTTAACACCCTCAGTACCTATATTACCCAGAAGCTGCAAACCATTGTGTTTACTCATTTCTTAGTGTCTGTGTAAGTTGTAAGGCTGTCTGTTAGTAATGGGCATGTGATTGTATGTTGTAGAAAAGCAGGTAAGCTCTATAAACATCCTCTTTATGTTCTGCAGTGTTCTCAATATGACAAAGTTACAGCTTTAGTATTGCATAAATAAGCCCTTCTTTGAGTATTCAGGCTCTAAGCAAAGAATGTTTTTTACCCCATTGTGATAAAAGCATGAGCTTTGTACAGTAGCCTGTATTATACAGTACATCCAATCCAGACAATGATGATGACTGTGGTTTACACTCTCGTACTGAGGCTCCAAACATATTCATATTTGTGGTCAGTGCTAAACATATCGGTCTCTCGTCATAAAGGACAGCCATTGCCCTCAAGATGGACATAGTATGTGTATCTCTCAAGCTAGCGACTGAACAAAGCTTGTACTTGGTTGACAATATTTTATGGAAGTGCAATGAGCTCTTTTGCAATGCACAATTTATGTCTCTACTTACATGAACATCTGCAGAAACATTTACCATCCACCAGTTACACATTTTGGACGAAGATGGATTTAAAAATCACATTACAACATTTACTCAGAACTAATTATGTTAATTTATCTTTGTCATTTGTTAGGATGAACACCAAATGACAAAAGTATTTTCTCATGGAATGGTCAGACATAACATGTTGTATTTATTATGGAATTGACATTTTGTTTGATTAGGAAGTTTCTGCATACAGTTAAATAGTCTGGAGCAGATCCAGAAACTGGCATCTTTCAGCACTTCAACTTTTGAGGACTTCCCAACTTTCCCATGGTCCTTTGGTGTGGTAGATTGCCCATCACGGACCCACAGAGTGTGTTCCAGCTGTAGTGTAATGTTCTGCACACAACACACCTAAACAGATGTTGTTATTTCTTCCTTAGACAGCTTTCTGGACAGATTAATACAAAATACGAAATTTGGCTTAATATAGCATAATTAAATCACATTTTGTAATCAGCGTAAGTAAACTATTTGACAGCATAAAATTGTACTGTTATCTAAACAAGTGTTTTTTTCCCTCTGAGATACTTTACATTTTTTTTGTAGGAAATATATTTTTTAATCTGGTTATTAGAGAGCTCTTCCTTTTCTGTGAATGAAGCGTTTTTTTAATGACTGCAGGCAAAGCAGCTATTTAAGTTGCTTTTGGAGGCAGATTTATAAGTGGAGCAGGGTAAACAAATCATTTACCACAGTGTCCGTTGATGTTGCTTGTTGGTTTCCTGATTGGCATAACCCATGAACATGAAGAATAGGGGTACGTTGAAAATAAAGCCCTAATTTTGTAAAAGAAAAAAAAAAACATTCCCTAAGTTCCTCCTATATAAATGTATTAGTTTTTAGGAAACTTTACTGCTTTATCTCATCTTGAGATATTAGAATTAGTCACCAGCAATACCTGCTGCTAGCTTATCTTTACTTGCAATGGCTTTCCACAGTGTTAGTATGGAGACCCCCATCTTGGTAAAGGCAATGTTTTTCTTTGCTCCCCTCTGTAATGACATGTGATCTGATGACTAAAAAAAAGGATCAGTCATGGGAGAGGTACAGAAAGCACAGAATGAATAAATCTGAAAGATGCCTGCATTGCAAGTCTACAGGTACACCTTTCTCTCCAGCAATCAGAGCAGTGTCAGTCACAGTTGGGACATTACCAAATCTAACTTCAGATCTCGTGAGACTAGCAGTCCAATCTGGGGCAGCAGTTTTTACACTGAACCTTTTATAGCTTCAGGTTCAGGTCACCGGAAATGCACTTATGTGTTCCCATGAGGAAGTAAAATGGAACTGACTACCAATTAGGTATAAACATTTTAGGTATCCCCTTTTTTTTTTGTAAAAATGATGTTACTATGTTATAGGTCTCGTGAACTATGTGGTATATGTTTTCCGTGTCAAACTATGTTAGATTCATGGAGTATGTAATTACTAATACTGTATTGTAAGATGTATATAATTTCTAATATTTGTATAATAAATGTTGATTTAATATTAATGTATATTTCTATTTAATTGTGGAATGCCTTAAAAAGTCCCCTTTGACAACCTATAAAATGGCAAATCTTCACTTTTTAGTCCACATTTTACTGTTTTACCAGTTTCAATTTTTTTTTTTAAGTGGGTAAGAATTTAAACCCACAGAGTGTTGAATCTCCCCAAATTTGCAGAAGGGGTTTAGTATTTCACATTAAAATATACTATAATCATTACAAAATGGCATTTATTTGCTTTTATTCAATTTACCAGTATGAAACATAAATGTAAAGGCATTTCACATAGTTAAGCATCTGTTTGCACTACGTATAGCTGAAATGATGAGAAATGCAATTTAAAAACTATGAGTTACGCTCATTTATCTTACACTGGTAAATGTAGTGAAAACAACAAACCCTTCACGTTTAGTTGTTTTATTAGTCTTCCTAGTCTGCTGGAACAAACTGTCCTCTCGGCGTGGATGTTGCATACAGCTGTTTGCTTACTGTTTTATCCTCAGCATTCTGAAATCAAGTTGCAAGATTCCTCTAAAAATACGCGATGGAACAGTGACAACACTCATTGAGGAAGCTGAGATAATTGTACTTCAGATGTAGCTCACTTTTTCTGTGGTTGTAGAAAAATGGCAAATTTAAGAAAAGCCATAAAAATCTATTCTTACATCATTATGCCTTAAAGACAGAAAATGACTTCAACTTTCAAAAAGGAATTCCCCAGTGTGGGACAATCACATTGAAAAACTGCAGACTTTTTCCTCTTTAGTAGAGTTAAAAAGTGTTCCAAACTAATTAGATGGAATTAGTTATGAGTGGAAGCAAATTCTTTTCAAGTTTCTGCACTGAGTTTTACTCTAAGCACACTTTTTATGGTGGAATATAGCAAAAGGTATTTGTAGACTATATTAGCTGTAAAATGGGGCCAGAATTGGAATCTCTAGGCTTGCAAATGACTTCTGCTCAATGTGATAGCCATGAGAGCAATTGATATTGTATACTTATCTATAGAAATGCCTGTTTTTTATTGATTACGAACGGTACCTAAAAATCTATTTTATTTGAAATTTATCTGAAATTTTAATTGAAAGTGGCATAAACTTCATGGGCGGCGAGCTTCTGCTTTTATCGCCACTTTTTAGGGGTGTGCACCCATCATGTAGTGAAGATCCTGGACCTGTCACCGATATGTCTCCTCACCAGTTGGGGTTTGCAGTAATGAAATTTGACTCAAAGCTATCAGTGACCATAGTAGATACCACTGTACATAGGCTAGACTTTTTGCTGAGAAGATCATTTGTCCTTGGGGGCTCCAATAGAGAAGGTTTTTTTTTGCTTTTTCCGAGAACTGTCTTTGTCGCCCATTAGCTACTGAGGGAAACAAAAGCCCTTTCAAGACTTCTTCCATTTGGTCCTTGGTACTGGGTCATTTTGCATTGGACTTTCGCTATATTTGGGAGACCATGACCTAACACCATGAATTTAAATTAATATCTGGGAAGCAGACTCTATTGAAGGCTGAAAGCTTAAATTGTTTTTGGTACATGTTTAAAAGTTCAGGAGAGCTTCAAATGAGTTTGTGTGTGTGCTTCTTCCAAAATCAGATAAGTTGATCCACCAACCCATAACCATGATATTCTAGGAGAGTCCCAACAAATATGTAGGTATGTATGAAGTTGCACCCAAGGAAACAGGTTAGCGAAACAGTTGAGGCCTCTAACATAAATGTTGTCAGTCTGGGAGGTGCCATCTTTAAAGTACTTATCGTTAGTATCATTACAAACTGTTAATGGAGCTCTTTGCTATAATATCCCATATTTATTACTATTGATTTATATGAGACACTTAACCTGTCTGTTTCCCAACAATTACCATAAGCAGGAGAATAGAATAAAAAAAAATATCCTAAAAGGGAATAATAAAAAAGGAAATGGGGTCTTTGCTTTTAGGGTCAATGAGGTATTTGTGTGTTGATACACTTGTATGAAGTTTTTAATCTGTAAGTATCCGGAAAAAAAATTGCATGGAGGAATTTAAAGTGAAGTTTGTATAGAAGGGGAGTCCAAACCCCTCAAATACTGGTTCCATCAAATTAACTACTTAAGCCATGTGTGATCTACCAGAGTATAGTAGGGAATGCTTACTTTTATGTGACCTTTAATTGTATTTCTATGTTGTAGGTTTTCAATCCCTTTCTGGTAAAAATCTCCACAAAGGAGATTACAGCAATGAAACCTGACCGCAGTTCTAACCTCACCATTGCCAACACTATAGAAAAATTACAACTACCTGTTTGGTTATGTGGCAATTTTTCACCCTTGAGAAAGTGAGTGTGCCGCCACAAAATAATAAATCATTAATGAAATCTGAAGGGAAGAAGTGTGGATGTTGTCTTCCGCAACTGTTCCTTATATGTCACTGACTTGGGGAAAAGACGGAGTAAAGATAGAGTTCCAGGCTGATGAATTTTTTATCTGCATTACCTAAACCTTAATCTCTATTACTTTGCAATGGCATTTGGCTTAACTATAATCCAATGCTTCATTTAGGTGACAGCACCTGCTCATCATTCCTTTAGCTTTTGAGACACGGTAAATGACCTCCATAGGAAAAAATCTGAACAAGAGCTGTTTATCTTGTAGACAATAAAGGAAGCAAAAAACAAAACAAAAAAACAACAACACATTTGTGTGTTTGCACTTGACAATGATTTCTAATTTGTTTGCACAGACCTAAAAATAAAACAAAAATACACATAATACCATAGACTTAGATAACATAATGATGTGTTTTACTGGAACGGTATGTGAATAGGACTAAATCTATATGAGGTCTAGATGAACTGCAAGGCAGGGAAGCCTTTACCTCTTTAATTTTTTTAATGCTGTCACCACATCCTAGTGCTGCAATATATATAATTTTGTATAGATACAGATTTTACTTTAAAAACATTATTTGACTATATAAAGTGATATTTATATTGTATATGTATTTTTAATGTTGACTATAGTATTTCTGTGCTAAGGACTGTCCCCCATTCCCCCCGCCCCCAAACCATTTTTTTTTTTTTTTTTTGCAAATGGCCTGTGTCTCTAAAACTCCTTCATACTCAAGCAAACCTCCAACTGGTGAGTTCACTTGCCTATACAACAAATGGATATTTGAATATCCACATGGCTGGCATTCGTCTTATAGACACATTTTACTTTACTGTTTTTGTGTCCGCACTTTTTGCATGTAATTCAACAAGAAAAGGCGATATCCATTATTATTCATGGCTTCCACTAGAGTTGTGGTAATGTGTGGTTAGTGGAAATTAGGCAAAAGAGCAAGAAGATTAATTGGGACTTTTGAGGCACATGCTCTGGATAAATGTACCATTTAGTTTACAAAAAATAGAAAAAATAGACTTTATTACATAATAAACAATACATAAATAGTTTAAACCATACATATATTTGAGTCATTAAAACCAACTTGCTCATAGAAAAAACAGGGACATACAAAGTTCATACTACGTCTCAATGAACATTGACACGTTTCGCGGTGTGTCTGCTTCTTCAGGATACAAATGAGACTTCAACATGGATACTATTGATGTGAATTATTAATTAATACAAATGGCCAATGGAAAAAAAACTCTGCTTCTTTCTTTCTACATGTCCCATTTTATAATGTTATTAGAACTCAATATATTGTCTTCCTGACTAGCTAAGACCTTGAACACCCAAATATACACAGGGCTATTGGCAACAACTTAATACACTATAAATATAACTCTGAAGATATTTCTTAGGTGGTTTTCTTTCCAATAAAATAAATGTGTGGTCAACAAGCTTTATGTTTGGGATTTAAAATATTGGTATAAAAAAACTTTTATATTTATTATTTTGGCTTTGTGTGGTCAGACAGGTTTAATCGGAGGACCTCCCATGCTGTGCAATCTGTCAATACCAACATTAATTGTACCCCTGTAATGTGAAATAAGCAAAATGTTTGGTTATCCTTAGTATAAGGCATGAACTAATGTGCTGAACATCTCAAATATATATCTGTATAAAACTATTTTATAGGGCTTTGCAGCTTTTTATTTTCTTTAATAGGTTCCATTGCATGCTTGTAATATGTTTTGTTGGTCTCAATATTTTACCTTTATGGCTTTTTTGTAACTTTTGGTTTTATGTCATCCTATGCCATCCAATCTGAGAACATTCAACCAGGAAAAAAAGGGGAGGGGAGTTTAGTGGACTGTGCTTTCACTTAACATTCACATACTACTATCACATGGCATAGCTAGGAAGTTGAAAATACTTATTGTTAAACATGCAGCAATTTCACCTTACTGCCCTTGGCTTGCTAATTGCACAGTGAAAGATCAGCAGTGGATTGATTAGGCCATCCCTGTGCCATCTCTATCTTGTAAGCATGTATACAGTGTTGGAGTGCTGCACAGGTAATGGTTCTGGGAATCCTTTTACAGTTGGTGTTCAGATGTCAGAGCTGTCGGCAATGAAAACACAATACTGTAAGGTGCCATCTGGGAAATATGTCTGTTTTTGTATTTTTTTTTTTAACTTGTAAAAGTTTGGATTTACTAGAAGCCACAATAAGCAAATTATTGTGTATAAAATTCTAATCCTAATTTGTGCTTTACTAAGAAAGGATTACAGATTTAAGATTCAATTTAAAATTAAAACTAACCTGAGAACTGTACAATTTCCAGAACATTTTCATTATTTTCAAACAAATATATCACTGGAAAACATTTGAGTTTTTGCCTGTCATGAAAGACTCGTTTAACTTGCGGCATAATTTTATTTCACAGGGAGAGCAGTGTGGTGTGATGGGTTTTATGTTTTTTTATTTTTTGTATCTTTACAATAAATTGGTGGATAACAAGTTATCCCTGCAATAAAAGTGCAGTTTTTAGGGTGTCTGTCTTTCCTCACCCACATCTTGTAAGTTTTAACATTAAAATATGTGTAAATTTCGTCGAGCCAAAGTGTTCTGCAACATATACTGTATTTTCATTGAGCAGTTATATAGAAGTACTTTATTATGGATACTTTTGACACATTGCTGTTCCATATTTTTGGTAATATATTAGTCCTAGGATTAGCCACTAGAAGGACAAACCCTCAAGTTCCAGTCACATCACACCCCTTCTTAAAGCTGAACCCCAAGCAAGCAGTAAAACAATGAAATACATGTATGGTGTATAATTGTTTTACCTGCCAAAGATGTTAGTGATTTTGGCCATTCAGCTATAAGATTTACACAGCTCTGCAACATAGCATATCCCTGTCCTAAAGCCTGATTTTTTTTTATTCTGCATTATTAACAATTGCAAGTATTTTTCCTTCACTAGTCTGATTGGGCATTAGAGCAGAAGACTGATGAGTTTGTCATTCTGCTCTCTCCTGCTATTAGCATGTCTTTTGCATGTTTGCACGTTAGATTTACTCATGTGCTGCTCCTCTTTTCTGGTATGAGCTCTGCTGTAAGCCCTCAATACTAAACCACATTCTGGTCTTTCAGGTTGCATTGAAAACATGTCTTTAATTCTCTGGTAATGGATGCAGTGCTACAATTTGTGTGTTTTATATTTCGAGTTAAGTTTGGAAGACTGTTGGATTATCATGTTTTATGCAAAGGGTTCTATATTTTCAATGACATTATGGAAAGGAGCCCATAAACATATCCAGGCCTGCAACGTGAGATACAGAACCTATTTTATGTAATGAGCCTATATGGCTAACCATGTAGAAATACAAATGGAATTTGTTTATTATAAATATTATTACACAAAGACACTTTTAAATTTTATTTGCAGTGCTAGCTCTCCGGTCACTATCTGCATGGAGTTTGCAGCTTCTCCCTGTGTTTGCTTGAGTTTCCTCTGGGTACTCCGGTTTCCTCTCTCGTTACAAAAACTTGCAGTTAGAATAATTGGCTCCCCCCTAAAATTGACCTTAGACTATGTTAAGGATTAGCATACATAAATATTTTAACATATGACTATGGTAGGGACAGTAGATTGTGAGTCCCATTGAGGGACATCTGCCATGACTATGGACTTTGTAATATATAAAAACTGTATAATAATATATTCATATGTTTGATCTTTCTCTTTTTTAATATATTATTTAATGCAGCTATCCATTTACTTTAAACATATCCACACTGCCAGAAGTCTCCTAGTAGATTGGTCTGTGGAGATCCTTAAGTCACTCAGTAATGTCATGTCAGTATAACCGCTCTCCGCCCTAGCTGTGGATCTCAGAATCTGGTTGTATAAAAGGGGTCTGCTCCCCGTAACATGCTTTAATTAATACCAGCATACTCTGAGAGGGGACCACTGGAACACTCTGCAACCTATCAAACAGCAGCTGGCCTCCACTCAAACTGACAGTTATATTAAACCCTGGAATTTTAGGCAATAAAAAGTAAATGAACTGTTATTTTTGCCATCCTGCTGAAATAAACAGAGCTTAGGACTCCATCCATATGTCAGTGGGAGGGGGGAGCCAATTGTTATGTGAGAGACCCACAGAGCAGTGCCTGTATGCTAACCTCCATGGACAGCTGTGTATGTGCGCATTGACCCAGCCAATCCACGCGCACTGCTCAAGTTTCTCTCGTACGATAAGCATATGCTGCTTAAAGCTGTGGCACAATGCTAATTTGTTGTGTAGTTCATTGTTGTTGAATGCATTGCTGTTAGTGATGCCGTAAGGAATCGATTATGAAGAAAATTAGTGGGTGAGGTTAAACTGTTTTAAACCATATTTCTGCAACTCTGTTTTTAACTTGAGCTGGAGAGTGTCTTTGGGCAGCTAAAACTCTTGAAAGCATATAACCCTATAGTGATTAGCAAAGCAATTATTGAATGTACAGAGAGGTCTGCCATTAGAAAAACGTTGTGTATGATGAAGACTTGCTGGGTGCCAGGCACCTTAAGAACCAAAACCATTGTAAGGTTGGATTTTTTAGGTCGGCTTTTGCGCCATTATCTTTTCAGCTGCTTCAGGCTCTTGATAAGAAACAGATACAAGATGAAAAAAGGGGTTGCATTAGTTTTAGGATAAGTGTACCTGTTAGTGGGATATACAGTAAAACCAACTATGTTTTTTTTTTTTGTATTTTTTTTTTAAATAATTAAAACCACCTTTGTTAAAATAAAAAAAACAAAAACAAATCACTACAACGTGTTCACTCTATTTGGCACTGTCTGCTACAGACCTACTGTAACACCGTTGAGAGATGGGCATTACTAGTTGAATGCTACCCAGAATTCTTTACCCACTTTCAGCATAGTCTGCAAGTCTCATGGAGGTGTCGTCAAGCTTTGTGGACTCCCGATAGAACACTGCTGGGAACCGAGCTTCTGTCATTGGCCCTGATTTATTAAAGCTCTCCAAGACTGGAGAGAATATGCTTTCATCAGTGAAGCTGGGTGATCCAGCAAACCTGGAATGGATTTCCCAGAAGTCATTAGCTATTTGATTGCAAATGTTTTCAATTCTGCACCAGGTCCGTTCCAGGTTTGCTGGATCACCCAGCTTCACTGATGAAAGTGTATTCTCTCCAGCTTAGGAGAGCTTTAATAAATCAGGGCCATTATGTGATCAACACTAAGTTAAGATGATTACAGAGTAGAAGTTTTGCAGTGGATCGAAGTGTCTGTACTTAACATTTACCTACCAGGCCTCTTGTAGTTTCCTGTAGATAACTTCAAGTATTGTTCTAAAGCAGTAGTCGCCAACCGGTGGTCCGCAAAAAAATTTGGTCTGCAACTCTAACCATTGTGCCCCAGAGCAAGATTAGGAGTAAGAACCCCTTTGGAGGGGCACACCAGCCAGGTCCATGGACTATGTCCCCCGTACGGATGGCAGGCTCAGGGAAGTGGGCGGGTTGTCTCTGGACACAGCCCACCCACTCTCTCATTACAAGCTCAGACTTGCGATTGAACAGTTGGAGGGTTCTGGCATCATGACGTCACTTTGGGGGAAGTTTCTTCCTTTTTGAGTGACACCCAGCTCCTTGCACATGCATAATCCGAAGCCGGTAAATTTAGTGGTCCGTGGGTCCGAAAATCTTTTACATTCACTGTTCTAAAGCACCCCTAGATCCTGTTTCTAGGTCTCTTCTACTTTATCTCACCTTTGTGTATTATAATATTTGCCCTATAACCCCTTTTTGGGAGGAAGCAAGGCTAAGTATCAACTTTATCAAGGAAGCTGAGATTTTCTTGAATACTCTAGAGCAGTCATTGTTAACCTGGGTTCTTCTGGATATTGCTAGGAGTTCCTCAAACTGTGGATGATTGACCTCTTATTTGATGATCCCTGTATAGTTTTGGGGTCATCACCGCTTGGTAGAACTAGATGCACAACTCATGTTTTCAGGTTGTCTATAAAGGGGTTGTTCTAGCCACTACTGTAGATGGGGAATTTTTTCACCTGGACACCAATTCAGAAGGCTTTTCCCCCATGGACAAAAAATGAATGTAATAGGGGTTCACAGAAATTTGAAAATTGTTGCAAGAGTTCCTCATGGGTAATAAAAAATAAAAAGGTTTTGATGGGCTGCTCTTAGGTCACTCCCCTCGAATTAGTACACATAATCTGAATTTATTGACAAAATAGATCTCGGAACATAAATGACTACCCATGCTAATGGAAGGACAGGGAACTGACTTAACTGACCAAAAGGAGGCCTATAAAAATAGAGCAGGGAGACTCCTGAAGAGCATAATAATGTGCCATATCCTTCATGATTCTTCAATGCCATCCTCACAATACACATGCTCTGGTCAATAGAAAGATGGCACTCAAAATACACGAATTCTAGATCAGTGTTTCCCAAACCTTTTAACATGATAACTTAAAATAACTTTTAGGCCTTAGGGGAACCCCTCTTATAATTACTATATCCACAGTTCACAGTACATTAGTGTAGTTGTCAGTAGGAAGGATGCCTCTTACATTGCTGGCCGTTGGGAAGGTTGCCACTCTTACAGATAGCCAAAAAGAACAATTAAAACTGACCTGAGAGTCACAAATTGCTCAAAAGAACCCCTAAGAACCTCTGGAGGGAACCCTAGGGTTTTATGAATCCTTGGTTGAGAAACACTGTTCTAGATGGATTGAAGTTATCATACTTGATTAGTGATTTTTGGAATATTTTTTTCTTTTTTTTTAATACCATTTTAATTTTTAAAACAGCAAAAATATCAGTGGGGAAAATTAAAAGTTAAAAAGAGATTTGGAGGCTAAGGAATGGGCTGAAAGTGGAATAAAAGAAAGGTTGATGGAGGAGGACCAGGGGGAAGGAAGAGATTGGTGTGAAGGTTTTTACTTGGAGGTTTAAGGTGGCATCTCATCCGAAGTGTTTTGTGAGATATGTATGGTAAAAGTATAACTGGAGTGCTATTGGCTCTTCAAGATAGTGTGCTCACACGCCTAATATTTTTTTTCTGGTTTACATCCTAACAAAAGAGCATTAAGTTACAGGTGTTGTAAAATGTAAATGAACAGTGGTAAACCATAGGATGTCTAGTACAGTATAAGGATAACGTATTTCTATATAAGCAAATTGAAAAAATAGTCATAAACTAAACACTGGCCCAAATGGTGAAGACTGAATCATAGTCATGGACATGATCTGATTGCTTGAATTTACCCAATACTGTCACAATTTCTGGGATATCCCCTGGCAAGGAATATTCTAGTTGTCCAACCCCTTCCAGCCATTGCAGGGAGGGTGGGTAAAAATCCTTCTGTTTTTTTTTTTTTTTTGCATAGAAAAAAGGAGGTGTTGGAGGAAGTCACAATGTGTCAAGTTAGTAAATACCAAATATATATAACCCCAATATCACTTATGGAATGGCAAAAACTAGGATCCGAAAATTTGTAATAGATGATACATAGAAACTCTCTAGCCATCATAGACTCCAATCTCCAGTTTCGCCAAGCACCACAACAAGTTATAATAACCAGTAACAGACAGGTATTGCCAATAAATGGAAATTATCTACAGCCTGCAGTTATGAACAAGAGGCAGATTCTACGAATAGGAAGTTTTCCCATTAACCAATGCCTTAGTAACCGAAAGTACCCCATTGACTGGCAAACCTCGCTGGTATTCTAGTGAGAGACAAGTATACCGGAAATGAACAGCTCTCCCAGTAATTTTTACTTCGGTGACAAGGAGTATCTTGGCCAGGGTTTGCCCTGACAGATGCCCCAGGTTTGGAAACACTGCTTTGGTGCACACCCAACACAATGAAAACAACTTCACTAGAATGAAATCTGGTTAGAATCCTGGAATATCTTGTGGTCAGTTTTAGCAATATTCATGATCCATAAGGTGGCTCAGTTTAAATATATTTTGTGTAGCTTGGCGTAAGACATCAGGGTATTTCCAGGAACCTGTTTTGTTGACTGAACCCAGTTTAGGAACTAGACTGAGGTGATAAGACAGCATTGTTGGGGTTTACGTGTACTTTAGGTTAGAAAAAATATCCTCCTCCAGATTGGCTATAATCTGTTATTCCTTTTTCTATGCAGTATACCCCCCATAATTATTTTTAACTGCATGGGAAGATGATGTAGGTGCCCAGTGGCCCCCCTTTAATGTGACCAAAATAATTTCGTATCAGCCAGTGATTACAGAAAAGTGCCGGGTGGACCGCCTGGCTTAAAGGGGCTGCGGAGAACACTGCTATGCATTGGAGAATTGTAGAACTTGCATTTAATAACTCTAGCTGGACCTAATGCAATAGACTCTGCTGAACTTTAAGTTTTAGGAGTTCACCTTGTCACCTGGCAACTGTTCTTGTTCGGGGAGAGAGTGCAGTCCCATTACCTAGGTGAAAATACATTGCTGTGGAGAGCTGCTGTCAGCTGTTACATGAAACCTGATCATTGTTGGACCATGTTCTCTTCTTCTGCTTCTATTCAGTGTGTCTGTCCTCATTACTTTCTCTTGCCTCTTCTCATTCTTTCCCTCTCTCTTGGCCTCTTCCACCCTCCTGCTCCTTGATTGTCTGTTTCTCTGTCTCTCTTCTTGTCACAGTTGTTGTTTTCAGTTTGTTTACTTTGCAGGCCTTTTCTGTGTGACTTGGCGTAGCTTTTTGGCACAGGATGTGTGTGACCGGAAGTGTTCAGCCCAAAGCGGGTAGCAGGGGCATCCCGAGGGTTAAAGGCACGGACGTGCAGCATTATCTCCCAGGCGGCTTTGTGCCCCCCACTCCGCATGCATCCGGTGCCTGCTCCCTTCTGATATCTGTCAGACCTGAGGGGCAGAACAGGATCTTTCCTGGGGTTATGTCAAGTTCACTCCTTTTAACTATTAAAACACTATTTGGCTTTCCAGAATCCACACTGTTCCCATTACCTCACTGGCCAGCCTTCCCACTGTTTATTTCATACTTATTTTTTTTTTTTTTTTCCTTCCACACGTTTTTGACAGATTTTAGAGGGCTTGAAAATGATGAACCCCTCTGACAGGAAAGGATGGGAAGGGGAGAGACATTATTCAAGTGATGGGGGGAGGAATTGCATGTCAGTGGTACAGAGTGTTCTCTCCGACTGCCATCACACGCTCAGTGGCAAGATGTTTTGTGTCAGCGGGCGTTTTCTGGTGCAGAACCCCTGCCAAATAAGACAGCTTGGAGATTTGGCACCTGGATGTTCATCTTTTTTATTTCTTTCTTTTTTTTTTTCATGGCTCTTCATCTATGAGCATAAACCTGTCTCCTGTATACACTAAACCCTCATTCTGTTAGCATTCCCAGCTTCATTTACCTCCTTAAGTATTGCCTGAATGGAACACCACATGTTTATGCAATTTTTTTCACTTCAAAACCCCCCCCATCAGTCTTGACTTGTCCTAAAAATGCATAACTGTAATCAGTTTTGATTCAATGACAATGAAATAAAGGCCTTCAGAACGTAATGCTTACCTCTATTGTGCCCTACTGTTTGGTTTTGTTCTACCCTAGACCCAGCACCACATTGGCAGGTGGGCAGTGGCAGCCTCCTTCAGCATGGCATATCTTCCAGCCCATCTAATACATGCTGAGCATGCATGCCAAGAGGCTCTGCCTGCTCCTTCTGCGCATGCCCTATTTTAGTGCATGTGCAGAAGGGGCATTTTTCCTCCTAGGGGAAAGAGATGCCGGTCTCACGCATATCCACCACGCATACGCAGTGATATTGGAGGTTCCCCCCGCCTTCACAGTGGCTACGTCACCCGATCTTGTACCTATGCAGTGTGAGATCGGGTGACTGAGCAAGAAGACCGAAAAAGAAGGCAGAAGATGGCGATAAAAGGTGTAATTTTTTAAGGGACAGACTATGGGCAATAAAATAACATTACCTGCCTGGTCACCATTTTTTTTTTTTAAATACCTGGCCCATTTCATAGCCGGAACTACAATCTTATTCCTTGTCTTTCTTGTTTCGATCTTTGGCCATCTTGATTGGTAGTTGCATGTCGATGTAACCTAGGTCATTTGCTAGCTTCCTATGTTTAGCTGCGCATGTGCAGCTCAGCAATTTTGGCAGGTGAAAAGAGCAATCGGGCAGGTAGGTATGTTTCATTGCAGAAGAAATATTACCTATGCCTGTACTTCAGCTTTAAAGCTGAAGTATAGGCATGAAAACTAAACCGCACCAGTTTTTATTCTGCCTACATTTTACATTCCCTGGTTCCTTCTTTTTATTTTCATAAACATATTAGACATTTTCAAATCTTCTTATTTAAATGCATACTTTATTTTAGACCCAGTGATGTCATGACTGGGTCATTTATTGTAATGTAGGCAAATCATGGCTGGTGAAGGGCCTGACAGGGTGGTATACATAGTTTTCTGAAAACCTAATTGAACCTTCCTATTACTCCTAAAATAGCCCTTAGCCCTGATACAAGAAGTGAGATGACTCTGAAGGATTTTTGTAAACCTCAAAATGCCTTTCTGGGCAGATATCATTCTGGAGAAGTTAGAGGTCCAACCTAACTAATGCCTACAAGTGATTCTCAGCCTCCATGATTAAAAGAATTGAAATACAGTAATGAAATCTGCTGTTTAGGGCAGGAAGGCTGAGGTCTGTCCAACACCTGTCAAGGACTACATGCAGCCTCATGCAAAGAAACAAGTCTAATAAACAGAGCAACTTATGAAATATATGGCTGTTAGAAAAACACTAAAAGTGTATTTAGATCCTAACCCTCAAAGTTCAACAGCCTTGGGCTAAATGATTCTGCCGCTTCATATGCACACAATGCAAACCTGAAAGTGTGCGGTAAAATCAGGGTAAGCAATTAGCATAGGTGAGGAGCTTGTACATCTTTGTAAAAGTTAGGGTAAGGCTAGAGATTACAATACAATAAATTTTCTTGTTCCTGAGTTGTCTGTGTCTTCCATTAACCAAGTGACCTGTTGTGTTCTTCTATTCCACAGTCCTGCACTAGACGTCTGGAGTGTTTTGGCAGAGTTTTGCAACACATTGACCTGGGTAAACCAGTCAGAGGTGCTTCTTTATAAAGACCCCGATGATGACCTTTCACTACTGATACTTGAAGAAGACAGACTGCTCTCTGGGTTTGTTCCTCTCCTTGTCGCCCCTCAAGAACCATGCTATGTGGAGAAGAGTTCTGACAAGGTCAGTGCATGCTTCTTTCTGTCCATTCTTCTTATTTTTGTCTCTCATTTCCTTCTAGGCTCCTCCTTTTCTCTTATTTTTTGCTTTCTCTCCAAAAATCTTGGGAAGTTTGTCCTGAACACTGATTCCTGCTAAGACTTAGAGAGTGTTAAGGGAAAATGTTGACCTCTTCACCGCTGACATTCAATTCTGTGTAATGAAGATTAAAAAGTCAGTGTATTCCTTTGGGCTCTATATATGCTAGATATATTTTTATGATGGTTGCAGTGCTTATTGGCCATCTGCATTGTATGTATTTGTGACTTAAGTGTGTCTATAGTGTGGACAAGGCTGTACACACTCTGGCATGCAGAATGTCCCATCACTTCCTTACTTGTTTGAATAAAGCAGCTTGTATTGGCAGCGTTCTCGCTTAGCTCCAAATGGTTTGCATCATGCATACCCCCTCCCCTCTACTCACCCTCTTCATCCACCACAGAACTCTCATCCAGGATATCTGCCAGGGCTCTTTTTTTGTCTTTTTTTTTTTTTCATTTTTTTTTTCTTGGAGGAAAGTGATAAATAGCTGACTAGAGAGAAGCAGAAACTGTGTGTGAACTCACAGAAATATTTTTTTTTTTTAATCCACTTATTCCCTTATGTGTCGCGGTTGCTTGAATCTACTACTTTGCTACAGCAGTCAGGATTACTGGGTCGGTTTGAGCTGGCACTTTAAAGATAAGCAAATACTGAAGTAATTTTTCTTTGGTTTTCTTTTGTTTTTTCTTTTCAAACACATGCCGGGGCATACAGCACTACTGCTATACATGTGTGCCAGTGCTGAACAAATCTGGGGGGCCTGATGGCTATCATATGTGTGTAAAAAAAAAAAAAAAAAAAATTATAGATACCATAGGACACACAAAATTAGTGTTTTCTTAAAAACTAAACTACACAAATACCAATTTGTGAACCATTTTAACAATAGAAATTTGTAGATCTGTCCTGTAACACAATTTTTTTTGAATGTGGGAAGAAACCGGAATACCTGAGAGAAACCCACGCAAACACATGGAGAACCTGCAAACTCCATGCAAATAGTGTCCTGGCCTAGATTGGAACCTGGGACCTAGTGCTGCAAAAGCAAGAGCACTTACCTGTGAGCCACCGTGCTGCCCTCTATGGTATACAGAATTGAACTGATTTAAGTACTTTGAGTTCAGTGTTGGGGTTCAGGCCATTATTCTTTGCCATTTTTCCCATCTACTCGGTCACTTTACATGTCATAAATATAACTCAGTCATAGGCATCCCTAACATCCTAATGACTATCTCAATTACCTGTTGAGAGCTTTGCTTGTATATAAGGGCTATTTCTTTACCTTACCTTAGCACATTTTCTAATAGTCTTTGCCAGCAAGACACTATGTGGTAGCACCTTTGATTGTGTTTCGGGTTTTTCTTAGTACAAATGTGTGGGGAAAGACCTGATGATGGCTTTGAATTGAAACCAAGAGGGGGTGATATTGCAACTGGTCACCCATCAATTTTGCCATCTGCAGTATTACTTTTTTTTTTTTTTTTTTTTACTGTCATTAAACAGAATTATATGCAATGGTACTTCCCTGCCCAACAGAACAGCTTAAACATATCTGTCACAACTTGAGCAACAAACTTGAACTCCAGGCATAAACAGGACATGAATAAATTCAGGTTTGTAATAATTGCAAGTACCTACATTTTACCTTGCACACCACCCTTGCAGTCCCTGTTTAGCTAATCCCATACTAGGTGGTGCAAAAAAAACAGTTCAAAGAGTCAGTCAGTCAGTTGTGCTGCAATACAAAGAGCATGTTGATAGAAGGATAGGGGAGTAACTCAGTGTTCTGCTTCTTCTTTCACTGTCCACTCAGAGTGGGAGTAGGGAGGAAACCTTGAAATGTTCCTCAACTGCAAACAAAAAGCCCCTGCTCCGACGGACAGGACTGTGGGGGATAGGTTGTAAAATCTAACAACTGGATGAACAGTAGTGCAGTGTGAAATAGCACACAAATTTGATCTGTGTTTTTTAATGCCTGCCTTGAGTTTCAACTTTAAGCCTATTTATCTAAAGGAAAATGTCACCATATTTGCTCAGAAACTGCTCATGCTGGTTGCTGATGTGATTTGAGGAATTGCAAGTTATTTCTATTTAGTGCTTATTATGTCTTGGTAGCTATAGCCAAGTATTAGTCTAAAATGGTGGATAACATATTTTAAAATGTTAATATAACAAGACTTGTCTCCTATTTATTCGTAGGCTAGAAACATGTACATAGGCAAACATGAATATTCATAACTGAATTTGTGGTGTGATCAACTAACTAAATGGATCATTTCAGTCCGGTAATATACATATCATTCTATGTTAATAGGCAAAGCAACACTGGCTAAATCCTTTGGGAATAGCAGATGTTAGATGAAAGTGATATAATATTGTCTCTTTACAGATGTTAGTTCAGTGCATATGATAATCATGTTAATTAAAATTAATTTGTGATGATTAGCTTTTAAGCAGGCAGCCAAAGAACAGAGCAAGTTCGTGTCATGCTGTCTTCCGAATTGGGCCGCCTATAGCTGTGGGTTCGGTAAAATTGTTTAATAAAGACGAGCTGAATTTGCTTTTATTCCACGGGAAGAACATTGTGCTGCATTGTAATAATGCTCACGGTCCAAATGCTTGCTTGTTAAATCAATATTTTGTTTGAAAAAAAAAAATAAAATAAAAAAAAAGCTGCAGAAGGATCTCCCCGAGGCAGCGTCTGACCGAGCAAACCACTCAACTGTTGCCTCAATCTGTTTTTTTCATTTTCAACTTTTCTTGGCTGTGGAGTGAGATTAAGGGGAATACTCTTTCCCCTGATAACCATCCGTTCAGGACTGGGAGCGTGTGGATTAAAACCAGACGTTGTGTGATTAATACCTCAGCTTATAGGGTGAGACACTACTTCCTAAAAGCAAAAGGAGGAAAGAATTGAGGGGAAAATGCCTCAGGGCAGTAGGCACATTTGTTGCCTACAAGCGTAGTGTGATTATATACACTTGTATACACCAAGGTTATCAGCACTGTATGTCTCCCTCCTTGCCTGGGCATCTTAAGAGCCCTTTGAAAATTGGTACTTTTTTGTCCAAACAGAATTGCGTTGTCATTGATCCCTATTACAATGTTATTTAAAGGACAACTCGATTTTTCTAGAAACTCAAGAATATAGCAAAATCAGTTTTTTAAATCATTACCCAAGTGCTCCTCAAATTGTCCAACATTAATCCGCCTTAACTTGTTGCAGTGGGGAAATCATAGTCATAACCTTGTTTTTGAAATGCTGGCAAACTTGAGAGCTAAAAAAAAAGGAAGGACGGAGTTTTATAGAAAGAGCTGATTTTTGAAAACTTGTAAAAAAAAGAAAATTAAATCCTATTGGTAAGGATTCATCTTACCAACACAGCATGAATTGGGTTACTCTAGGTGACGGTTATTTAAACTTGGTTTTGCTGTAAAGCAGTCATAAAAGTTGTGTACACACATATATTTATGGTTTTCGCACTTCATCCTATTAATAAACATTTCTCTGGGGCAAATAAAGTAGAAGCATGTTGCACTTATACAAGGTATCCCCAAATATAGGCAGCATTTTTACTGGTCACACAGTGAAAATTTTTATCTGCCAGCTTAGCAGCAATTACTATGCGTTATGTAGAGTGTGGTCTTTCTTGCCTTGAGTGGTCACACAGATTATATGAGATGGCTGTCCATTACACTGTTAACCTTACTATTGAAGGTCAAATGTTAGGGGGGGAGAAGAATCTGCGTTTCATGCATGAGGGATAAGAAAAGCTAAAGGTAGAGCAAACAAAATGGCTGCCTGGTATAGATGATGAATGTTCACAAATAATCTGCAGTGACATGAAATCTTTTCAATCTTCATAATATTAGTTTGCCAAACAGACTTTAGGGTGGTATGCAGTTCTGAAATGAGATATGAAGAGAATATGTATTTTGATGTGATTCCTTTATCATACCCACTCTTCCCTTAGGAAATAAAGACCTGTCTCTGCAGGTGTGAGGCTGCTAGAAGCCACAGGAGCCTAGCAAAGTGCTTCAGGAGAGTGCAGCAGATGACAGCAGTGGATTGTTAGTGGAATGTGAAGTAGGCCTGAGAGCACAGCACTCGCAGAATCACAGAACATCACATAGCAGCCGGCTGGGGCTCGTCTGATGCATTCATCAGACCCAGCACCAAAGATTCTTTTTTAGCGTTCTTTCTGGAACAAGTTCAAACAGAGAGCTCTCCGCACCTCCTTGTTTTCCTCTTTTTAACTTGCCATAATCAGCAGCTATTGGAGTCTCTTCTATCACCTTGCAAGCAAACGCTGTCCTAAGGGGTCTTATAACAAACATTGCATATGTTAGCACGGCTACTCATCGGTCTCCTGTCATTTTTTTTTTTTTTTTTTCAAATTGAATTTAAATGGATTCTATATAATATTTTTAATATGTATCCAAAATAATATAGCAAGAGGTCATACAGCAGATGTTCTGCAATCATTGTAAATGTTTGCAGACCTTATTTTTGTAGGTATGCAGTTGATTTTATTTATAACTAAGGTTCTAGTTGATTTTCTGAAACCACCTATTCATGCAGGTCTAAATTTTCCCACTATGGTTTTATTTACTTTGGTTCAATCTTACTATTGGTAAAAATTACTAAAACTGACACCTAATTCTTTTTCCCATGATCTTTGACATCAGCTTATGTTTTTTTAATTTATGTTTACTTTTTGCATTGAACAAGGACGGGCTCAGTACTAGGAAAACCACATTTACCACTCCCCTTTTCAATAGCAAAACTTTTTGCTTCGACATTACATTTTTCTAACTTCCATTCTTCCATTTGATCATGTTTTCATGTAATGAAAGGCTAAATACAATAAATAAAAGGTGTGTGCTGCTATACATTGATCATTATCTGAGTGATTGGCTGTTTTGCAGTTTTTACACCTAGCTGTAAAAAGTTAGGCAGCTACTCATGTTATCCAATGCTGTTCACCCACCAACAATGTAAAGCCGTGTAGACAAACATGGAAAGCAAAGCTAGTGGTGGCAAAATTACAATCAGAATGCTGATGAAATCTGTTAACCTATTGCCATGTATCACTCAATAGTTTTCGTTTAGAGAGATTTAATTTGTGCAGATCAAGCATACATCTAATAGAGAATGCTTAGAATTAGTCTGTCACCCAGTGGCACAGGATTTGTTTATGAAATCCTTATGCTGTCATGGATTTATATTTTAACACTTTTTGTTTAGTTTGTTTTGGGCTAAACTGAAAACTTTGCTCAAGGTTAATTCCTGGGCAGTATTACTATTTTTTTGTTTTGCTTTCCTGATCACCAGCCTTGTTGGCACATATTTATTTTATCCTAACCTTTTACATTGCTATTTACTTTTATATAATGTTGATTTTCGAGGAAAGCTGTTCATCAGTGTTCTTTGATATGTAAGCAATGGAATAGGAAAGCTTACCACATCTACAGGTAATCCCCTGCCTTGGGCCATGACAGAAGCAGTCTGAATGACAGCTTCCTTTATTAATGTCCGCTGTAGCTGGTACACTGCCAGTTAGTATTGGCTGCCTTCCAGTGTACAGTCGCTCCTTAGCCAGGTGTGAAGCGTCTCTGCCTCTTCTTGCCGGGAGCCTCCAGGGTTGCCCTTAGCCATCACTAAGGAAGCTGCTGTGAAGGTGGAGCTCTCTGCTAGCTCTTCTCAAACATAGCAATAGTATTTAAAGCTATTGAAGATAGTAATTGTAAAAAAAACTACATTAATGTGCCTCCTATGTGAGCCTGTTTTTTCTCAACAGTGATTGTTTTAAAGGGCATCACACGTTCATCCCTCTATGTGGTCACTCTTTCATGATTTCAGAGTTGCTTTTGTTCTCTGCCCTTCCCAAGTATTCCCTCCTGTGTCATTTGTTAGCGTTAGGATTCAACATTGGCTCTTAGGTCAGCTCTTCTTACACTGGCAGAATCCTTTCTCAATCTGTTAGCAGACCACAAACAAGCAGCCTGCCAACACCAGGCCTTCTTCTCAGCACCCTCATTACCGGCCCAGACTCAAAGGCATCACTCCTTTATTAAGATGAGAAACTTTAGAGTTCTGACTTTGAAGTCTGCTGATTAAACATTTTTGAATGAAGACGTTTAGTCAGCTCCAGTAATCGTATTCCTGTTCTCCCCTGGTCTCATATCACTTTGTAGCCAATGCAAACCATTTCTGCTCCACACTGTGACCAGCCTTTTGCCAGCTAGCTATTCTTTTTTCTCTTTGACATTTGTTTGGTCCCTACCCTAAATTGATGTACTAAAAAAAATTTTTTTAAACCCCCCTTAGACATATTTTCCATAGTCTAAAAATCCTTTTTTCTTTATGATAACATTTTGTATTTAGAATTATTGAAATGACCCTCTTCTCTTTTGAAAACGGCAACAAAAGAAAAACTTGCTTGTGGTTGTGAATCTGTGTTAAAAGCGTCTTCTGTGGTTGTAACTACAGATAGCATGAACAACCGAAGTGTATAAATAGTAAATAAGGATTATGTCTTAGTTCTTTTAAAAGAAATCAAATTAACATTAATGATTGTCATCATGCCGTAGTCCTCTGCCTCTGTTAAATGATGACTATTGGGAAGATGTACACGTAGTTGACTTAGAATATAATTCAAGTTTTAACTGGAGCTTGTAACAAATTGTTTGACCATTATAATATGCTGCAATACACCAGTACCTAAATGGGATAGCTGCGTTAGTTTTCTTTTTCCCCCCAGACTTTTCTCTATTTTCACCTAGTCAGTAAAAAATGTAACTTGCCCCCTTTTTTACTTTAGAAAGCTCGATGTTGTTACAGCTCTAGTCCACAGAAACCAGTGGAGGATTCCATGCAAAGTCTAGTCATAAATAAAATATAGGTTCTGTAAAAACATACCAGTATAAGATAATATAAATAATAGCTGTTCTTAAGGTGTATGGAAAGCCAAAACCTATTTCTTAATTTTAAAAAGACTGTGGAAGGTTTAGATCCCTGCCAGTTTTCCCTCCCTATTTTGCTGACAACATTTTACTAAACAGGAAGTGAGGGGAATTCTTTAAAACAGACAAAAATAAAAAACACTTTTTTGAGTAAAGCAAGGGAGACAGAACCCCTTATAGTTTTTTTTTATTTCAGACTGTTTCCTTATTGCATTTTCCCCCCTTTTTTTTCTCTAATGAAACCATTGTCTCCAGGTCGGAAAGTAAGGAAAATCCCTTAAATTTAAAAAAGTAAAAGGCATACAGTGGTTTTAATCCTCACATGCCAAAGCTAAAAATGTTTGTCCCTGCATACATTGAAGCCTACTGTATATCCTGGAAAAAAATGTGGTCTGATATTGCTATCATTCTACTAAAAGTTTCCTTTACTGCCTCTGTCTTAAGCCCTAACTTACCTAAAGTAAACTGAACTCCCAGTCAATGTAGGGGGGTTTAAAGCAGTGTTTCCCAACCAGGGTTCCATTTGCTTGGGGTTATTTGTGAGAAATTTGTGCCCTTCAGGCCAATTTAATGGACACCAATGATCTTTTTGGCTGTCTGTAGGAGTGGCATTCTTCTCACTGGCCAGCAATGTAAGAGGTATTCTTTTCAATGACCACCCAGCTAATATACTGTGAGCCATGGATATAGTAATCATAGAAAGGGTTCCCCCCAAATTAAAAAGCAGAGTACTAGATTGGGTCAGCGTGAGAGCCAGGAAATTAGCATCTTTACAAGTAAAATATGGTAGACTGGGTATAATTTTAACGTTTCCTTTAATCCCTGGTATAATTATTCCATTAATAGAGTATTGTGAGCAGGAATGCCCCCTTCATGGTAACTGGGTTCATATATTGACATGTATGTCCTGCAGAAAACTTAACAGTCTATTAATACAGGGTTGGAGACAAGCTGTCAGCGCTAAAATAATGAATGCCAGATAAATATTAGTTTAAAAGAGCAGGAGAGGTGCACAACAGGAAGAGCAGGGTGTCCAGGGCATAGTAACGGATGTAGTGAGGAAATCAAGTGATGCCACAGAAAAATGTTCTATTCGGGGTGTGCCAAGAGGTCATGTGCAGGCTAATCTAATAAGATGTCATGTCTATTGTCACATTTAGCCTTAGAGGAAATGAGCTGGTCTGCTGTTATGAAGGGTACATTGAGACAAATAAGGAAACTGTAAGTGGTGAGGAGTGAAGATGGGAAATGTGGTTTGCTGGGTGCACTAAATTGTGGTATTCTAAGGGCAAGTATCTTTATAGGTTTTCCCTCAGTTAGTTGCAGATTTGCACATTAGTTTTAGTACAGATACAAAGTATTTTTGGCAGTGTCTATTGTGAAAGTTGTTTAGGTGGTCACCCAGGAAGCCAGAGCCAATCTCTGGAAGTCACTTGCACTTTCTACTAATCTCTGGTTTAGTGAACTAAGGGCCAAAGTGATGTGGATGGTGCATTTTATAGATATGTTTTACATCTCATTTGAGGGATTCCTTCAAATCGTTACTACCCCGCAGAATCCAAGGTTTACACTCCAATAGACCTAAACAGTAAGTCCTGGTCTCCACTGCTTTTTGCACACTTTAAACATGCATTTGAGGCTCTTGGATAGCATTGTTTAAACACACTGTAAAAGATTTCTTTAGAAAGCAGTTCAGCCGTCTCCATAGATGCTGCTTCATTACATTTCCAATGTTACCAGAACTACCAAATGTCAATGAACCACCAATCCCTCTCAATATTGACCATTGAACAATCTGAACGGAGTCCCCCCCCCCCCCCCCTTAAGAATTTAACAAGCACTGCAGTTACTTTGCAGTTTTTAGTTGGTGCCGAGATGCTTCATGCAGCACTGCAAGGTTGAGAGCCCGTTTAACCACCTCCATAAACTTTAGCAGGAATTTGTAAAGTTTTCCAATAAACTTTTTGTAGCATGTTTTGGAAGAGTTTAAAGAGTACAAAAAAAAGGTTTATCATAACCAACGGGTGACAAGGCTGTGAGGCTACATTTAGAAGGCTGGTTTACTACTTTGAATATACCTGATTACCCTATATTGTGCCTTGGGCAGTTCTAAAGACGTGAATTTGACATTTGCCACAATGTAAGCTCCCTCAAGAGATAACAAAGATTAAGGCAGCAGAGTGGTCCACAGTCATTTTTTATTCTCTAGAATAGCCTTTCACAATTTAAAATACTTTCAGATGGTGGTTCAGTGGGACAAATGTCACTCTTAAAGATAGCCAAAAAATATTGGTCTCACTGACCTGAGGCACAAATTGCTCAAGGAACCCCATAGCAACCTCTGGAGGAACCCTGGTAGAGACACTTCCCAGAAAGTACCAGGACAGGTAGTGAAGTTACTAAAATGTTCTATAATTTCTTGATGAAATAAAACTTTATTATAATACTTCTAAAAACAAGAAAATAAATAGATCTCTAGGCTATGATAAAATGTAAGGGTATTTGATTTGATTCACAGTTGTCTATATTCTACACCACAGTGTTTTTCCTTTTTTAGTACAAGACAATTTGTATGTTTTGTCCTAAAAAAATGATTGTATAAAGTAAAAAAAAAATAGACTGCAAGCAAGATAGAGATAAAAGCAAACATTATGATAAATGTTAACTGATTTAGGTTAAAGAAACATAAAATAAACGATTAAATGTCTTTCTAAATGTGTACACCAAAAATTGTTAGATAATTTCTAGAGACGAATGGACATTCATTATTTAAAAAAAAAAAAGTTAAATGCCCATATTCAAGGGACTTTATTTTGTTTTTCTTTCCTACACATGCTTTTACTGTACATTAACAAAAATGGATTTCTGCATAGCCAATCCAGTTCATGTTCCGGGGTGCCTGGGCTTCCAGGTGCTGAAGCTAGATACCCATATGTCTTGGCGCTGTCAGCAACACATTTCTGTGTATAATAAAAGTTCTAGATGAAATTAAAAACAGATACTTTGCACATTTGATTTAGGTGTTGGCAAAGTTTTTAAACTAAAAGTATGGTTGTCCTAAGCCAGTCATTTGCGAGTAATGCCAGTCCATGTGTTTCTGTATCCCAAGCAGTGTTTCTAATTTGAATAATCTACTAATCTTTACATTTACTGTTTCCACTATGGCGTTCAACTATTAGGTGGGTATGCATTAAAACCCCTGCCAATTTCCATTCCAATTTTTTGCTGTCTGTCGCATTGGGAAAGTTTCCATCTACTTTCTATCCTGCAAAAGCAAAATTAACTTTAGAGGATATCTCCCAGAATAAGGGAGACTCATGTTGTACCCATGTTATACAGTTTTCCCTTTAACAGGTATCCACACCGACAGATTTCCTCTTGTTTTGGGGACAAGTCCAAAATGCTGGGTTTTTCTGGGTCCAAAAACTGGGTAGTAATGGGCTCCAGTTAAGTTATATGGGTGAATCTCCCTAAGAGCACGCAGACAGTAATACAAAAATCCTGACAGACGGGTTTTTTTTTTTTCCCAAAAAGTTTTCAAGAAAAATTCTCTGAAAGAAGTTATTGGAATGTTTACATAAGTTGTCAGCTTGTGCTGCCATTAGAAGTGATAGAGGTCACATATATTTCTGATTTAGTTGTTTGGTCAAGATTTTAACAAAACAGGACTGCTTACATTGCTTTTAATTCTGTCATATTTGCTGGAAATGGACTGCCAGCTTTGTATGTTGAATGCAGTCATCTTAACATCAAAGAAATTGGCTTCGGCCAAAAGACTGCCCCTGACCAGAGCAGCATATGTCTGGTGACTAGATTTAACTGGAATGTATGTGAATGTTGGGGCTGGCAATGGCCTCCTTTCATCATAAACACTTCAGCCCCAATTTGGGATGACTCGTCCAGTTTCCCTACACGGCCCCCAACCATGGGTTTCATCTCTTGGCACAGAAACTGTGTTAGTTTCTAATTGCCATTTTAGCCTCATCATTTTCCAATCAAGGAAAGTAGCGTCTTGTTTCTGTAGCTGGCGCATCTCCAGCTGTCAGAACTTCAGGCAGTGCCACGCTGCACATCTGCAGCAATCTGCGAGACACACTGATAAGATCAGCAGCTTTAGGTGATGGCATTGTTTCAAGTTTACCAAGCATGACCCGAAGCTTTTACTTAAATGTGGAACGAAGCTGCTTCAGTCCTGACAGGTCCCTGAAGAAGGAAATTTATCTTTCTGTAATTGCCTGTGCTTTACAGTCTTCCCACAGCCCCTCCTTCCAGTTCTGAGAGATAATTATATGAAATGTAAAAAATGTGTGAATGTATGGATGAGCTTGCAGAGTACAGATATGTGATCTGCGAGAGTTCCTCCTAATTTTATTTTTCTCTCTTCCTGCTGCCACTTTTGAAATTTTCCATTTTTGTCTTGGGCTTCACATATAGAAAATGTAATGAGTTTAGCAATCACTTGAGATCAGCCAGCAATGTGATTTACTCCTGACAACTCCTTGCCAACTCACTGATTCAATGTTGAGAATTAGTTAAAACAGCTGTCTGCCTTTACCGGATATATTGTGTCCTGGGAGAGGGTTATGCATCAGTTATTTGCTAGTAACAAGTCTCTAGGTGCACACACTTAAATAAAGAAAAAAACTAGATGCTTGGACGGAACATGGATATGTAGATTACTGAAGGTAAATAAGAAGCATTATGGTTAAGTTCACCCTTTCACAGCAGTGCGTATGTTACTCTTACAGAGCAGCTGCAAGTTCTGCACTGTTAGTGCAATTTGTCTAATTCTTATCTACATCCTGTTAGTTTAGATGGGAGTGAGTAGAATGTACTCATGGATTGTTGGGTTGTGAATTTAGTTTGTAAGTCCTTGGAGATTTATTTTTATAATATTAATAGAAAAAGACCACGGTCACGGGTGGAAAACTTTTATGCCAGCTGGTACACCCAATTTAGTCCTATATACATTATGTGCCTCATTAGCGCATGTGTGTTATGCCGCACATTGGCATTCATTGCATTAAGGCAGGTCATTTAAATGAGTTGCTCAACACTCCACAAATAGTATAGTAATTTTTTTTTGATCGGGCACCACAAATAACCTACGACAAGTGTTCAACCCAGAAATTTTTTTTAACTCAGACGGAAGCCCCTGTATTGTCACCCAGCTCTTCAGTAACCACCCAAAAACAGCCAAGAGGTTACTGAAAAGTGCTGGGTAGTGTGCCCAGCTACAGGGCTGGGGAAAACACTGGACAAGATGTGTTGGGGTGCTATTCAGAATGATTGGCATCGCATCACACAAATGCAAGTAACTGTTGGTGCAGTAGTGTGAGCGTGCGCATTAATATATATTGAAGTGACCTTGTCACTTCATAATTACTTACTTATTCTGTCATCACAATAGGACAAACCTATCCACTGGGAGTTGCAAATCCAATCAGATCTCCACCACAAGCTAGTTATTCTTCCATCCAAATTTGATGGACCGCTAAATTTAAACAGATTTGGCCAATTGGCCAAATGACAGCTTTAACTAACACAATCCATTGACAGATTGAAAAGGGAGGTTGAGGCATTGTCAAAATCAGTTGGATTTTTATGCTGGGATTCATCAGCAGTTTTTTGTGTTTAATTGAAACAGCAATTTTTTGTCTTTGATGGGTTTGCAACTTTGACAAAAAAAAAAAAGAATGGGAAGTAGGAATGTTGTATAGCCAACTTTCAGTTTTTTTGCACAGAAGTGGCTTCTCATCACTTTTTCATATTAGGTATCAAAAGGTGAACAAAAAAATCTATTATATACATGTTATAACCTAAGGTCAAAGGAGCCAATGAAATTAAAAACTGGATCAGGCTGATCCTTGCTAAGGTGGCGTTTACCACAATATTCTCTTCCAATAATGATATATTTCCAATACTAGTTTCTAATACACAGTCCTCTTGCATTGCCCTAGGATCCCATATTCAAATCTCCGCCAGGATATTATCAGCAAGGAGCCCCCTCCACATTCCGAAATCATATTTGTAGGTTTAGTTAGCTTCACTAAAACAGGCTGTAGACTAGATGAAGGGCAATAATTCCTGGTTATATTAGGGACATTAGATTGTGACCTCCTCGAGGAACAGTAGTAATACGACTTTATTTGAGGGGCCTAAGATGTTGGGGAATATACGGTATATATGTATATTTTATGTGTTTTATGTTTTATATTCTTTTTTTTTTTTTTTCATATGTTCAGAAGCCATTTCAGTTGGTATAATATCCTCTCCATGTGTGGTATCAGCATCCTTCTTGTTTTAAGTTTATTCCCAGGTGTTCTATTCATCTGAATGGCTTGTCTATATTTGTATCATGAACTTCTAGTGACATTTCTGTTGATTGCAGGCCATAGTAATGTAACCTGTGAGAACTTTGTTTTAATACCCATTTTGCTCAGGCACCAGTGCACCATCCCATGAGGGTTCCTCCGCTTCCTACCTGCGGACGTGCTGTTGCTTTACACACATAGCTCCCGCAGTAAACTTCCTGTGTTGGACGCCCTCATAATTTCCCTTTGCCCTTCATAGCCCAAGCTGTTTGTGTTTTCCAGTCCATCTTCAAATCATTCCCCCCAAATCCCCTCCCCGCTGCATTTTTTCCTCATTACTAAACAAGATATATCTGTCCTCTCCAAGAGAAGTTGTTTGGTTGCGGGCTGGGCTCCCCAGCTGGGTGCTGTGTGTCTGGACAGAGTAAGCAGTTGTGGGGAGGGCAGTGTTCTCCCACACTGACCCCAGAGGAGTGTGTCCCACTGCACAACACTGACATGTACAAATGTTTGCATCAGTGTCTACAGCACTGATTAGGTCTGGAAACCCTTTCATTGCCCATTATCTTTTTGGGCATTGGAGGGAAAATTACAAATGTGGAAAATTATTTTACTACTGTGAACTATTTATTTTGCTTATCTTCCAGCCAGTAAGGGTATCCACAATGAATCATCTGCGTAGATTATTCAAACATTTGTATTGCTTCACAGTACTCTTTGTACATTTATTAGTAACTTCTTAAAGGAGTGGTGACAGCCTTAGTTTAAATTGGGACTCTAATAATGGCTGTCGTTCTAATTCCACCAGTAAATAGAACAATATAGGCACCATGAAAGGAAGACACTGTTCTGGTTTTTGTAAACACCATATGCTTTATTCTGCTAAATTATATTGAAATGGAAACTCTGAATGAATTGGGTGCATGTACTGCAAATGTGATGTGATCCAACAGCACCCAAGTAGCTAATGTAAGTGATAAATCGGGTTATATTGTAGAAGGGTATTTTCTGCTCCTTTTAAAAGAGCACTCAAAACCCATCTTTTCAAACTTGCCTATCTGTCTTCTTCTGTCTCTTAAAACCCTCACTTCTTAGCACCATTCCAAATCCCCTTCTATTTTGGTATACTTCCCCCACCTCTTAGATTGTAAGCTCTTTAGAGCACGGTCCTTCTCTACTTCTGTGTTACTGTCTGTATCTCTCTTTTGCAACCCCTATTTAATGTACAGTGCTGCAGAATATGTTGGCACTAAATAAATAAATAATAGTTAACCTACTGTTGCACCGCATCACCTGAAAAAGGTAAATGGAGCTGCTTTGTATAGTTAGCCCAAGTGTGTAATTATATGAATAAGCTTGCACATGCAGTGAATATTCAGAATATCTTATGCCTGTCACTGATCTAAGGTCTAAATAAGTGAATTCTCTTTTCCTGCTTGTCAGCACACCACAAGGCAACAACAGAGTTTCAATTTATTGTGCCTGTCTTTGCATTTCTACAGCAAATGTTACTATATACTAGGCTATGTTCATATTGACATCGCATGTACGAAGGCATATATCATACTCCTTTGTTCACAATAATAGAAAAAACTTTTGTCCTCTTAGTGCTTAGATAACTTACTAACCAATACCAACCCACTAACTCGGGCTGAGTACACACATTAGATTTTTGTCCTTGGAAAGGATCTTTCACGATCCTTTCCAATGACAAATGATTGAAAGATGCATGAACTAGTACTGTACATACAGAGCCATTTTGCTCTATAGGGAGGGGCGGGGGGAGAATGATGGAGCTGGACCCCACTGCGCTCTCTCCACTTAACTTGTATTACGATCGTTCATCGTTGACATTAGATGAGGGCTGTACACACAGCAGATTCTCGTCTGATACCAGCTCCGAAGCAATACTCGGTCGAGTGTTCATCTGACGTGTGTACGTAGCCTTAAAACACTGACCAGGGCCATCTCCTTAGACTTCTCTATAAGCATGTTGACAGTGTTGGACTATTCACCGTAATAAATCCCTAATTGGCACTCCATACTGACATTTTTTCTCCTAGTGTGAGTGTTTCTGTGCAAAGAAATTGAGGTATAGATTTAAGGAAATGAGTTGCTGTCCTAGAATTTATCTGCAGCACTTAATGCTAGTAAAGGAGTTTTCCTGTAGGGTACCTAACCTTGTACTGAAATATTGCCCTGCCTTCTACTGCCTGAGTGCTAATATTCCTGGTTGGACAAAACGGTGAATACATTCTGAGGACAGAAATCACTCTAGAAAACACTCATGCTCACCAGGCAACACAAATATCATTGCATGCCGATTGCTTAACACCAAGTAATCTACTACCCACATATTCTATTACCCAGATAAACCAGATTTAGGTCAAGGTATTCTTGTTCACATCCAACAAAAAATATTCTCCTGGGTTACTTGAATACTTCTAATGATGCCACACCCCATCCTAATATATTAGTCAACGTTAATTAATTATACCTCTTGTTTGTCTCTTATAGTAAAGCGAGTCATACAAGAAGAGATAACGACTGTTAGTCAGGGCTAGTATCAGTCGAAAATCTGATTTGTACAGCAGTCATCCAGAATCGTTCATGGATCTGTCCTGGCGGATCTACGAATGACCGCAATGCAAGTGAAGAAGAAAGAGCACAGCACAGTGCCACATGCTCCTTCTCCTCTCTCCATAGATCAGAATTGTGCTGTATGTACAGCTCTCATACATTCATCTTTCAGTCTTTTGTCATTTGAAGGATCATAAATCTATGGAAAATTCAGCTGCATTGTGTTTTTCAAAGCAAAAATAGTTTTTCTTTATGTCCAAAGCTGCGTACACACTTGCAACAATTATCATTGGAAACGAACGACTAACGTCCAATCGTCCGATAGTCGTTAACAAAAAAAGTGCATAACGACTAACGACGCCGATGAACAAGGATTGTCGCTGGAAAGGAAAGACTGTCCTGCCGGATCTGATTGAGCAACAAACATTCACTATCTGTTGTGTGTACGGTCGTTCAGTGATCATGAATGTTTCTGCAGTACACTTTCTCCTTTACATGTCCCTCCCTGCATCGTTCAAACGATCATATGGAGCGTGTGTACACTATTGGTGGATTATATTTGAACAATTGTATTGTTACACTATGTACAGAATCGTGCGCAATACAATGGTTCAAAATAATCGTGCATAATCGTTTTCTAATGATAATTATTGCAAGTGTGTACCTAGCTTTACACCACCATTGTTTTCCAATCTAGCCAAAGTAATCACAAGGTAAAACTCTGTGTTTCTCATCATAATACGTTACTGACAGTGGGGTTTCATCTCCTTTCCCCCTAAATCTTTCATTCCTTTGTGTGATTGGTGTAAGCTGGCGGTATGTTATTCATACACAGGTGTTCCCCATGAATTTTGCATCATGTTCTCATTTACATAGTGTACAGCTATTGAAATAAACGTGCACTAGGTATTATGTAATACTGCATGTAATTTGTTTAAATATTCTTTCTTAGAAAGTAAAGTCTCCACTCCCTTGTTAATTTATGATATGTTGCATTCATCTGTATTTCCTGTGCGTGATAAATGAACCACTCTGACTTAAGTATATGATGATATGATATGTAGTTCTTCCCAGTCATTGCTTAACCACCTTGAGTCTATGTATCCCTCTCATTGTTATTTAATATTGATGCAATCTGCACTGCAATGTAGACTCAAAGCTTTTATTTTAATCATTGATACAATAGAATACCTTATTTCCATGTGCATTATTACACAAAAACATCATGTATTTTGTATGCCTGTTGCCTTAAGAAAACCAAAGAACAGATGACAGGAATCCATCCCTGGTATTTTTAGGTGGATTCTATATAGATGGCTGACCTGTCAAGTGTATCGGCGTATTTATAAGGTGAAGATAAAAAAGGATTTGGTGTTACAATCTTGTTCTGAGGGGCCAGCGGGATGGGAATAAGCTGTAAAAATAAGTTCTGTGTTTCTGTTATTCTCCAGGTTTATTTCTCTGGACCTCCATATCTACTCTAAACTTAAATCTTAAAATCTTTCATCAGAACTTTTTCTAATATTTCTGTTGCCATACATACAAGACTCAAAAAATATTAGACTTGTTCACTCACGTGCTGCTGCATTGCATATGCATGGCAGTGTTTCCCTTGCGCTGTGTTTGCTTAATAATTTGAATGTTACCCACTGCTCACTCCAAAGCAGCATATGAAATCGCATTTCTACAGTTCGCTTTACCACAAAGCATTATACCGCAACATGCGGTGCATTGGTAAAGGTACCATATGTTCAGAATGATCTTAGCACACAGATATGTAAAGGAGTCCTAGGGATCATCTGCTACGTTTGTTGCCATACCCATTTATTGCCATAGGTAGCCCAACCCACCACATCACACAGAAATATGGCATATGCTGCAGTTTTGTGTATTACCACACGTTAACCTTCATTTAGCTGTATGTACACCTGTAAATCTGTTTCTGCAGAACAGAGAACAGGTAGTGGGAACAGGTCAAACCTTACACTGGAAAATAAGAATTCTTCTTGTGTTTAGTGAGAAGGTTCACTGTCCATTTTTCTCAGTGTTGGACTATAGTTTATTCAATCATTAATTCACCCTGTCACAAAACATGACTTGCTCTTGATCTCACCATTGTCACTACAGGCGCTGTGTTCTTGTGACATAGGAAATGCAGTTTTCACTCCATTGCCACGAGATTTCCTTCCAGGGTCGAGCATAATACTAACAAGTTGATTGAACGCTTTGCTGTCCTGAAACATCAATTCATCAGCCAATCTAAAAATAGCAGGAGGTGAATAAAGTGAAATATTCTGTCTTTCGCTGAATGAGTAAAAGGGAAAGCAGAGGAACAGGAAAGAGAAAGATCTGGATTTTTATCTGTTTATTCTTGGACAATCCTGCCAAATTTACATAAAAAAACGCAATGGCATTTACAAGGGAAGAGAATTGTAATTAATGTTGTGATTGCTGTAAACATTATGTTAAGCTCCTTTCTAGCTTTTGCTTTTTGCTCCCAGAAGCAATAACTTTTATTAGAACAAACAGCTTGTTGAAGCATTGACAAATAACACTGTTTACTATATAGTTAGACATGTTATCCTCATGAACTGCAGCCCCCTTACTGAACCCTATTGAAATTGTCTGGAAGCATTTAAGTTGTGCTTGGCCACATAGGTGAGCGCAAGAACACATATACCCTCTTTACACCATCAAATGTGATGTATACAGAATGACAAGTCCTCATGGCTAAATTTAAAAAAAATACTGTTTTTTGTTTTGTTTTTTTACATTTTATGCAAACTTGCAATCTTTGGTGTCTGCGTCTTTCCAGAGTTCCATTAGATAGTTTCATTCTCACTTTCTCTTCCCAGTGACAGATGTTTGAAATTTTGCAACACTGTCTGTTCAAAATTATAAAGGGGGGAGGGGGGTAGTTGTCTAACCTTTTCTTATTCTTCTTTAGTTGGAGATTGTTTCCCTCATTGGTGAAACTGTTGTCACTACTTTAGCAAGTTAAGGGAAATTTTGTGATTTCATAAGGTTTGCTTGAACCAACTAAAAGTTAGCACTATTAATATACAGAGATAACATTTCCAGAGTCTTCCAAGATGTCAGTTTACCTCTGTATTTTCAAAGTGTTGATTGAATGACAACCATAGGGACCTAAATGTGGGAAATGTATTCTGGCCAAAATCTTCTTGTTTGAGATCAGAAGATCCCCACTGTTAAATGCCTGTGAATACAGCCATGTATGTGCAGGGTTTATGCTGATGAATGCTGATCTGCCACTGGTTGCTCATTTAGTAATCAGCAATGTACAAGTTACCCCTTGGGTCCAGTCTGTACCTCTTCTATGTTTGTGCCTTTTCCAGGGAGAGAGGACATTAGTTTCTGTACATAGCATATCAAATATACCTTTGATTAAGAGTCAGTTTTTGAAATATCAAGAGGATGTCACTTTTATTACTTTTTTTTCGTGATTTACTGCAATCACCACTTCATGCATATATATTTATCAATGCAAATCTGTTTGGCTGATCTCTGTTTACTGTAAATCAGGTCCATATGTTACTTGTACATTGAACCGCTTGCTTAAGAAGCACTAGTGGGATTTGTCCCACTTACCCACACAATTCCCACACTTGAAGTGAAATGTAAGCCATATACCCAGGAAATTCTTGAATACCCAGCTCAGAGAGATAAAATTGAAAATGTAATGTGAATTGGAAAAAAATAAAGCCCCTGGGTGTGTTTTATATATAAATATATAGAGAAAAATGTAATGTTCATAGCAACAATGACATCCATCACTGGAACAGCAGGAACCTTAATGAACATGTTGTTTATAATAAATGCTGAATTACTTCTACCTTGCTGTGTTGAGTTGCAATTGTTAGTATTTATTTTTTTCTAATTATGTATCAAACAAAAAAAGTCAGTTTTTATTTTTTTCTATGGTTAAAAAGTGACACTATCAAATTGTTTTTATAACTCTCTTTTATTGTGTTGGTTTTATCCCTATGCTTATTTTTTAACAGCAGTCTGGATGCCCCTTACCTCTCTATTCATTGCAGTGACAGAGCCCTATTTTCTCTTCTGATACCAAGATGTGGGGCTGTTCCTTCAACTGGCACCAACAGTGGGGCAGTAGCCTTTAGCTGATGCCAATTATAAGGCATCTGTGCCCCCCCCCCCACTAATTCCAACAATTGTGCAATAGCCCCCACCCCTACACAAATGTGAAGCAATCCGTACTGCTTTATTTTTTAATTACACTCACTTGTCCTCATTTTGTTGCAGACACCACCATCTTCACCCGGTCTTCTCCTGTGTGCCAAATCTTTAGCCAATGTATTTGGCCTGACCAAAATGACATAACACCATTGAGTCCTTGCAGCCCCAGGCAATGCTGGGATGCTCGGCATCCTACCTACATGTACCCTGAGATCACAAACAGGCAGGTGAAGTATTTATTGCCCGTCCCCTCTACCTGCTCCCTTTTTTAATTGCTAAACTATATTTACACTTTAATGCTTATTGTGAGTGAAAGGACTAGCAGGAAATTTGTATACTCAGGGGTCAGCAGTGGCAACCCACATATAACTTTCAGTGAATTCCTCTAAACCATAATTATAAGCAAATTATGTAATTTTTTTAAATTGATTCATGTCAGATGTGTTCAGAGGTATTTGTTGGTGAAAATAAAACCCTTCACTCATTGTTAATTTAACTGAGCTGGCAAGAATAAATGGACTTTTGCAACACTGCAAGTGCTTTATTGTATACAGGCAAATAAAATTAGTTTTAAAAATGGACTTACTTGGCCGATTTCTACTGCCTGGGAACTCTGCAGGATCTTTAGTCTATTCCAGTACAGATTCTGTGTAACAGTTACATATTTAGTTGTAGGAGTAGCTGTATATTTGTCATTCCTATATTGGGTAGATATTCATGTGACCCCAAAATCTCCTGTCTGCTGAAAAAGGTTAAACACATTTGTTTAACCTTCTTTCAGCATTTTCTTGTGGCACTGCTGAAAAGCCAATGTTGTTTCTGGGAAATTTCCTGACCTTGAATATTATTACCTTTAGAAATGTAACCTTCTCCATCTGATATAAGGAGAAATATAAACTCAACTCATTTTACTTTGTTAAATATCAAATCCCAAGTGGCCTCTGACATGTTTAACACATTGTGACCATGAAAGAATTAAAATATTCAGCTGCAATAGCAGTAATTACAATAACAATAATAAGGTAAGTTTGTAAAATGGCATTTAGAAAGAATGCCCACAACAGACCCCCACACTTTTCATGTACCTGGGCATGTAGTTAGGATAAATATTAGAAGTTTAATTAATACCTCATTGCACTACATGTATTGGGTATCACTGCACAGAATTCAGGTTTAAGAATCCTTTGCAGACATCATTATTTAAAAGTAGTAAAGCTTCTAAGTATTTATTATTGGCATTTTCTTTTTATTTACATTTATGTACAATGTTTTGCTACATTTTACAGTAAACTCAACCCTGCTTTCCAACTATGCTGTTGTTGTCACGCAGGATTTTGATAGAAGCTAAAAAGCAGCCAAATAAACCCACATATGTGCAGGCATGGGCCACTGTTGCCACCATCAGAGAAATGGCCACGCGACTATAAGTAGTGTATGCATATATGCAGGAAAGTGATTACAGAGGCTGCAGGAGATTGGCACCACTGAGAAACAACAAAGGATGAAAAAAATGTGAAAAGTTTTTTGTTTACAAAATGGAAATCATCAATGCTATAAGGTGCTATAGCAAACAAAATATTCTAGTAGTTCTGCTGGCTGTGGACATAGGTGGTAGTGCCATGGTTGAGAACATTTTATCTTAATGGTATTTGTTTTTGTGAGCCCAGGTAGATAATTCAGAAACAGATCTTTTCATGTATAATCTGTGTGTAGGTGACTCTTTCTGCCATGTATGCTGCAGTCATACATCTTCATGCTATTCCATGATCCTCACTGACAGCTCGAACATAAAAAAGGCTCAGTAGTAATGTATTTTCGTTGAAACAGCAGTGCTACTTGCTCTGTCCAAAAAACACATTGTCATTCCAAGAAACACTTCATTTATTTGTCTTCCTTGACGGATTACATACATCAAATTGGTGCTTTTAGCCTCATCTCGGATGCTGCAGAGTAAGAGGAAAGAGGAAGTGAGTGAAAAGGATACATGGGAAAGAGATAGTTGGCAGAGAGAGGCAGGATCACAAGTGTGAAATGGAGATATGAGGGAAGAGAGCTCATCCATCTATTAACTCATACAAGTTCACGGCTCACTTTATGTATTCATTTAGTTATATTCCTTGTAAAGTTCAATTCAACAGTCATTAAAGCACACATAGGGTAGTCTCTATTGATTGTTACTTTTCATTTTCATATTTTGAAGAAAATAAAAACAAAAATGAATGTGTGGGATATCTTGTGATTCAGCCAAAAGTCATTCCCTCAGAATTAGTAATCCTTGCACTGATGCCAGCCCTAATGCTTCACCTCAGCCTAGCTCCGTACACACTTCCTATGAGGTAATGAGCTATTTACTAATGTACAAAGGTCACAGCAGCTAGGGTTCCACTGGTGGGGTTCTTTGTATTTCTCCGATGTCAGGTTAGTGAGGTTACAGATCATGGAAATATAAGTGAGGGTGGCTGTAACATGACAGTCAGGGCTGTTCTTAAAAGAAGACACACAGGCGATAAGGTGATTGGTAAAGCTTCAGTATAGTCTGAAGTACTAGAGTCCATCAATTCTAATAACGGTGTAACATCTGTGAACCCATCGTCTAATCCCAGATATAACGGAGCACCTTAACGAGAATCTGCAAATACATACTGAACACAAACTCTGTATAGTGTCCTAGGTGGAAATGGAGAGATCCCAATGCAAGATCTGACTATATATTTTGTATACATTTTATGTTTATTTATAATATACATATAATGTACATAATGTGTTTGTGTTTCCTCATCCTTCCAAGGATTTAATGTATATAGAAATCAGTGGCATCCACTGGTTTATTGTGAACAGACTTAGTGGCGCTATATTTCTTAATTTTTCTATACTTTCTTTACTTAATATAGAGATTTGTAGAGTACCCTCAGGAGGGAGCCCTGACTCACTGCTCAACTGCTGCTGAAGATATCAGTCACGCAGGGAATGCATTGCTTTTGAGTCACCAACTCATTGATTTAAAAGGTGATAAGAAGTATGTAATTAGCAAATATGTCTGCCACCATGTAAGCATGTATAGGGGAAAACAATAATTTTTAAGACTATTAACATACATTTTATTAGTCATTTTGTTGAAGTTTCTCATCTTGACATTGATGAGAAAACATAACTGCTACAAACTGTTAAAATTGACATCCTAAATCTTTTGTAGAATGTGTAACCACCCTTGGCCACAAAAAGTATTTCCAGTACAGATTACATATACGTGGTAAAATAATCCAGATGTGGTCACGCTGATGGCATGATTCTGTACCAGTAAGCAATTCTGACCAATTGTTGCCTAATTAACAGGCGTACAGTAGGCTTATCATAGTTCCTTAGAATGTTTGTCTAGCGCATGATATGCGGCCATAGGGTTCCTAAAAAATTCATTCCTTACAAACTAAACAGACCCTTCTGACAAATATGATACTGGAAAGCCTCAGTGACTATATTCACAGAACCCATGTATTTTATCAATGAGTTCTTTTTTTAGGGGTATTTCAGGGGGTACAAAAATACAAACTGACATCACAATAAATAACATACGTAAGCAGGAGGAACAGTTACCCCATTAGTTAACAAGTATAACATATTGTAATTGTCCCAAACCTACAGATTCTAAAGTGGAAACCTAAACTCACGCTTTGAAAAATCCAAAATCAGGTAGGTGGGGATTGCAGAAAGAGACGGGCGATGTCCCTTCTGCAATAACTCTTCTTTCTTGCCTGATTGCCCCGCTGTGAAATTTTGCTGAGCTGTATATGAGCAGCTCAGCGTTGGTTGCCTGGAAAACCCAGCAATCCCATCTTTTTTTGCCTGGATGGAATGGACTCTGATACGCCTGCACAGGAGTTACGCCATCCCAGCGCGGCTAATAAAGATGGCCAAGTATTCTCTAGGAAGAAAAAAAGGAAAATGGCAGGGTCCTGCAGCAGAATGGGGATAGGTAAGTAATTGCAGGTTTAGTTCTTACATTAGATGATGAATAACAGATTTGCCATTTCTAAAAATTGTTCTATTGTTTGTAGTTTCTTTCTGTCGCTGCTTAATTTTTCATTCAAATATAGAGTAGATTTTATTTCTGTGTAGACAATTAAGATATCTGCTTGTGTTTAAAGGGTGTTGCTTTGCATTTTCACAAATTCTGCAGTAAATGCAATTTCTTGTGTTTCAGTGTGGGAATATTAAGGCCCAACTAAAACCATTATCAAACAAGGCAAATGTGCATTACGTATGCTGATGTATTTTTAAAGCACCCACAATGTTAGAAATGGGCATAGGGGGGCGTCTTTTGGCATATATATTAAAAATTTCATGTGACATGAAGCATTTCTAGGGAGTAAGGTGGGTGAAAAGGCTTTTTAACACCCCCTTTTTTGTTGTCTATAATTTTTTTCTTGTCTGGGTTCTTTGCTGCTCTCTTGAAATTGAGCCATTACTGCACCAACCCTGTCAGGATGCCAGGCCACTAAAGAGGAAATCCGAAAGTACCTTATAATGCTGTTTTAGCCACTTGGAGATTTTCACTTTGTGTATACGTATTTAAAAGTTTATATATGATCTTACAGGCCTCTCTATTTAGTAGACTTGATGACTTGACAATGTAATGGGTCGTCGATTTACAACTTTGCACTAAAAGTGTATTTTACCTAATCTCATTTATCAGTGGGAAAGACACATGCATTGTGAAGTACATAGAAACACCACAATTAAAAAAAATGGCAGATTCTCTAATCTCTATGTGATCTATTTAACATAATTCTAAAGAATTATGAGGGGAAATGCAGTAAAGCGTGAGAATGGTGATAGATGATACAAAAGAAAAGCAAATCAAAAACAGAAAAATTGTCAATGGGATCAAAGAGGAGAAAATGTAGCCAAATGTCAAAACAGCTATACGAAGACTAATAACTGTGATTGTGTAATAAAACACACACACAACTCTTGATTTAGAATACACCATAGGGGTAGGACTGCACATGAGAACCACTGCAAAACGTTGCTTAAACTGGTGGCGGATGCTAGCTACCCACAGCTATTGTCTTACAAGCTGATTCTGCCTCAAATGACTCACCCTTCCATGGCCCTGTTTATGAAGCTTTCTATCTTACTACTGAAATGTTGCACTTGGATTGTTTTTATGCTGTAGGTGTTTTGTTAAAAAAAATAATATATTTTTAGCTCTTTAAATTTAGTGCTTTCATTACTAAGAACTTTCAAACATATAGCATGTTGCAGCCGCTCTTTTTTAATTCTGTAAAAGTTTAGTGATGCCATGAGAAAAAGAAATCTTAGTCTCTTCACCGTTCTAATCTTGCTTGAATAATTGCCTTTACTTCCTTCCCTGCACACACTGTAGATTCCTTATACATCTCTGTGCTGTCATTCATAGGCAGTGTGCTATCTGTTGCCATTAATCTGCTGATTTTGTGCTTGGTTACAAAATCAGACAATGACCTATCCCCATAATAGGTCTATAACCTAGTTTGGCTCGTGTGTCCTAATTTAAGAAACATTTCTCTAAAAACAAACTTGGGGTGTTAACTATCATTTCAAAATCAACCCAGGTTGTCTGTAGAACACACACGTCAGATAATTCTTGTCCGATATTCGCCTCTGGGCTGCTATCGGATGTGAACCTGGTGTGTGTACAGCATTCGTCGTTCATGGATCCGTCCTGGCAGAACCATGAACATTCGTGATGGAAGTAAAGGGGAGAGAGCTCAGTGGGGTGCTGCTCCGTCGTTCTCACCCTCCCCTCTCCATAGAGAACTGTGCTGTATGTACAGTGCTCGTTCATGCATCATTCAGTCTTTTGTCGTTTGAAAGGATTGTCAAAGGTTCTTCCCAATGACAATTATTGAACGAGTGTATGCAGACCAAGGCCATCTTGTCCCCAGTATTACCTAAATCGGATGTAAGCTCAAAAAAAAATACACTTACCTTTAATCCTGCAGATCAGTCTATCCATCGGGAGGTTTCTTCCATTAAAAAAAAAAAAAAAAAACAGAATTTTTACTTCAATCAAAAGTGATTATTATCCAAAATCAAATGTATCATCATACAATAAAAGCAGAAAAAAATTAAAGCCAGATTACAGGCAGATAAAAAAGCAACATTTTTTGCAGATATATATTCCCTTACAAAATATGTTCTTACACTAAAACTCCTTGAATCTAGTAGTAGAATGAAGTAGACAGACTTCATAATGTATTCATTTTCTGCTTCTTCTCCTTTATTGCCCAGTTGGGCTGAGGGCAGATGGGCGACACCATTGTTTTCTGTATCTCTGCTAGAGGAAGTGGTGTCACCATCTTGGTTTTAATGTTTAGTAGATGTGTATTAAAAATCCTTTGACACGTAAGAACTTTTGAATGTATTGCATCTGTTTAATGTCACTCTGAGGGTGTGGGTGAACAGTAATATCTGCAGGTGTGCTTCAGCGTAGCTTCGATCATTAAAGACAATTTCCCATGTTCAGTGTACACTGGAGGGTTGCTGTGACAGGACAGAACAAGTGCATGTGTTGTTGCCCTTTACAATGTTCTGCGTAGCCTTAACCTGATTTCCAGCTTTACCTTTAAGCTTGCTTGGTTGTGCAGGCTCCTTGCTCTGATTTCATACCTCCTGCTTCTCATGATATACGTAGGAAACTGCAGCTAGTCTGATAAATTTGCTTTAATTCCTGGCTAAGGGACATCCAGCACAATCCAGTGCTTTTTTCTTGGGCTTGACTGTCCCTGGCCCACACATTTTATTTATTCTCATATAAGTGTTAACTAGGGTAAGATGCATATGGTGGGGTGCTGTAATATGAAGCTAATGAGGTGCTGATATATGAAGCACCCTTCCAGTTTTTCCCACAAGCAATGATCTCCCTGCTTTCCACAGAAATGATGCCACTTGATCTAAAATACGGTATGTAAAACAAAAGTATAGTACAGTAACCCCGAGCTGAGTTAAAGTGTGTAGCAGTACAAAGAGGTCAGCATCCCTGGACACGACAAGCCATCTCTTCCAACCTGCCTTTGGGAATGCATACTGGTTTTTATAGTTCTTTTATATTTGTATGTAATCTTTTATACAAAATATATACCCACAGTCCACAGTGTCTAGCTGCATAGTTCTCCCCAGAGGTTTTTAGCCGGTTGCTCCGCCCAGCTGATTTGAATACCCCGCCCAGCTCTCGGCAGCTCTCATCCTCGGATGCACGGATCTCAGTGAGGCTGCTCTGTGCTCTGTGTCATCCAGTGCAACCTTCATGTGAAGGAGACACAGGCAGCCCCGCCCCCATCTCATAGCACGAGCTCAGATTTCTGCCTTTGAAATGTATCCACTGCTAGCTCTGTGTGGGAATTCTGCATCCTCACAGCTCTGTGTACAAACCTCCATATCTCCTAATATGTATGTCACAATGACCTGTAATTTTCAGAGTGTACAAGGGACCCTCATAGATACTAGTTACACCTATATTTTTGTTTCCCTGCACCTCTTAATTCTGGAGAAATTGGGGTTTGAGGTAAATGCAGAGAGATATGTGTAACAGAGCAGGCAGCACACTTTGCTAGGTAGAGATTTATGTTCTCATAATGCCACAGTAATTACATTTTAGAAGGGTTTAGCCACAAGTGTCCCCGATTTGCACCTACAGTTTCAGTTTTCTATGCCTCCACATGTACCTTAAAAATTTCAAGGTAATACAACCAACGGTTTAGGAGTTATGAAGGTTTGAACACAGTGAGTTGTTAGGCTGCAGAATATGACAAGCAGCTTTTACACTCACATAGTGATCACACTGCGCTGCCGATGACATTACACACTGCGGATAAACATCACAGACAGTGTTTTTATATAGAATATGGGCAGTGATGAGAGGGGGTCATTGGCTGTCTTGTCCTCATCTGATATCACATGCATGATGGTATTAAAACATCGCCACATTTTTAACATTGTATTAAAGAGTGACTTTCTGTTAGATAATGGAAAAACGTGCGTTTTATGTTTTTTTTTGTTTTTACATTTTTGTGGAGAGGACCTCTCCCCTTCAGTCTTCACTTCCATTTCGGTAAAGCCCTTTTTTACCACCCGGCTATAGCTTCCTACCACCCGGCTGAAAAAAATTTCTGGGGAGAACACTGAGCTGCATGTCCTTGTTTAATGAAATTCAGTTTCTTTTAGAATTTTCATTTTCTCTGCTTTACCTGTGAGAGCAGGTTGTTCATGTACGTTATTGTGCCATTTACCTGCTGATGTGCTGTGATCACATAGGAGCTTACCGACTCTAGAATGTGAACAGACATAGTTTCCATTAGTTTGTAAAGTTTATCTTTCAGTAAAATAACCACAGTTTTAAAAAGCCACAGTGACGGGTCACAAGGTCACTGTGTTTCAGTATTGCTCACATGTGGTTGGCATATATTCCTCTCTCAGGGCACGTTTACAGTTTTGCTTTTACCACACGATACCTTCCTGTGCTTTACAGCAATGCTTTTACCTATATTAATTTAATCCTAACCTTCAAGAAGCAGACAAGTTTGTGGTATGACTTTTCAAGTCTATTTGCCAAGCGTGTATTCACTTGAGGTCATTTTCACCCAAAACCAACCAGTTGTGAAATTTTTGGACATTGCATAGTACTTTTACCAGTACTAACTAATCTCCTTTTGTAAAATTTGTAACAATAGTGTGCTTTGTTGTGAATTGTAAAAACTTGCCTGCCCCTTGCCTGCAGCTGATTGCAACTTTGCAAAATATTGGTATAGACCAGTGTTTTTTAACCAGGGTTCTGTGGAAACCCAAGGTTCCTCCAGAAGTTGCTAGGGGTTTCTTGAGAAACCTTGTGCCTTTCAGATCAGTTTAAGTGATCAGTTATTTAATGTACAGCGCTGCGTAATATGTTGGCGCTATATAAATCCTGTTTAATAATAAAATAATAAAGTGACCCCTTAATGATCTTTTTGGCTGTCTGCAGGGGTGACATTCTTCTTACTGGCCATCATTGTAAGCGACATTCTTCCTACTGACCACCACAATAATGTACTGTTAGCTGTGGATATTGTAATTATCTCAGGGGTTCCCCAAGATTGGAAAGTTATTTCGAGGGTTCACCCACATTAAAAATGTCTAGACTTAAAATGCCAATTTTTTTCTGTTCTTCCAAGCTACAGAAAAGTCTGTGTGTTTTTTCTTTTCAATTGGGATTGTAATGGTAAAAAAAAAGTTTCAGGTTTTAACTGCTTTCTGTGTCTTCATTAGCGAGTCCACCCACACACTTCTGCTATATGATTGGTGTCAGACAAAATAACTAGTAATGGGAAATCTTCCTGGGAAGGACACAATAATTAAAAAAAAACTTTAGTAGAACATGACAGATTCTAACCCTTCTCTGCTCTATAAAAAAAAAAAATGACTGGAGTTAGGGTATAAAAATAAAATAAAAAAGACTGGCAGTGTAAGGCAGACATTGTAAAGTGCCTAGTCTTACCTTGACCACACTTCTCACTGCTCGGATCAGCTTCTGTACCCCATTAATACCTCTCATAATACAAATACAGGTTTTGTGTCCCAGGGAATGCTTCTAATATATGGAGCTTAAAGTACAACACCAACTATTTATATGTTATTAACTATAAGTGTAACAGCTTTAAAAAAAAAAAAAGCCACCCCTGACCTCCCTAGCCAATTTAATGTGACGTTATTCACTCTTTAAGATCCTCCAAAATCACAAGAAGACTAACTTCTTGTTCAGAATATGTAAATATTTTACTGTGTGTAATCTGGGCCTTGGTTTATTTTAAACTAGCAATTCTGAAATATGGCTATATTATTTTGTACTGTGCAAGCCATAGAGCTGATGCCTGAAAGAACCTTGAAAAGCACTTCCAAAGAAAATCTTTCATAAAGTTTTATTTACTATGTGTTTAAAGCACTTGCACGTTTCAGATGGCGCTAATCATAATTTTGCAGAGATGGAATGTAAAATAGCCCTAATGGCAGTAACATTGTTATAGGTGGAGACTTTGGGTCTTTAATCTGTTTCTTTTGTATGAACAAGTCAGAAATGAGTAAAATGTATTCTATGCCACTACTAATGCTATGCAGTACAAGAATTGCTATATGCTAGAAGCAATATTGCAAATTCCAGAGCAACTTCTGGAAAAAACTGCTTCATCACAAAGCATCATAGGGGGTGATGTCTGAACAGATGGAGGAGATCAGGACCAGTTTGGGGACAGAAGAAATAGGGTGCCCACAGGGACCAGCATCAAGGTGAAAGGATGACAAAAGGTGGACAGATGATGAGGGAAGGGTGCTGGGTCCAGGCCATCCAAAGACTAGAGAACAACAATGCATGCCCTGCCACGTCTAAACAGTAGAGTGTCTCATAACTGCAGCAGGAATGTGTTGTATTTGAATCTTGAAGTATTTTGGAGAACTGCAAGATAACACTGGCCAAGCCCTGCTGCTTTATGAAGTATTTATTGTTTTATTATTGCTTCTTTGTCCACATTTATATTCAGTTCCTCATTTACAAAACCACTCCTGCAGAGGGTATTTTCACTTTGTGTTGCTTAATCTGAGTGGGTACTACCATTTACGGTACCAATATAAAAATATGTATAACCAAAGTACAGCCCATAATGTACCATACTCTGCCATTTCAGGCAGAAAATATATTTGCTTGTCCCTTCAGTGGGATTCTTAGACACAAAATCTGGTACAGGATACAGAAATGATCTCCTTGCATACTTTTCCTTAAAATCTTCAATTTGAATGCACACATAAATCCTTTTTTTTTAAAAAAGCTGCAATGTGTATGTTTTAGAAATGTTGGTTTAAAAAAATGTAGTGCATTTGTGATATAGCAAGACTTTAGAAAACCTTCAACATGATTATGATAACTGGCAAATGCTGTTGTTGGTTGCCATGAGATACCACAAGCTATCATGCTTTCCTGTTTCTCTAAATCTGTGTGCCATAAATGTTAAACTAGTTATGTAATAGGCTTCTGCAGATTATCAGATATTCTTAGAATATATTGCTCACACACGTGGTATTTTCTTCAGTTACTGCATCATTTTTGGACATGCTTTGGCTGTGTCTCCCAAGCAGGTGGTGGGCCCCAGGTTATAAGGAGTAATAATGTGAAATAAAAAGGTATCTATATCTTCAAATAAATGTGAATTTTCCACCCCACGTTTTTGGTTCATGACTCACCTAGGCCCTCTGGCATTTTATGTAGAAGAGCCGTGCACAACAGATTCTGGCACAGGCACAGAAGACTGGCCATTTTGCAGAATATGTCCATTGTCTGCTTGTCAGCGTCTAACTCCATACCTATTTATTTCGTAAAAAAAAAGAGATATATTACCCTTAGAAGCTAATATATGACAACTCTTTATTTTATTTTTTTTTATTGGTGCTTTTTTTTTTTTGAATAATTTTTATTGAAAATTTTCAAAATATACAAGACAACATAGGTATAAACAGTACGACAAAGAAAACAATAGAATTTTTGAGCATGATACTAGTAAAAACTGAAAATATAAAAACGAACAACATATACTAAATCTGTTCAACAAAAAAAGACCCAGAAAAATGTACTCGAGACTGACAAAGATACACACCAAATTATCATAAATGAAAGAGCCTGCGGTCTATATCGGGGCAGTATGATGATCCAGCCAAGGTGTCCAAACTTTGTAAAATTTGTGCAGAGAATCACTGGCCACAGCAGACATTTTTTCTAAGACCATAGTGTCTGACAATTTAGACAACACTGCTTGAAAGCTTAAAGAAGGTTTCCGCCATGCAGCTGCTATCACCTGACGGGTGGCCAGGAAAATAAAGGAGATCAATTTACACTGACTCTTAGTCAAGGTAGAGCCTAATTTATGAAGCCGTGCAGTCCAAGGGTCCCTCCTGATAGACACATGCAGAACCGAGCGGATATAATTGAAAATCCGTATCCAAAGTTTTTTGACCACTGGACAGTCCCACCATATATTTTTGGTGCTTTTAATGAAGGTGTAATTGAGCTAACATTTCAGATTTGTTTTTATGTCTCACTTGATATTTTGGAAATGGTAATACTCAAAATTCTTTGAAATGGGCAGTTGCAATCTCAATTCTGCAGAAATGTAAAATGTTAAACCTAATTTTTCATTCTTTTAATAGTCATGTGATTCAAACTTCCATTCCACACTATATAATGAGATAGACCCCCTCTGCTAGTTCTGTTTCTTGTGTCTTTTGCCTGTTTATTCGATTGCGGAAGGATGGCGATTCATTGTACTTCAAAACCATGGCAAGCTAATAGTGAAGTGCTGAGGAGTTGACATGACATTTGTCACTTGTCAGTGATTTTTACATTTTGTCACATTGTTATGGAAATGGTTAGCTGCATTATTTTGTATTTGATTAGTTTCCTTTAATGCAGATTTTTCCAGTCTCCTACTTGATATATGAAATTTATTTTACTGCACACTTTTTACAAAGTCACAGTGAAGTTATAGCTTTGGTTATCCCCCACATTTTTGTCTCCATCCCTATGTCGACTTAGCTATTTGGAAAGTGAAGTAAGGGCTTATTCACACTGGCGGTAAGGTTGCTGTGCATTAATGGTTTCCTCACGCCAGGAAACGCTGCTGCATAGGGAAGACAGTAAATTTAGCATCTCCCTGCAGCAGCTTCCATAGAGAATGAATATGGGCGGTCAGATGAGCAGGCGCTGGGAATGAATGAAAGCTTTCAAACCTGCACACACGATTTCTTTTTGAACTAGCCCTGCCATGTGAGTCCTCGAGTAGCTGGCAAGGTGTCAGCCGCAGGAAGCTGCACAAAACTGAGCAACCTAGCAGAAGCTGTGGACGTTGCCTGTTTGGCTGATTGAAATGAAGTGTCAATCCCCTGGCAACTGAAAACATCCATTTTTTACTTATTACAACTTTGTATTTTGTGCTTATCTATCTTTTAAATTTCGTTCAGACTCCAAGGCTGACACCAGAAATAATGCCCAGTTTTAGTGCAGAGAAATATTTATTCCAGTCCCAGGTAAATGACAATGCCATATTTGCATAAAGGATGTTGCCTTTCCACTCATTATACCAAGACATTTTATTTTGTTTTCATAAAGGGTTCTGATCACCATTGCCTTGGTACGATCAGAATATTTGCAGAAGCTTCTGGTTTTCTTCTGTGGTTTTCCATACTATTGTAGTGATACCCATTGTAGTTACACCACAGTGTCTGTGGGTCCTGTAGTTCTCCACGGATTACTCTTGATTTTGTTGGTAGTTATTTTTTTGTCTTTAGTAACTGTTCAATATTTTAGCTTTATACCTCTGTAAGCAAACCCCCAGGAGGCTACCCTTTGCATTCTCTGTACTATGCCTGCCTGTGTTAGGTCTGAGCTTGCCTTTCCATCCTATCCTTCAGCAAACGGGTCCTGTGCGTGAGTAGAACATTCTTGCATCTCATGTCCCCCCCCCTCCTCTTTAACCTCAGGCAATTTTTTGGCAGGGCACCTATTTCCTGCCTGCGATCATTAGTGGGGGGTGTCCATGGCAGCATACAGGTTGACTGTGTGGGTTTTTGACACATGTTTTGTATTACACTGTTCAGAGCCCAGGCAGTGAAAAGGAAAGTCCTGCTACTCGGAGTTGAAGTAGGTTGCAGGCAGGGTCACATGTAGGTCAAATAGCTGACACACTTAGCAACAACTGCATGTAAATTTAGACTGTAAGAGGAAACTTGTAGCTTTGCCGCAGGCACACTTCCTTTTTAAATGCTTAGTGCTGAGATCTGCCTGGCCTTGGCATCCAGGGTTCAGTGCCAGCCCACCTAGCTGCAGAATGTTCTCTTGTAATTGATAATGTGCTGCACAGCCAGCCGTGATCATTTTGTATTACTGCAGTAAAGTGATTAGTGATTTGTTATTTCCTCTTGACTTAAAAATTGATGTGGGAGAAAGGTATAAGGTGCAGGCTTGCCAGGGTACTACAATGGGCTGCAGTATCCTCAAAATGTACTGTCCACATCGCAATGGCTCACAGGGACGTGTGCCAACTATATTTTTTTCTCATTAAAACCTTACTATATAGTAAAGGACCACACAGCCTAAATAATAGGGTACATAAATAATCTCTGATAAACGTGTAAAGCTATCTACCTCCTTTTGTTACTTTTCAAATGATAGGTTTATATATAAATAACTATGCAGTTGCAGTGTGTTAAAAACTGTGATCAAGATCTTTAATACTCTAAATGCTCTGAGTCTGGATATACATGAGGGAATATTAGCAGCAAAGTCATGCTTATTATTGTCCGTGACAATTCATTGCTAGAAATGACAATCAAACACTTAACAGAGCAATTAGCTCTGTAGGGTGTAAACTACACAATCAGAAAGTAGTAGCAATTGACCTTATGTGATCGCACCACACTCCAGTTGTGTGTGATTGTTAATCCTAGTGATTAATTGCTACCATTTTTCAGAGCTAAATTGTAGCTACATCCTCTGTGAGAAGCGTCTATCTTAAACAAGCCGTATCTGCAAAGCATTCTCTAGTAAGTACAGCATTCGGAAATAGAATTCTGCCCAATTCAGTTGTTGTTTTAGGTTTTTTAAAGCACAAAAAAACCTCACATCTGTAGCCTTGTTCTTCCTCCCATTTGTTTTACAGAACAAATCCTTAAACTAAATACCTGTCTACTGGAAGCAGCCTTTGTCTGAAATAAAAGCTGCATACTAGTTCCAAAGTTGTTGCATCATCTATAGTGCAAATTGCATGCAGCTTGTGGGTAAAATAAATGGCAGCCCACATCACACATTCATTTTAGCTTGATGACAGATTCCCTTTATTTTACCTGCACTTAGAAAATCCTTATTAGACATTTAACTAGTATATTTTCTGCAAGTACATGTTTTGAGTAGGTATTTCAACATTTACCTAAAGATCATTTCTTTGAAGTGCCTTTTTCATAATATTTGTTTATTGCTTTGTGTTTTGTTTATGGAATTGTTATTTGCAGATTTGTTAATGCTCCCCCTAGTGATAATTTTTATATCGAGAAAGGAACTGACATTCATATTTAGCAGCAATAAACTCAAAATGCAAAGTCAAGTCACCAGAGGGTAGAGGTTTTTGGCAGAAGAGGCGCACGAAGTGTGGACGCCCTGGCTCTATTACTGGCACTGCCAAGAAGCTGGGGATAATGGAACTCCTGCATGTGCAGAAGTTACATCAACAGTAGTTGCCTGATGACCAAGGAGAATAGTGAGGGACCCACAGTGATGACAAGATCCTTGACCTGTTATCACTGCTGATTGCTAAGAGAAAGGTGTGCCATAACAAAGTATGCAGTGGGAAAAGCTTACCAATACAGTTTTGTTCAATTTAATGACTATTGAGTTTATATCAGTTGGCCCTTTTCAGAAGTTTACTTGTAGGGCACACCTAAGTTTTTGGCGTGCAAAAATAGTCACTGGAAATTATCTTTTGTGATTGTTTCCTAAAACCCTAAAAAAAACAAGTGTTCTACAAACGGCACTGTTCTGTGTAAAAGGAATGGGGACAAGGAGTGCCATCATGTAAATGGAAAAGGGGGTTTTCAGTCTTACGTTGGAAATATACAAGTTTAAAACTGAAACATGGGATAAAAATAGTTGTATTAATACAATCTTGATGTCCTTCGTGTCTTTAGATCTATTTAGTAATACAAAGTAACTTCTGCTCTACAACTTCTGCCTCCATGATGTTCCTGTGATAAAGACCGGTCATTTCAGAGTGGCTGGTCTTGTATCTGCCACCTGTAATTTCCTGCAGAAAGCTTGTAGGAGGAGGATTTGAGGATCCCCCTGCAATCTGCACAGGCTATTTCCCCACATTGATGATATAATCTCTCCATTTACTAGGTAGCATTTAAATCAATAGATTTGTGCCCAGAGTTCAACTTTTAAGATGCTGAAAGATTGGTGCTTCCTGTATGTGTGGACTGAATGTGAGAGGAGGGGGGGTGGGTATATTGGGGGTTATATTTAAAAATTCTTTCTGCACTATGCATTCTCTCCATTTAGCTTTTTATATTGCCAACATTTATGACCATCTTTTTTTTATTATCATTCTCTGTTCACCTGTTAATACACACGTGAGTTTTTGTATCGTAAAATGTTTCACTTTTATGTAACTTGTCTCTAACCTTTACAAAACTTCCTGGTTGATCAGTCCTGTAAAAGTGGGTGGAATACATGTGGGTTTATCAGAAATGGCATTAGTATATACAGGAGTTATGAGCCATATGAGAATTGCTGCCACAATTATATAGCCGAGTGGTTTTATACCAGGAAGTGATTACTAAACTAATAATGTGCACCTGCATGTCTGATTTACACAGTAAGAGAATCATGGAAACCATACAGAAAGGTATCGGTATACTGTGCCATGCCTGTGGAACCTAAGAAAACAAGATTATAGTCTGTTCATAAATGAATATTCATTAAGCAGAACTAAAGTCCCAGATCGGCACTCGGGCAGGTTTTTGTCACAGAAAAGGGAAGGCAATGTCCCTTATACAATTACTATTCTTACCGGGCTGATCGCTGCCCAGCTGTGAAACTTGCACTGAATTGCTCATGCTCAGCTCAGAGTTTGTTGCCAGGGCTACTTGGAAATTCTGCATTCTCTTGCATGTGCTGGGAATGAACTCCTGCGTGGGAGTTGCTTCATCCTCTCCTGGTCAATCAAGAAGGCCAAAGGTTGCAAGAAGGAAGAAGATGGCAATAACAGAATGGGACAGTTGAGTATCAATAGATTTAGTTGTTCTTTAAGACTTAAGCTGCGTACACACCTGCAATTTTTCTCGTTGGAAAGGATCTTTCACGATCCTTTCCAACGAGAAAAGACTGCACGATGCATGAACGATGCTGTACATACAGCACCGTTCATGCTCTATGGAGAGGGGAGGGGGAGAGCGACGGAGCGGCACCCTGCTGCGCGCTCTCCCCTTCCCTTTCATTAGGATCGGTCGTCGTCCATCGTCCATGGATCCGCCAGGACGGTCGTCGGACGACGACCGACTGTACACACGGCAGATTTTCGCCCGATAATTGGCCGATACCGATTATCGGGCGAGAAAAATTTGCCGTGTGTACGCAGCTTTATTTATATACTGTACATATGTAAAATAACATTCCTGAGCATTAGATTACCATAGGTGAGCATAATTATTTTTTAGTAATATAGAAAATCAGAATTGCTTGGTGTCACTGACTTTCTTGATTGGGCTGGTATTGATCTTTCTCCTGAAAACAAAATACGCAGTACACCTCTGCAAATTTCTCCATGTGTTATGTTTTTGAAGACCCTTCCAAGTGCAGAAAAACACCTGCTGATCTGACACAAATGCTCTCATGTTCATGTAGGTCTTGTTGTGAGCTGAAAGCACACAGCATTTTTGTTTACTCTTTGTTTATTATTTTGTTTTGTTGTGTTTTATTCACTACTCACCTGTACCTGTTCTGTCATGGGTGCCACCAACTTCTTCTCTTCCACACTCTGATCTTAGGCCATCGTGATTGGCCAGGTTGGGATGATGTAATTCCTGTTCTGTCCATGAGGGAGGTTGGAATTGCCAGGTATGTCTGGCAATAATTCCCCAACTAGGCAGTGATCCCTTGCCATAATAAACACCTGCCTGATTGCCAATTTTCAATGTGGGGTTTAAACTCCACTTTATAATTTTATATTGCATATATACAGAGGACACATATTCTAAATATATATGCCAGCTCTTCAATCTGTTAAGAACACACGTCATATGATTCTCAGCCGATATGAGAATCTGATGTGTACAGAAGCCAACTGATGTCATTCATGGATTTGTCCTGGCGGATCCATGAATGGCAGAAGACGAATGACCTCATTGCAAGTGAAGAAGGGAGAGAGCAAGCATGGTGACACTCGCTCGTTCTCCCCTCGCCATAGAGCAGATCGGCGCTGTATGTACAGCACTTGGTCATTCATATTTCAGTCTTTTGTCTTTCAAAACGATCATGAAAGATTGTTTCCAACAACAAAATATCTAGCTTGTGTATGCAGCCCTAAGCAGTGCTGCATAGTGATGTCCATTTCTATAATCCTCCTATCCCTCTGCAAGTCTTTATTGGACATTGAATTTGTCAGACTGAAAGCAATAGATTTTTGCATTGATATTTTTTTTTTTGATATTATCAAACACCCCCACATACCCTAGTAGCCAGAGACCATGTGATTCAAGTAGCAAAACTGATTAAAATAATGTCAGGTTTTACACCCTGTGAGAAAGTGAGGTGATTTATACAGAACCTCAAGTTTCATATGCAGATCAGCTTGTTTCAGGATGCAAAGTTGAGACTCCCTAGAGAAACATTTGTAGCCTCATAAGAATGGAGTCTTATACTCCAGGGTACAGCACTGCATGGCGGGACTTTCACAGAAGCAGAGACTGGCTTCACAGAAAACAAAAATATAACTGCTAAAGCCCCCACCTCCCCACACCCTCAAATATTGTTGCTCATTTGGAACTATGGCATATTACTAGGTGGTGTATTTATAACTTTTTACTGATCTACATTAAATGTAGACATAAAATCTACAATACTAATAAAAAAAAGCGGGAAGCATATGTGCACTGTAGAACAATAAAAGGTATAGTGTTCCAGCAGAAAGTTGTTAGTGGTAACACAGGAGAAAGGTTAACTATATATACACTTTTTTCCCTTTACATAGTCAGATGGGGGTTTCTTTAGAAAAGTGTGTTTTTTTTTTTTTTTTTTTTTTTTTTTTGCTTAACAGAACTCGGTTATGTTCTCGGTTTAAACATAAAAAGATCAGTTCAGTGTCCTAAAGAAGATTGCTTTGTGTTTGAGATGTGCTCCATCTCATATCGTCACATCAGATAAGAGAAGTCTTCAAATTTGACTTTCATTGAACAATTCACATGTATGTTCGAAGTCTGCCTTTGACAAGAAAGGTCCATGTCTGACCTGCTTTGGAGGTCAAAGGCATGCACTTGAATAGATATTCAGACATTTGCTTTTGAAATATGAATGTCGCATTTGACTCACAAGGACCCTTACCCTAATTAACTCTACTTCCCCTCTTAATTTTACCTGCATCTGAATGGCTGGGCAGCTCAGAAAATTTCTATATTTATTTCCAAGGTTTTAAAGAAGTGAACACTAAACTAGTGACAAAAAATAACATTCATTATCAAGCCCCGGCATTTGTCTTTTTAAAACTCTGAATTTTGAATCAGGCCCACAGAACTGGATGTCATACATGTATATACATACATGTCATGTCACACGTATTTTAACGTGGAAAATCCCTTTATTAAATAATACAGTGGCTATTCATGACTCATTGGGAACACAAAGAACATTTTATGGATTATTTTTGAAGTGTCGAGCTGGTTGTCTAAGAATAATATATCAGTGACTAAACAAGAACAAAATCAGACTGTTTTGTAGACCGTTATATTTGTGTGACTGTTTAGTAACACGGTACAAAATATGCTATAGATCCGATGTTAAGGTTTTTTTTTTTTTTTATGCATGTTAAGTTGTGCAAAGATAAACTTAGATGTGTAGCCGTATGTTACTTTCATATGTAATAATGACTTTAGAAACCCCTTTTTCTCATTTTAAGAATGAACAAGGTTACGTTTTTTATGCTCCTGGTCTAATGGGATTCCTAATTTCACATAAAGTTAGGCATCTTTTCAGCTGTTGTGGAACTACAAGTTTCACAAGTTGCTTGTCAATTACACTTTTGGAAATCACCTTTTTCACTTTTTTTTTTCCTCTCCTCACGTGGTCAAAAATTTTATTCCTTAATGTTGGTAACTGTACTGTAATTATGCTCGGGAACAACTTCTATGTGTTGGAGGGATTTTGATTTTAGTCTAGAAGCCCACACTCCATTGCTCTGCATCTTCACTCCAGATCATGTAGTATTAAATGAACTGGAAGATTCAGAGGGTTAACGAAACACTTGGCCCTTTTCTTCTGCCTCTGCTCAGTGTTTTCCTTTCTCATTATCTCTTCTCCCTCCTTCTCCCCCTCTAGATTATTGCTGCGGATTGTAAGCGGGTCACAGTCCTGAAATATTTCCTGGAAGCACTGTGCGGACAAGAAGAGCCTCTGCTGGCATTCAAGGGTGGAAAGTATGTGTCCGTGGCACCGGTCCCAGACGCCATAGGAAAGGAAACAGGAAGCCCGGAGGGAAACCAACTGGAAGATCAGGTATTGGTTAAAAAGTGGGGGACTGGGGTTTACCCACTGAGCCAGTGGTAAGAAGTTCAAGCAACCCAGGAAAGCTAGTCTCCCAGGCTTTTGTTACTTCTTTAAATAATTGGTTAATTGCGTTGCCGAAAACATGCTTTAGTTAGTTTATTTTTCCTATGCCAGTCTCTATTAAGTCCACATAGGCAAGTCTCCCCCATTTTGGATGCCTGCATTTTTTCTTGTATCATCCTAGAGTATTTTCCATCATCCCTGTCTATCTACTCAATCCATCATCTGCTGCTATTATTTTCATTTCTCGTTTTTTTTTTTTTTTTTGTTAAATAATAATGTGTTGCAGCCGAGACAGGAGAATGAGGAGAAAGGGAGGGGGTGCAGAGTTCAGATTGGGGATAAAGTTTGTGGGCGTACATCTTGGTGTTGCTCACAGGGTAAATTTGAAGTCTATTTGACACGTACAGGAAGAGCTGACAGCACCCATCCCACTACCCCCTTCACCGAACCCAATCTGTCCCTCACATCCTGATCTGATTAAGGAGTTTAAGGCAAATGCACCAACACAACCTCCCATGTATTCATTGCTAGGGCTACACTCTGTATGTTCCAGGACCAGCCATATGGAATTGTAACATATCTGATCTCCTTTATTGCTGTAAAATATATTGTTAGATTAAAACAGTTTTCTCATGTAATTTTTTTTATTTATTTGAGGAATTAAGAAAATTACTTTTCAAGTCCTGCCAACCATAGGTAGTAATGAGAAAATAACAGAGTTCCTGGTTCTTCTACTTAAAGAAATTTAAAAATATACAATATATTTAATGATGTCGGTGTTGAAAAGCTGTTCATTTACCTGCTTTCCATTGCGCTCCAGTCACAAGAACAGGACGTAAGTGCAATGTTTGCAACAGGTTTAAAAAAACAGGTTGCTGTGTCCAAAAGACAATTATGTTTTGGCATGAGTTTTTTTTTTTAAAATAGTTATTAAAATTAAAACGAAAACTTTAGACATCTTTTATATATATGTGTATGTCTGCTTGCAAGTTAAACCGATGATCACTGAAACCTTTATGCCCAGACCAAATTTATCAAAGTGACTTTACCCACTCATTGTTTTGTTACCCTAATCTTTTCTGCAGGACATTCGGGGTTCTTTTCTTTTTTAGGTTTATTACATTTTTATACTGAGTTTAAATGATGCAAATGCAATCATTTGCAATTTACACTCATAAACATTTTTTTTTTATATTTTTACTTAAGCAGCTACTTATGGCTGTCAACGTGCCTCGTATTGTGTGAGACACGATGACATACCAGCACATCAGTGCTGCATGTTCTAATATACAAGGAGAATGTAGATTATTGTTCCATAGCACAGGATGCTTTTCTAGGGTAAGTTTTTCTGCAGATTACAGGTGGTAATTATTGATTATCGTTAACTGTTTCCCAAACTGTTTATCTTTTGCCTATTACAACATGGTGGCTTGCTATAAAGGTCTGGTTGCCCACCAGCAGGACTAGAAATTTTGTGTTCAATGTCCATATGTATGGACATTTTTACTAAAAAAAAGCTCCCTGTTCACAAATTTACGAGAACATTACCGGGGTGTGATGGTTAAAGGTGCATGAAAGTCTCTGCATTTTGGTTTAAATGTGGTTTGATTTTGGATCAGTATATTTTAAGCATTTTTTGTGGTGGTTAAAGGGTCACTACAGTCTGCACAGAAATGGCCACATATATGAGAACTGAAAAAAAAATTGTTATAGCATAGGGGAGATGTAGAACGTTTCTATTGATGTGTCCTTCCTGAGTAGAGTCACTCTATTTGTCCTGTGGTCCGTCATTTCGACAAAAAGTTATATCTAAAAGTTTAATTGTCACCGAAACAAAAATTTAGGAGAAATATCCCAACATGGACACCTGTTTGGTTGAAAAACATTTAGTAAAATAATAAAACAAAATTTGGACAAAAAAAAAAAAAATCAGCATTTGTTATGTCACAGCACGTGAGCACTTTCCAAATGTACAGAAAGTAAAATAGAAAGTAAAAAAAAAAACCTTGAGTTTCTGTTGAAGTGATGGGTGCCGTCCACACTGGATTTTTTTGCAAAAAAAAAAAATCCATAATAATCCATTAATGTAAGTAGTTACTGTCTGCAACAGGTCTATTTTTCTTTTTCTCGGTTTTTTTTTTTTTTTCGTGTGTGTAAGGTTAAGTATTCCCCACTTTCGTGAAGAAAATTGTTCTTTAAAAAAAATATACCAGTACTGAAATATGGTAAATGTTTTCAGAGTGCATTTTTGGAAACCAGAAACAAAAACACTTCCAACATGGATTTTGTTTGACGTCTGTATGAGTGAATTCTGTTAAGTTACAGATTTTTTTTTTTTTTTTTTTACTTGTACATTTAAATTGCTCAGATCTTCATGCCATGGATCAGTGGCTGTTTTAATAGGCAGCGTTTCTCTGAAATAGCAAGTTTTCTCACGTTTTTAGTGTGGAGCTGACTACCAGACACAGTGAACTTGTGACCTTTTTCTGACACTGGGGTGTCCCCTCCTCTTTTCACTCACACACAGTCGTTATTGCCTGTAGTCATTTAGTAAGTGTGAAGTTCCCCTTTGGTTAGTGGGTTGGACTCTGGCACCCAGCATCTTACGAAAGCTGAACATACAATCTAAATACCCTTTTGACTAGCACTTGACCTCTCAGAAGTTAACCAGGAGCCACATATAACTCCTGATCTCAACAGACATTTACCGCATGCTAGCTGAAACATACCTCTTTGTAAACCTCAGCTTGTGATGTGCTGCCCAGAGACGAGGAAGTGAGACTGAGCTCTATGTGATCTGCCTGCCTTCCTCCTTCTCAGGATGGATTCCAGAAAAGGATAACCATGGACAGGCCAAAACAAGATCCGCCATTAGTTCTTTTGTTTCTTGTCATCTGTCCATTTAAAGATCTCCTTGACATGAGTTGCCATTTTTGGGTAGAACTTAAAATTGTTATTTCCATTTGCAACCACACGACATGGTGGTTTGAAAACACAGGTGTAGGCCAGATCATGTGAATGCACAGGAGCAGTAACTGTGCAGTTGAAAACGCTTTCACCCATCTTATTTTTTTATTAAAGCCTATTCATCTAAAACACAGATGCAGGCACAGATCATGTCATTTTCAGCTGGCCATTTGTATCTATTTCTATGGTTCACTAAAATAAATTAAAAATGAGATGAGGTAAGTCAGGAAAGGGTTGTTGAGTAGGTCTATTCTGATAAAACTAAACACCAGTGTATACTATAAAGTACTATAAAAGTAAATCTAGGTGCAAATAATGCAAATACCTGAATTTTATATGGTTTGTAGGCAATCTCCCCTAAAACAGTATTCATACTGGGAAAGGAAGGGCAGCATTTGGGGTAAATGACGTATCACATGGCTGCCTGTGTTGTATAGCAGGGCTGTAAAAAAAAAAGGAAAAAATATTGTGTGAATAGAGATGAAAATATAGTAGCTAGGGAAAATATTCCTTCATAGGAATTATTGGAATAGTGTATAACAGGGCAACTGCTCTTTATGTTGAGGGTTTTTTTTTTTTAATACATGTGTTTATTCTATAGATATACATCGGGGAATTTAGAATTAAAGATAATGTTTTTTAGTAATTTCTGATGGCCTAAATCAATAGATCTAAAAATATAAACTATAAAAATGCATAGATGCTTTATTTTTGGGGCTAAGCCATTGACCTTGAGCACCAATACAAATAGTCAGATAAGTTTGAAGTCCTTATCTGCAATCATGTTTAGTAAATCAAAATGTTGAGCTAACTGTGTGCTAAAGACAGCTAATTAACTATTGTTTTCAGACTGAATTTTTGAAACTGCCATTCAATGCCAGGGCAGCCTCTGAAATGTTGGCATCTGCCAATTGAATATTATTCAAGGGATTTAGTGCTGGAAAGAGATAAACCTTATTTTCACTTGGTTGGGAGTTGAGGACCCACATACAGTTTGAGAACCAAGGTCATTCCACAGGGAATATTTGATGACTAAAACAGGAATTTGTAGTCATGTCAAGGTTCTTGTACTTAGTGGAACTATGTTATAAAAAAATAATAAATAAACATGTCCGTATTAGTTGGCTGTGATTCCTCAGTCCTCTTTAAGTAAAATGACCTGGAGCAGTTGATGCTGGGGTACCTTTTGAACAAATGGCAGGCTTGTCCTTGCAGGGAGTTTTAAATAGTGATGAGTGTTCATGCCCTAACTCTTAATCATTTAAAACGCTCCCTCCTGTGTTCAGTAGTTGTTAATAAACCCACCAGGCATTATTTCTCTTAGGTGATAATGTCAGGGGTGAGTGGTGATGAGCCCCTGCTTTGAGATTTGCTGCGTATTGCTGGCAGAAGAAAAGATGCCAAGTCTAGTTAATGGTGTGAGAAGGGGAGGTAAGAAAACTTTTAAAAGATGTTGCTGGATTGTAGTTAAGGGTAATTTATGTATTTATAAACGTCTTATTTAAACTTCTTAATTTTTTTTCCAGTTGGTATAAATCCACTTTGAGAACTGTCATCATTGAGATCATGTCAGCTTCACTTTAAAATTTGGATACATTTGACCTCATTTTGTTTGTTTCTATTACAATATTTGTACATTTTCATAATTTCAATCCCAGTAGACAGGACGAAAAACAACTTCCACAAAAAAGCTGATTTGTTTGATTGGAAATTCTTGGTTCTGCACGAAGTGCTGACTTCTGACAGGAAAACCCAGTTCCATGTTCAAAGATTGTGGTATGAGGAAATCACAGAATAATGTGTGTATGTCACACTGCACTCATAATGCAACTTTCTTGAATGATGTGAATAAAAGACAGCCACAATCTCACGTTGTGTCCATAAATAATGAATGTCATGGGTTCACATTTAGGGGCTGTCCAGCATGCTGGACTGAGGTAGTTATTAATTAATGATTCTCTCCCTTATTTACCAATATATAGGTCATTTGTTGTTGTGCCGCAGTTATTTTAAAACAATCTAATGGCTGGACCTCCTGCAAGAACTAGACTTCTATACCAAGGACAAGTATTTTAATCTATTCTCTATGCATCATAGTAAAGAGGTAGAATTTTATTCTACAGCTATAATATTCTTAGCAGCTATTAAGGAAGCCTTGGTCAGGTGGATTAGAAAATCTGCCACATGGTGACTGCTCCAGTGAGCGAAGTGGCTGATCTGCCACCTCTAATTTCCCCCCTTGCATTGGTATCTGTATTAGAATAAGCACAAGAGTAACGTTATATCTGCATGTCTGGCCACAATCCATTCTGCAATTAACTTCAATACTTTAAAAAGAAATGAGGAACTATCAATGCGTTCAGTACATCTTTACTTTAGATACCACGTCTGTGTTAAAGTGCATAATTTACAAAATAAATACATTTAAGAAATGCAAATTTTCCAGAATTTCCCATATCCCAAACAGTGTCTTAAATTGTAATACCATAGAACAGCTGGCATGTATTTCATAGTGTGCTGGTCACTTTTATTTAAAAGATACAAAGCCTCTTTCTAGTCTGATATCTCAATATACAGTTTTCAGTACTTTATACACAGTCATATGTAGCTACTGGGGGTGTAACTCCAATAAACCCCCATCCAATGACATAATTGGACTTCCACAGCACTGCATATTTGAACAATTGGTAACATCTGCCAGGGTTACAGAGTACTTTCATAGTGTTTTTTGGCTATTTTTTTGAGCATTGTCATTTCAAGAAGACTTTGCAGACATTATATAAGTTTAATCTGCTTTGGGATCCTATAAAGTGAAAGAAAAATCAGTAAACTCCAAAATGTAGCTAAACAATAAGAACAACAAAGTAATCCTGCAGTGTATACAGATCCTTTAAACTGTAGACTACCTTGTGGGTCAGACAGTAGCCATTGCAACTCCTGTATATAGTAATAAAACGTGAAGTATTGTTTCCAGCTGGTGTCCCTTTTTTATATATGGTGTATGCTATATAAAACAAAACACCAAGAAATTCATTACATATTGTAACATTTATTAAAGCATACTTACATTCAGTCCTACAGTCTACCATATGACGAATGAGGACCTGTCTTTAGGGATCAAAATTTGGTTGATATGCACAGATTAGTTTAAGGGAAAACCTATTGGCTACATGGGGCATTAGCAGCAGGTTATTTTTAATTAGGACTTCTTTACAGCAAAAACTTGTCTTCCTATTACTTTCAATTCAACATCCAGGAGCATAGAAAAACAAAGGAAAACTAGAGGTAGCTGGAGCCATTTCTCACACAAGGCTATGAGCTACCCCTATAGTGACAACATTGGTACAGTACTGTCACATACTCCTCCATACTGTTAGCTGCTAGCTGTTCTCAGAGGGGTAGAATAGCTAGGAAATTTAAGTCTATTGTTGAAACACATTGAAGCAACTTTTTTGCTTATTTTCCAATAGACAAAGAACACGTTTGCTTTAAGTTCTTCTTTTTTTTCTTTTTTTTTTTTTTTTATGGGTTTTTTTTTTAATTTTTTTTCTTCTTTTTTTTTTTTTTTTTTTTTTTTTTTTTACATATGTGTGCCTTTATTTTTGGAAGCATAGCACTGATATTGTGCTTTACTGGTTTTCTACTTGCATATCAACTCTCATTCAAAATCACACACCCTGGGTGGCCTTTATTTGTAATATTTTTCTCAGCAGTTGTCACTATTATATGCAAGTTCCACTAAACCCACATGTGTCTTGTGGAACTTAATATGAAATACCATAATAAAAGAATGGTTCCACAAGCAAAAATATGAAAATACTGTGAAAAAAATGAACAGGGTAAAGTAGTTTGTTGTTTTAGCTTAGTGTCCAATGCACTGTACTTGGTAAGACCAAGTAATTCTCCAAAAGGGTATATGGATTTGTTTCCTATCCTTACCAGCCAATGCCTTACTTTAATTTTCTAACCTACCCTAGAAACATAAAAAGGATCCTTTGGTTGCCAGAAGCAACACAGACTTCACCTCCATTTCCAGAAACTTAGTGTGCTTAGACATTTGTGTGCATGCTTTTTTTGGGGGTTTTTTTAAAATCATTTTTTTCTTTGGTGAAAATAATGTTTAAGGCTCAATTTCATGCATAATGTAAATTACAATATGGCAGTTGTTTCACTATAGGCCTATTGAAATATCAGCGCTGGGAAGAAGTAAATCTTTTAAGTATTGAATATACTTTGTGCAGGTAATGTACAGTAAATCCCACACTAACTGTTATAAATCTTTTTTATACCAGGATGATGTAGTGATCGAAGAGTACACAGAAGATTCAGAGCTAGACAGCAGTGGGGCAGAGCATGATTTCCGAGAACTGCGTGCCAAAAAGCAGGAGCTGGCAAGGAAATTGGAGGAGCAAAAACGTCGTCAGCAAAAAATTCAGGTACTTCCACTTTACTCTGGACAAGAAACTATCTGTGGTCTGTTTAGGCTTTCTGTAAATTTAATATTTTACTCCTTGTCAATCAGTCCTCAGCACATGTGCCTGAACTCCTCCATTCTCAGTATTTTACCTATTCACAGAGACCCTGCAACACCCTAGTCCTTAGAGCAGAGGTGTCAAACTCAGGCCCGCACTATAAATATATTTGGCCCATGAGAAAATACCAAATACTCTACTAGCTCTACTAGAGCTGCCCCACCAGTAAGACAAGTGCATGAACCGCTAATTCTACAAATTCCAGAATGCTCTGCTGGTGTGTCAATCTGAACCCACAAGCGCCCCCTCCCCTGTTGACATTCATTTGTGACCTTCCTCAATTGTAGATATTTTTTCAATAAATATCAAGGTTGGTCCACGACTTTGTCCAAACTTTTCATTTTTGCCCACTGTGTATTTGAGTTTGGCACCCCTGTCTTAGAGCCTGGTCCCTGTTGTTACTTCTGTTTCCACTTTTCAATTATTACAGGCCATGTGTGTTATGGATTTTCTTTTTTTTTTTTTTTTGTCTGCTGCTCTTTTTTTCTGTATAATGTATACACACACTTACCAGCCACTTTATTGGGTAAACCTTGATAATCCTGAGCTGGTTGGACCCTTTTTTGCCCTTCGTACTGACATGATTCTTTGTGGCAGAGATTCAGCAAATTGTTGGAAACTTTCCTCAGGGATTGTGGTCCATATTGACATGATAGCATTGGGTAGTTTTTGCAAAATTGTCAGCAGTATTTCCATCATTCAAATCTCCCATTCAACTACATCACAAGGTGCTCTATTGGATTGAAATCTGTTGACTGTGGAGGCCATTTGAGCACATCAAACTTTCCTTTTCAAGAAATTGGTTTGGGATGATTTGAGTTGTGTGTCATGACACATTATCTTGGTTAAAGTAGCAACCATAAAGAGATAGACATGCTCATCCACATTACTAAGGTAGGCTGTGGCATTTAAACAATTATCAATTGGTACCAAGGCACAAGAAAATATCCCCCACCAATACAACGCTACCAGCCTGAACCATTGATGCAATGCTGTATGTTTTTTTATGCCAAATTTTAACTCAATTATTCAAATCAAGAAAATCATGAAATCAAGACTTATCAGACCAGGAAGCATTTTCAAATCTTATTTCCAATTTAGGCGAGCCAAAGTAAATTGAAGCATCAGATGCTTGTTTTTAAGTGACGGTACTATTACTCTTTGTGGTCCCCTGATGATTTAGCCCATATGCTTCGAAATATTGTGTGTTTTGAGATGCTCTTCGGCATTCCTTGGTTATAACAAGGGGTTACTCTTGCCTTTCTATGAATTTGATTTAGTCAGGCCATTATTCTCTGGCATCAACATTTTCATCCAGAGGACTTTTGCTCACTGGATAGATTCTGTGTAAACCCTAGAAATGGTTGTGCCTGTAAGTCCTGGCAGGTCCCATTCTAATACCTGGTTTAAACCTCAACATGGTATCTTCAGTTGTTTGTTTTTCTCTCCCAACAGTATTTGAGACAGTAACTGGACTTCAATATTGATGTTTTGGGAGCGCAGCTCACTTTTAAGATTAAAATGATCATCGCCCTGCACTTTAACACTACCCTTACATATCTGAGTTAATAGGGGGACATTCTTAACTTTTTTCTCCCCTGCATCATTTAGTGCTGAACTTCAGGGGTCAGATTGGTAGCGTTGACCTCAGTGGTCCACTTTAGTCCGCTCTGACCTCCCATCACTGTAGGAGAGAATGGTGATGTGGGGTTGGAGAGGAGTCGGTAAGGAATGCAGAGAACTCAAAAGATTGACAGTCCTGAAAGCGTTTTTCCAAGCTTACTTCAAGAGACCATTTTTTTTTTACAACTTTGTAGTTTTGAGTGGCGTGAGCTACAATAAAGATAACTTTATATCACAATCTTTACATGTATGTTCTTAGATTGAAACGTTGGAAGTGACAGCTTCCAACTTTTAAACTGTAGGAAAAACAAAGCTCCTCCCTATTTTACTTATTTAGCTGTTTTGATTGGACTTTACATTTTATTTCAAAGTGCCTAAGCCCCTTTCAGCACCCACCCCCTTCATATGTACACATTATCTCCTTTTAGCCTAGTTCTCATTGATTAATTAATCCCTAAATCCAGTCCTCTACCACCTACTCACCCAGTTCTTAGGACATGTACATACATCGGACTTTAAGTTATATTGCAGGTTATAAACTATCATGGTTTACATGTATCTCATCATGACAGCTATAGCAATAAGTAATTATTTTTGTACTGAATTGTTTTTTTTTTTTTTTACTAAGTATTTACTACTGTGATTATTTTGCCTTTTTTTTTTTTATTTGGATGATTTTATTGTCTTTTATTGTTGTTCCTTATTTATGTCTGAATGCTGTGTTGACTGTTGCATATCTGATTCTTGTGTTTCTGGAGGGACATCACCGGGGACATATATAGGGAGCAGCAGTGACATCACCGGGGACATATATAGGGAGCAGGAAGGTAAACGGCAGCTAAGGAATATTTCTAGAGCCATTGGGTCCATTGTGTGTTTTTTTTTTTTGTTTTTTTAGTTCAGTGTTTTTTAGTCACAGGGCAGAAGAAAAGACGGTGTTCTGTGCTTCCAGGAATACATTTTATAAATGAAATGCCAATGACTGCAAATACTTAGCAGATATTGGGATAATTACATTTGCAGATGCTGCAGTTTTTTATTATCTGTTAATAGGTAATGCTAATTTGCTTTATAGTCCAAAATGGAATTCCAGTACTTAAACTTAACTATTGACTTATTGTGAACATACCATCCAACAATCATAGGTGGTTGTGCTTTATTAAAGACCTAATTTCACCTGGCCTTAGTGTACTGTATAAAGCATAGGATGGAAAACATACCCTACCTTCCCCCATAGCCTACTCTTGAGAAAAAAAGTTCCTTCAACATTGTGATGGAAACAACAAAGGTTCAGGTGAGGGAAATTCAGGCCTTAAGTTACCTTTGTTATGCATGTAGCCTTTATCTTTTTGAGTCTCCTTCAGTGAGAGATGTACCCCAAGTTGTAAGAAGGCCCTGCACCTACTGATGAGTGTCACTTGGTTATGTCATTGAGGGTTTACAATATAAAGATGGAGATACAGTAATTGTAGTGCAGTTTTTGAGTGGTGATCACAAATGACTGCACAGAGTTTAGTTTCACAATAGGTAAAAAAAAACAGCTTTAAAAAAAATAAACCACTTTCGATGGCACCTACACAAATTACTGGGAATCTTTATTTTTTATTTTTGTATATTTGCCTTAGTTTTTAAAATGTCCTTATGTCCTTTACTTTTGCCAAAAGTGGTCTCCGGATGCATGACATAAGTAGTTGTAATTAATGGACATGGGCTCAATCATAGCAGCCTTGGGAGGCAAGCATAGCAATATCAGCAATAACTGATATTTAATAACAGAATCACAAACAATACACATTTAGTTTTCATGAACACTGCAAATAATTCTGTTAGGTGTGAGCACTGTTAAAATGTTTTAGTTTACAACAAATCTTCTGTTGTGTACAGACAGCTCACACTCCTGTCTGTGCAGATGTGCATTCAATGTTTTAACTTAACTTACAACGGGAAAGGCTTATGGTATCCTGTTTTCCCAGATGAGCTACTAACTGATACCAAAGGGGAAGAGATATTTGTTCTCCATCCTCCTGCCCCCACCTCTGCCAATGCCCAGGGCCCTACACTTCCATAATTCTTCATTTTGTAGTTTTGAAACCTTGCCAGACACATCTGTCTCACCATATGCATGAACCTTGCAATCTTTGCCGAGCAACTTGTAATACAGCTCCGGTGAAAGCCCTTCTGGGACCCAACACACATGCATACCCTTCAGCAATTGGCTGTCTGCCCAGAGCCAGCCTGGTTACTCACCTTTCATACACCTAATTGAAGTTTACTGAAAGATCCTGCTGGTCCACCTTGATGCAATAGAGCAGAAGTGGGTATACCTATTTAGTTAGAGATTTTCCTTTGCCATGTCTATACATATCGATATTGTATTTTGTTGACTTGTTAATCTTTTTACCTTTGCTTTTGCATGAACATTAAAAGTACAGAATATATTAAACATGACATCATAGTAAAAGCTGCACTCCAGGCAGACGGCTAAATGCACTGATCAGAAACAAATATTACAACTGTATATCTGTCCATTTACACAGAACTGGTAGGTGACCAGACTTTTCTTAGGTACATAAGCACTAAAGCTAACTTGTCTACCTGCCCCAAGCCTTTGATTTTACAATAAAGGAGTAAATAAAGTTTTCCTCATCACTCTCTTCTGTCTGAGTGTTCCTTGCCAGCACATATGGATTAAGCACACTATATCGGTTCGTAAAGCTTTTCCCCCCTCACCTTACACAGAATGCAGAAACTGTTAGCAAATCCAATTTGGGTACTTAACACTAAATGCATGCCAAAAAGTTTTACTTCAATAAAAACATTAACATTTTGTTGGTGGTCATCATCTTTGTGTGCTGTCCATTTCGACCTTCAGAAGCCATAGTTATTCACTGGCTTAGAATTTGTTAATATAGGTTATTCAACAAATTTTTATTTAAAAAGATTTTCTTTCTCTGTGCTAGGTTGGCAAACAATGCTATATAAGCCACACTTCTATTAGAAAACCAACGCCCACTTCTAGGAAGTCTAAGCTCCAGGAGTTAGACTTTAGTACATCCGTTCTGACTATGGCTTTCCATAGATTTTTTAATCTAATCCAGCAAAGATTTAGATAAATAAGCTGTCAATTATGATCATCAAAACTTTTGGAAAAAGGAATTTTTCTTTCATTAAAACTCTAAATGTAATATACAATATTGGGATCCTTTGTGCTAGTCATGTAGCAGATTTTGGTAGATGTTGGTGATTCCCAAGCAGATTGATATCACTGATGATCGTGATAATACTCAGTAATACCTTTCCATTACACTTGCAAATCGTTTAATCAGAACCTTTGACTTTGTTGATCATTTGTGTGCATCGGGTAAACTGATTTTTGTAGAAGTTTCATCTTTGTCAATGTTCCCGAGTGTTTGTGAGAGCCCATACAGTCTTCTAGATGTTGTCTTTGGTTTTTGGAAGATATTTGCACTTTGTAAACCCTAGAAGTATAGACCCAACATAAAAAAAGAGTGTTTATTCTCCCAGGCCACAAACAGAATGTAAAATTTAATTAGTGGCCAACTGGAACCTACAGAGATGCAAGTAGTTTCACTAGTTGCATTTGTATGAAATTATTGTCACCAAATTTTTGGCATCAGTGATTTCATCCTTTCTGTACCCATCCTTGTTTTACAGAAGATAAGATGAACACGTAGATACTTGTGATCTGTGTTTTTCCTATTAACCTGAAGTGCTTTCTTCCTTTTTAGTTAAGAGCATGTGTTCTTGGAAAAGTCGGTGATACAGAGCTGTCATTTTCACAGGACAGAACTAGCTGCCGGTAGTACAGGATACTGTATACTTATGAACCTGTGGAGTAGGAAGTCCAGGGCTATTTATAACACAATACCCTGCAGGAGGAGAAATGCCACAGACTTCCCGACTGCCCTGCTACCCTGTGACTGCACTGCTTCCCTTTACCACCCGCCGTCCAAACTCTGTTCCTACAACTCCTTGTTCTTGGCTCGGGATGAGGTGACCTCGATGTCGGATCTGTGCATCCTGCAGAGGGGACGTGCAGACAGTCACAGTCTATTCAAAGACGCCCCAGAGCTCCAATCTTCTACAGTGGATGGTGTTTGGATGTATTATAACCCCCACCCTTCATTGTAGATATTGCTTACAGGTTGCTATGTAGCAATAAATCAAGCCAAATGGGCCAAAAAATTAGATTCTTGTTGATTCATTTTTTTAACCACTTATATTTTAAATTACCTATTTTTTTTTTAAAGTGGCACATTGCCCATATTCTCTTAAAACAGTTGAGCTGTATTGTTAATGATCCACAAGGGATTTGTTAAATGTTTGTGTTTAACTGTGTTATTTCCTGAACTTTCTGATTGTACAACTGACTAGATATTAACCTTAAGCTGCATACACACTTCCAATTTTTGTCGTTGGAAAGGATCTTTCACGATCCTTTCCAACCACAAGGGAGTGCACGATGCATGAACGGTGCTGTACATACAGCACCATTCATGCTCTATGGAGAGGGGAGGGGGAGAGCGACGGAGCGGCACCCTGCTGCGCGCTCTCCCCTTCCCTTTCATTAGGATCGGCTGTCGTCCATCGTCCGTGGATCCGGCAGGTCGGTCGCCCGGACGATGGACGACACCGACTGTACACACGACAGATTTTCGCCCGATAATTGGCCGATGCCGATTATCGGGCGATAAAAATCTGACGTGTGTACGTAGCTTAAGTGTGTTAGTGTTTCAGAGCTGTAAAATAAAGGGGTTAAACATTTCCTAGATAGAGCACAGTGGCTTAAGTGGCCACTAACTGTTCAGAGTTTGCATGGCTTTCCTCCTGGCTTCTTCCACAAAACACGCCTAAAAAATTGACTCAAAATTATCCATGATATCCACGTAAAAAAAAGCAGCAAAAAGCACAGCACAGGCTGCTGAGGGCAATATGGATGTGCAGCAGTAATACCGAAAAATAAATAATACATGCATAAAACAAAATTCTTGTTTTAAAAAAACATAATAGTAATAAAATTCAAAACGTATACTTACCTTGCATGATTTAGTGAAAACTGCACAATGATATTGGAATGACCCCTCCACATCCACAGCATGCTGGTGACAGTTCATATTTTGTTGTTTGAAGATAGCCCCTGTGCATCTGCTAGAAAAGACACCTGGTACTTCAATGTTCTACAGTAAAGTTACATGTAATTAAAATAAAAGAAATGTTTATTGGAAACCTAATTTCAGCCATAAGGAAATGGGATACTGCTGAAGGTCAGGGGGAAAATGAATATCCTGAGCACATTGAACAGCATTAAAATATGGAAGCTTACTAGAGATTTTAGTCCTGGTGGTGATTACATATAATATTTACCTTGTCTTTCCGAACAATGGCCAAACTACCTGGAAGTGGAATATATTTTTGCCTAAATGATATCATTTCTTTTTCTGTAGGCTGTACTGGATGGCAAGACAAGACCACTGGAGCTGGAAATCCGCCCCTTGTTTCTTGTTCCTGACACCAATGGATTCATTAACCATCTTCCAGGCCTGGATCAGCTGCTTTCATCCCAGATTTACATTCTAGTCATACCTCTCATAGGTAAGAATTTGGAGTGGGTTTTCCAGCAAAGTTGTTTAAAGAGTCAGTGCACCTCTTAAGCTTCAACTTTAAAGTGTACCTGTTGCTTACATTGTGTATCTCCAGACAATACCCAGTCTATACTGGGTATACATAAAAAGATAAAAAAAAGTTAAGGGTTAAACTTTTAAACTGAGCTTAGTCAGCAGAAAAGATTTTGACCATATATACGCTTTCATGTAAACACCTTTTTTTTTTTTTTTTTTTTTTTAATCCTAGCCAGTGGTTTTTGGCTGCCTGTATAGAATCTAATTGCAGCTAAAACATTAAGGTTTTGAATGGATCAGAGAAGGGAAAGAACAGGTCAGGTTTTATTGCATTATGTGTCCCCAATTTGATATTGCATTCTGTTAGGACAGGAATTGAAATCTCTCTTTTCGATAAAATGGGAAAAGCTCAGGTTATTATTGTCTACAGATTTCTATACTGTTGACAGCGGATCCCCCTCTTTTCTGGGCCTTCATGTATACAAGAGATGAATGGCAGCATCTTTACTTAAAGATAGTATTTGTGACTGTCAAGTATGTAAGATATTCAGTGGGATCATTTCCCAGTGTCCAGTTTCCACCTTTAGACTATGGGACAATTTGCTAATTTTTATAGGTACAGTCCTATCATTTACACTAGTGTTACCAACAGATGTTTAGGCATTGTACAAATTGGTTTCACATCCATTATTTAGTCTTAATTTTATGGTAACGTTATCATTTTTTTTTACTTGGAAACTCATGATTTATAACTCAATAATCTAAATCTGTTAATTGTTAATGCAGTGATGGAAAACCGACAAGCCATTTTTTTGTAAGAATTCTCTATTAACAAACATGTTGGATACTTGAGCACTGCTTTAGTCCCACATCTGTATATGGAAAGGTTCTTATTATATGGGTTGCATTGTTAAGCTGGAACAGTTGCCTTAATTCTTTCAGCCTATGCAACATGCTTGTGGTTAAATATTGGGTGAGTGTTTGGGCTTCTGAGTCTTAGCCACCACTGACTCTGCTGGCTATAGCTGCCTGTGCTTGACTGCACTCTGGCTACGATTGCGATGCTGTGCAGCTCTCTGGCTGGGTACAGAGTCACACAGCTGAGTGAGCAGCTGCTGGAACACACGTCCCCGTCACGGCTTTTTCTCCATATAAAGCCAGCGGTGCAATCTCTGACTGGTTCCAGTTATTGCTAAACACTCGCCCCTGGCACAAGAACTGGTGTTACTGGGTGGTCTGGCCGACTCCCTGGATATGGGAGTTTTTTTCTGTGACCGGGAGAAGAAGCCCTGTGGCGTATCTGGTGTATTTGGGTGGGTTTAATAAGAAATGGAACATGCTTTCTTCCCTGTGGGAGTAGGAGCATGTATTATAAGCTCCTTCCTGTAATACAAATACTACTGTGTCCATCTGTTCATACACTTGGTGTATAGATGACAAATATCCACAATGATACTGCATGGAAGTTGAGCCGTGTTTACATATGGAAGTTGTGTACAGTGGGGAATCCTATATTATAACTTTTTATACTGTGACCAATTAAAATTTTTTTTTTTGTTTTTTTAGGTTTGGTAAGTACATCTGAATGAATAAAGTATTTTGAGTATAGTGCAAGTGTCTTGTTTAGAGCTTATAGTAGAGTTTTGCTGTGTTTTTTTGTTACTATAGGAAAACTAACAGGTTGAACTTAGTGACATTCTGAAAGATTGCCTGGTTCCTCTGAGAATCATTGCTGTATTAAGCTCTTCCCCCAATCTGACCTCCTGACAACATCCATAAGCGCAACTTAAAATAAACCCATTTAGGCCAAAGTCACAAGTTTACTTCATAGCATCTCAGCAGGTTGCATCAATTTCTAAAACTTGTCTGGTTTTAAGTCACAGGGCTTACAGAGGTAAAAGATCTGCCCTCCTACATCATTTCCCTGCCTGTTTTTGTCCAGGAACAGGTTACATCTTTGTGTGATAAATGAGTGGTCGCATATTTCCCCATACCTGGAAGCAGTGGGATTTTTTTTGAGGCTTTTACACCTTTTCAGTTATGGAAAGCAAATACCAAAATCAGAGCGGGTCTATCTTTCTGCCTATTTCTCTTACAGTAACCTGTCCCCACAACTACAGAATCATGTAAAGTGACAATGTCTAGCTTATTTGGAATGCTAATCTCGGCATGTTTTGTCTACAACGTTTTAAAAAGAACAGGTCACAGTTTTATCATAGGAAAGTTTTTTTGTTTTTTTTTTTGAAAGTTAAGCCTTTTACACTTCCTGCTTGCACTTTACAAAAGTTAGCTATACAGAGAGTTCTGTCACTTCTAATTCCCATGAGAAGATAGTGGGGTGGAGCGACAGAGAGAAGCTCAAATTAAAATTACTTGTTTTACATATTTTTTTATTCACTTTCAAGACTTTTTTGTTTTCTTCCTTACTTCACAGGAGTAACCCAGTGCCAGTCACACCTTCTAATCTAACCATCCCTACCATGGGAACATGCCTGTAGGGCAGGGTGTGACTTATATTTCATACTTTAAAATATAACTTGTTTCCCTAAGGTTTACCCTTTCCTGCCTTTTTCCTTGACAGTAATCATTTTTGTTTAGTGGCAAGGGCATATATATATGAAATTTTTGCAGTGACGCAATAATTTTTAAGGAATATATTGAACCTCATTCCCAATATATTGTCAGTGATTTGTATCCCACAATCAGAAATTGTCTGTGCTGGGGACATTTTTTTGCAAGTAGGTTGGATGATATACAGGAAAGGTATTTTTTCCACCAGGTGCTTCTTTCTGCAGTGTTGAAAAGTAAAAAGTTTTTTACAATTAAAAAATGAATTTGTTATCCTGCCTAATCTTTGCTGGTTTTACTAGCAGGTTGTTGAAACCTGTGTTTTAAAAGATGGGCATCTTGGAATTGGTGATTCCTATCATCACTAAGGTTAGTAGAGCTATTTTCCACTAAACTTATCATTGAAGAAGGTAAACTTCATTTAGTGTGAATCTCAAGGATTGCAAAGATGGCTTTTCTTCTTGATTAAGATCTCAACAGCAAGATGACATATAGTGTTTCCTGCTTTTTTATTTGTGACTGTGGGACCTGAATTTGGTTCCCCCTGATCTTTGGAAACTTATATCTATCCTTTTTGTGTTTATTGAGGTAACATTGCTTACTGCCATCACGTCTGGGAGAACAGTGTCTGTAGTGGCAGCCCTTTTCTGTCAGGAACACTTTTTGTTTCTGCATAGGAACAAGTCAGTGATAAGGCCAAGTAATTCCTTCCTACCAAACCTAGTTGGTGCCTTTCACCTCTGCAGGACATCGTTCTTTTATCTCTCTGTGGTCTCCCTCTCCATTACCTGAATATGGAACAGCCAGTGAGCATGTATCTCTCAACTATTGCATTTTTTTAGGGAAGGCTGATTCCCTGTTTGTTCTGGCTGCATGTAGAAGATTGGTCCAGCTTCTCATTCTTTACATTTCTAGGTGCTTCAGACCAGACAAACCATTGTTTGGGTTTATGAATCTCAAAGAACATGCACCACCTTTTCCTATCTGCACCCAGCTTTTTCCTAAATCTGCAAGCTTTTCTGAATATACATTCTCAAAGTTCTTTCCATTGTTATTGAGCTGCAAGCTGTCCTCTGATTCTTGGTCCTTTTAGTGTTCTGTTACCCATCCTTCAGTTGGACTGATTTTGAGCTTAAAAGATGAAGTTCTTTGATCCCTTTAATAGATTAGAAAGAAAAAAGTATTTTTTGTAACACCATAAAATCCTTTGTTTGAAGTCAGTTAAGAGACACACGTCTTGAACCTTCCTGATTATGCTCATGCTTTCAGTACTGCTTTTCTACAAAACTGAGGAAGGCTTGCATCATTGTGTGATGACAGGTTCCAACACTTGGAGGTCCGCACATGTAACTCTCCTATTACAAAGTTGTCTTGGTTTTGCTGCTTGCATTTTTGTTGTATGTGAGAATGTAGCAGGAGGCCTTAATGGTGGGAGGCAGATTATGGAACACTAGTGGGCAGCTCACAAGAAACGGAGAAACCTAATTGTGATTAAGTGCACCAGTATCCACCCATAACCACAATGTCATCAAATGAAACGGCTGTAGACAAGGCCTGCTTTTAATCAGTTTTGCTGGTATCAACTTCAGTACAAAGTAAAGCTTTTTCCCTACCTAAAATAAAATTACTGGTTTTGGTGAACTTCTTTTTGAATCTGTTCGTGCACATAGAAAATCAACATATTGTTAACAATCAGTAAAAGCTCTTTAAAACAAGCCCTCTGTTTTTACCTATGTAGATATAGGCATTGTGAAAAAAACTATCTGCAAAAACAAAGTTGCACTGAAATGGCAGGTGACTATGGAGTGGAGATTCATGGCAGACTGCTAGCCTTCTATGTTAAGCAAATGCCAGCTGTAAACATAACTTCAATGCTGCCATTCTACTGTGTGCTAGAGAATGTGAAGTCACCCAGGCAGCACTGAAGAATATGTAGGTTGTGCATGTATATGAAAAAATACTTTTGATTTGCTATAAGGGTTTGTTGTATTTGGAGGATAAAATAATATTTAACTGTACGTGCAGCTAGAAAAATCAGTACTATATATAGTTTAAATTTTACCCCACATGACAACAATCTACATAAACATTGTACAGGACTTCATTGCAGTGACCATTCCCACTGTGCTCATTCCTGTTAGGATCCACTGTCAGTGTAACGCAGTCCCAGCCTGGCCAGCAGAAGTGGAGACTTTTTGCACACCATTGTCATAGCCAGTTGTTATTTGAGCAGGGTTAGACTTTTAGTTCGTCAAGTTTGGTCTTTCTCCTTTGATCTCACCTTTGCCACTCCCAAAACTGTCATGGGATGTTTTACACACTAATATCAATAAAGACATGCAGGACTGCATGAACGTCTTATGAGGTGGGCAGTTTCTGAATTTGCTGCTTTTACTTTGGTACCGACAATTATTCAACAGTTAAGTTGCTTAGATCACCTGGTATATTGTTTAGTCAAAGAGCTGCACTTCTTGATCATGTCTGCTTGCTTTAGATGCAACCACATGGTTGGCTTTTTGGCAGTTTGCATTACAGGGCACATATGCCTAACAAAATGCTCACTCTGTTTATGTTTATAATCCAGAACAAAGCGTTTATCTAACTTCTGTTGTGAGACAATAGTTGCTCTTGTTCGAATATTTAAATTCCAGCCATGAAAGCCCCTGAATGTATTCATATGTGCTACACAAACTAGCAAACATCTGACTGATATTGAAAGAAGTATTTATCTGACACCAGATATTCTGTGTCTGTGTCTGTTGTGGGAGCAGCTTTAGGTTATCCCTAGTACACCTTTAGGGCATTAAAGCAGTACATTAATTAATATGGTTTGCTCAAGACGGACATTACAAACAAAGCTAGTGCTTGCTACAGTTTTCAGTGCACTCAAAACTGTAGCGAGTGTAGTATGGTTTCTTTGGTTTTCCAATAACAATGAATGGCAACACAGCACACCAGTGCATGTTCTATGTGTTACATTAACATGCTCCTTTCCACATAGAAATATACAAATTAATGGAAAGCTCTAGTGGCAATAAGCCACTAGTATTTGACCATAAAAATTAAAGCTGCTGGTATGTTTAGTTAAAGTCCTCATAATGGAGGTAAGAGGATATATAAGATAATAGATCTTAAATTAGGAATACACACTTGTATCTGTTTTATGTTTATATAACATAATATATTTTCATTTTCTTCCCTGTCTTCTGGTATGTGTGTCATTTGTTCATATTTTTCTTTTTTAAAGTTATCCATGAGCTGGACGGTCTTGCCAAGGGACAGGAATTCGATCAACGTAGTGCCGGGCACACTCGTGTACTTCAGGACAAGGCAAAGAAAGCCATCCAGTTTCTAGAGCAGAAATTTGAGTCCCGAGATCCTAATCTGCGTGCACTTACAAGCCGTGGCAATGAGCTAGACTCTATTGCCTTTCGCAGCGAGGATATTTCTGGTCAGAAGGTACCATATTCGTTCAATTTGACTGACCTTTATCTTCTATGTAATTCAAAAGAGGCAGGTTGTTGCCATTACTTTTTTTTGTTCACAAATAAATGTTGATTTTATTATTTGCCATAGTCTAGGCAGAGTCCTCTCATCCTCCTGGGTCGATGTTTGTATCTGTGTCATACGCTTCCTCAATTTAATGTACAACAATGTTTAATATGTTTCCTAAATACTTGTGTAATATTAAGTATATAGAGACATCAGTCTTATAAAATGAACCCCTCACAACAGTCCCTGGCCACAGGAGGTTAGATCCTATTGTCCCTACAACACATTCACATACATACTACACTCCTTTTCAGTTTCTTCTGAGATGACTTGTTAGTAGGATGAAGTTCACAAAAAATGCTTGTGGTAGTTCATTGGCTTTGTGGTTAATAGTTTGCCTTTGTAGGACTGGGCTCCCTGGTTCAGTTCCTAAAGCTGACATTCAAGTACATTCTGATTGAAGTTTGTAATTTTTCCCATGTTTACGCAAGTTTTATCAAGGTTATTTTCCTCCTCAACTATAAAACAATAGTAAGGTATTCAGCTACTACAAAATCTGGCCTTGATATGGGCAGTAGTAACCGTGACAAGGCCATTACACAATTTGTTTTGTTATGAACACAATAAACTTGAAATTAATTTTAATTTAAATTTTCCTATGTAATTGTTTTCCAGGGCAACAATGATGACTTGATCCTGTCTTGCTGTCTGCATTACTGCAAGGACAATGCAAAAGAATTCATGCCATCAAATAAAGGTAAACGCTCAACAAAGATAATTCAGCTTCCTACACTTAATTTTATTTCCTGGACCAAGTATACTTATATAAACACTTTGAATCATGCCACTTCCTCCTTGTCCTGTTGTGGCAGATAAAAGTGACATCACGGGCTGGCCAAGGACATCTGTCATAGGATTAACCTGCCATAGCTGTCTTTGTTGTTTATACCAGAGATTCTGGCCTCGGACTGACAAGTGCTGGCCTCTGGTTTGTAACACTGTGGATGGTTACCAGTGTCAGACATTGACAGGCTTCCCCCTCCTCTACACAATCGTCCTCCGCTCCCACGTTCCTCTTCTGTGAGAACTCACTGCAAAGCTGTTGCACATTTCCTTTGGCTGCTGCTACATTGCTATCCCACCACTATAAAATCTACCTCGTATGTCCTGTTTAATTCTCATCTCCTCTCCAGTTTTCATCTTGCTCTCTGTCCTCTTTTCAGATGATCCAATACGCCTGAGAAGAGAAGTTGTCCTGCTAACTGATGACCGTAACCTCAGAGTCAAGGCCCTGACCAGACACGTCCCTGTGCGCGACATCCCTGCATTTCTCAAGTGGGCCAAAGTGGGGTGAAGCAGCCACATGTCAGAAAGGAAGGAATCCTTGTGTGCAAGAAAAAAATATAAGAGAAGAAAATCAGTGTGTGACCCATTGGGGCAAGAGGTTGTTAGTCCTGATCTAACAATTCAAATGCCCCATGTCAAAGCACACAAATGCTCCCCCAGACTCCAACTCACCATCTGAAATAAACTAGAGCAAAAGCAAATGTTCTCCTCTTACACCCTTAGCGAGAGCTTGCTGTAATTAGTGTTGGATGGGGGTGTGCGGAAAGGAGTGTCAATGTTCGTTGGGTCTAATTGATCAGCGAGGGTTCAGAGTCTTTATAGGCAGGTAGTGGCAGCTTTACCCATTTTTTTTCCTGCCAGTGGCACAAATCCCTTCTTTAGCTTTATTCTTTTTGCACTAGTAATGCCTACAGTATTTTAAATGCCTCACAGGTATTGACAAACTTTTTTTCCTTTCCTAAAGGCTGGTTAATCCGATCGTTTTCTTTTACCCTTTTGTTTTTTTACTTTTCTGCAGTTTTTAAAACTTCATTTTAAGGCTTAACAAAGTTTTGCAAAATATTTTATTATCCCCTTCTTTTGACATAAGACATCCTTGCAAAACTTTAGGCAGAAGGTCAGCCATGTTTTTTAGTCCTATATCCTCTTCTGTGTATCATTCAGCTTGTGTTTTTTTTATTTAGGTTTCTCGGTGCAGTGATAGCATCTTTTTTTTGTTTTCTTTTATGCATTCTTTGTTTTACCCCCCTTTTTTCTGTAGATACTAGCCTTGGTGTTTAGGGATGTGTGTAGGTGTGGCCACCAATAAATTCAGATGTGAAGCATGATGTTGTTCCATGAAGTGTACAACAATGCTCCTCCATTGCTTGACCGATCTTCATGGATACACACACCAGGTTACACAGATGTTCTCGGCAGGTTTCCCTGGCAGCCAAAACTCTCAGCGGTTTCTGTCATTCCCAGCCAAGACCTGACATCTGAAAATCCTAAAAGTCTTCTGTAGGTCCTGATGTCATCCTTTTCCTAATACTTTATAGGATCAGTCTCTAAGGGATACAGGCAGAAATCAACCACATGGACCTGGCTACGTTCTTTTTGGACTGGCTGTTCTCTCTTTTTAACCCCTTTTATTAAAGGGGTCCAGCCACACAGATTTGTAGTAAAAAAGAATAGGCCTTGATAGGAAAACTGGCTATGTCCTCTGGTGCAAAGACTATAGGAATGTTGTTTTGCTGTGCTGAAATATGATCAGGTGCCAAGCTGGCTTTTGGAAAAGCCTGTGAGTATGAGTATGAGGATGGGTGGGATTGTGTACTAGTGCATATGAACTAGTAGCACTGGTCTTCTCTACAGTACTAGCAGTGCTGATAAAAGGAGAGAATCACAATGTAATGAGAGATTTTATTTTATGTAGTGATTTTTGTTTTGAGCTCTCTGTGTGTGTAAATAATTTTATTGAATCCGTTTTAAAGGTTATGGGTAAAGTTCTTTTTTTTTTTTCCCTTTGTGGCTAGATGTTGTTGTGGTTCAATGTTCCTGGCTTTGTTCAGGCCAGATCTTTTTTTTTTCTCCAAAGTTAAACTCCTGCTGTATAGAGTGTAGCACATTTTCCATGCAAAATAAAACCACAATCTTTTGCACACACCTTTATTATTATACTATTTGGCAGGCAGATCTATTCATAAATGTTGTGTGTTTACTAGTTTATAAGCAAGGTCCACTAAACTGTGATATTTAAGTTTTAGAAAAATTCTGGTGGGTGTGATGTGAAGCTTAGCAGTTAGGTCTGCTCACCACAGTACTGAGCTCTGCGAATACCCAAACCTAACATTGTCTCACTCCTACTGCTGCATTCACCATAATATAAAATTGCAGAATCTAGTGATATTTAAAGCAAGACTTTTCCTTGTAATGGCTTCAGTGATGTGCATAGCTTAGGACTGAGGTGCAAAGACCTTACAATAGGAGTACCAAAAAGAGACGAGACAGTAGGTAATCCTATCTGCCTGCACCTAGCTAGAACTAAAATATCTGTTTTGGTGGACTTGGCCTGTATGATTTCTTTAAATGTGAAGTAATTCATGGCAAATAGCCACCAGCAATATGCTAGCTTGATAACTGGTCATACCTGGTTGCTGGGGTATACTGCTTGGTTTGTGCCTCAATAATGAAAATAGTATGAGCCAAAAAGTGGTAAGTGCTGCACTATGGTGCATAGTAGGTCACATCCAGAAAGCTTATTGTAAGTGAGTCATTCATCTATGTATCTGCATGGTCTTGCTACTGTTGTATATTGTTTGTTTATTCCCTAACATTGTGTTCATCATCATCCATGTAGCATGAGTGTTTTGCTTCTGTGTGTATACTCTTATTTCCATGACGTGTGCTTTTTTTTTTTTTTCTTTTGGGGAAGGAATGTGTGTTGTGCTATTTTAAAACATTGTGTTGGTTGACAAAAGCTTCTTAATAAAAAATTTTAAAAATGCATTAAGTGTGTTTATTGTTCGGCAGATTTTTTTTTTCATTAACCATAACCTAATATTTTAAGGGAGTTCATTATTGCTGTTTGTGCTAGTATTCAATTCTGTGCAGAAGCAGAATATTGCATCAGTTGTGAGTCTTGTTAGAGGTATATTTTATATTATTTTATTATTAGACTTGTTCAACTTATTAGACTTGTTCGATATGACAGTACTTCTATCAAAGATCACATAAAATGGATGTTCTTGATGCAAGGTATTCATTCTTAATCTAAATGAGTAAGAAAAAATGGTTTGTCACATAAGTACACCTCTACATTTACTACCACATGAAGTTTAAATGAGGTATTTCAGATTAGGTGTCACCAACCAGGAAGTATACAGGCAGAACCTGTGTTGTTTAATCCATAGATATTGAGGGTTAGGTGATCTCCAATGATCAGACCAATGGATCCCTTAAGTCATCAGAAGTAAGGTTGTGGCTGCCTATAAGTGAAAGTGGAATTTAAAAGATCTCATAAAATTACTCATTTTATTGTATGGGGCAGCATGGTGGCTCAATGGTTAGCACTCTAGCCCTTGCAGTGCTAGCTTCTAGGTTTGAATCTCAGCCAGAACACTATCTGCATGGAGTTTAAAGGCTCTCCCTGTGTTTGTATGGGTTTTCTCTGGCTACACTGGTTTCCCCACACTTTCTAAAAGCATGCAGTTAGATTAATTAGCGCCCCCCCCCCCCTAAAAAAAATTACTTTAGTGTGTTAATACCATGTTTATGGTAAGGAAATTAGATTGTGAGCCCTTTGAGGGAAAGCTAGTGACATGACTATGGACCTTGTAAAGAGTTGCCTAATATGTTGGCGCTATAAAAATACTGACTAATAATAATTGTAAAGAGAAAAAAAAAGCTACACGTAGCGTCAATTTCAAACAACTAATTTTTCGAGGACTAGCTAGCACAACAAATGTATCCCAGTGACTGATTCTGAAATGTTTCTCCAAGATCTTCAGAAATAAAATTCACTAACTTTAATAACTCTTGCAACAGTTGGTGTCAACATACATGCATCTGCATAAAAAATGTAACTGGAAATTGACATTTTTTTGCAATGACTGGAAGCATGTTAGCAAATCTATCAAGAAATAGCTCAAAACCAAGCTATAGAATAGCCTATGTAAAGCCCTGATTTATATCCCACTGAAATGTTGCATTTGTATGCATATTCATACAAATATGAAATGAAAGAAACTTCACATAGAGGATTGAGTGGTCCATAAGATTACTGAGCTGATGTCAGACTGATGGGCAATTATTCAAATTGCTCTTAAGACTCAATACCAGCTTCTGAAGGTTTTTTTTCCCCCAAGGACAGGAGACAAAGGAATACTCTTCTCTGATGGTTATTCTCGCCCTATATCTGGCACTGTTCCCTGCACATTCACCAGCTCCCTGTAGAATATCCCAGGATCCACCAGAGGAAATTAAAATGGAAGAGGACCTATAACATCACTGAACTGAAGACATCTGGAAAATGGTAGTAAAAAAGGATATCGGGCTAGAGGTGCTTTAGGGAAGTGGGTGTGATCCTAAACCTGGAGTTGGGGTCTAATTTTAGTCTTATGCCTGCTTGCTATTTTCACCTTACCAGCGGCTAAATCAAATTTTATAGCCAATTTATATGGTCATATGCAATTTTTCTAATCCAATTGAATTTTACCTTGCTCCTTTTAAGCTGCTATGTTAAGGCCACACATCACTTTTACGCACCAATAAGAAGGCTTAGCAGGTGTAAGTAGTTGGCTTAGCAGGCTAACCTAAAGCTATGTCTTGAGGGCCAAAGCCCTTAGTAGGTGAGTGATACCATCCTCATTGTATGTGAAAAGCAAGATTCTCCAACTAATAGAATAATGATATAACCTACTATTGTGTAAATAAAGTCCAGTGTGTGTTCACAGGTACCTAATATTCAATGTGCAAATTCTGCTTGTGACTCTGGGGTGAGTAATGTGGCAGGAAATGGGAATAAATCATCTTAGTGGGACGAAAAACAGCATAAAAAGTTCTGACCAAAGTTATAAGCTTTCCCCACTCTATTCTAAACTAGAAAAAATTGGCTGGACTTTCACTTTAATATGAGCACTGAGGGACTATAACAAAGCATATAAATACTTATTTCAGAGTGACAGGAACAAGAAGAACCCACTAAATCTCTCTGGAAAAAGTTCAAGTACTTTTTTTTTTCCCTGTCAGTTGAGGAATGAGCCCAAGGCCTAGTTCAGTCACCTTTTGCACCACATCTAATATGGTTAGAAGTGCAGCGGTTAAAAATGTACCCAGATATTTGGCTTGCTTTCTAATTATTTGCCAGACTAAAACTTTATGCAGTGTTTTTCTTCAGGTAATTTAGTAGTAGTTAGATACACTGTGCTCATCGGACCATTGTTTTCTTGTGACTGAAAACCTTTATTAGCACGTTGTTGTTCAGTTCCTGAAGTGCCCATTTAACCTTGAAAAAATATTTGTATTTATTTGGTTGTCCTTGTTGGATTCAAACACAATGTAAATATTTAGCAATCTAATTTTTGAAATACCTGTACAGGGGATAAAATAATTTAAGCTAAAAACTGAATAATGACCATTGCTGTTTGATGCAGATGCATAATGCAGATGTGTGGGTTGGAGTATTTCAATGTATTTTATATAGAATAAAGTATATAAGAAAGTTTAACAAACCAATGCAACAAGAATATTCTTAGACAAATACGTGGGTTGGAGTAAAATCCACTCAAACTATTTTTTATTGTGTTGGCTATATTAGGGAAGTATTGCAACTTAATTACATTAAAGAAATGTTAACCTACTTCTGATAAAAGGAAACACCAGTAATAGGACATGAAAGAAAATTTTATTGAGTCACAGCTACCAGAAAACAAACTGTTAAAATGTTTTTGTTGATGTCTTAATTTTGCCATTTCTGTGTTCTGTAGAGGGAGATGGTATTATAGTTTTGGCCTGGGGTTGATGTTGCTGCTTTTACATAAATACAGTACTGGGTAAAAATCAGTGAAAAGGAAAACTACTGCAGCCATTACATATGAGAAATGGTAAGCTGCAATATACAGTTAGGTCCATAAATATTTGGACAGACAACTTTTTTTCTAATTTTGGTTCTGTACATTACTACAATTAATTTTAAATGAAACAACTCAGATGCAGTTGAATTGCAGACTTTCAGCTTTAGTTTTGCGGCTCCAGACTATTTTTCTTTAGTGGAAGAGGAGGCAAAATGGCTCTTTTGATAGTAAAGGTTGCTGACCCCTGCCTTAAGGGATAGATGTCGTTGTAGCTGTGCAGTGTTTTGAAATGCAGTAAAGTTACCCTGTCCATAGACAATATTAAACCATCTTCAGAGACAGCCCATTCCTATGATCACTACACATGCATGTGTGGGCAGACTGTAAACCTTGCCATGCTACAACAATAAGCCTTCCATCATCCTCAACCATGCTCCATTTTTAAATAAGTTTCTGGGTGCCAGTACTGGACAGTTATTGAGAAATTCTGGAGCCATACTGAGGAAGTCTTGGCAGCAGAGAGGGCCAGTTAGGTGTATATTTGTGTATCAGATTGGAAGTGATTTAAAAGCAAATTTGTAGAAAGGAGTAGCAGATAAGGATTAGTAAAACGTATAGATAAATCAAGCTGCACAATCCGTGATAGATGGAATCCCTATTTAATGTTCAGTGCTGAGTAATATGTTGGTGCTATATAAATCCTGTTTATCATTATTATTAATTAATCATGGTAGAAATGAGAGTCTAGTTTCCACCATTATTATTATTATTATGAAAGTCTAGTTTCTGGAATACCAGAGAAGATGATTATGCAGGTAGTCTCTGGGGATAGAAGGGTCATATATATATATATATATATATATATATATATATATATATATATGTGCATCTTTGTTTGTGTGTGTGAACTCTGGATTGCTGCGGAATCTGAATGTCATCTGAATACCATTTAAAAAAAAAAAAAAAATTCTTTTGGAAACCATGTTTAAAATGCAGGGTCACTGTATGGTAAATCCCTAACACAAGCCTCAACTTTGTCAATGTAATTATTGTATTTATATCACACCATCATCTTCCATGGCATTGCACAAAATAAAAAAAAAAGGAAGTACCATTGACTCATATACATGTTCATGCATAATACAATAAGAGCATAAAGTAAAACAAATAATAAAATACAAGTGCAGCAGAAATCAGACACCATATGGGGATGACCCTGCCCTTGCAAGCCTATAATCTAGTGGGATATAATCTTCATTGGGTATCCTGTGCTTCCATTCTCAGCAATATAGGAACAGACTGTCCCTATAAACCCTGACTGGGAACTCATCCCATCTAAATGGCTCAGGGGTGATGGTGATGTGTTATTACCACATTCTTCTGCTTTCTTATGATACCCAGAATGGGCAGATCCTACACATGGTTACTGCCACCAACCCCTCCTATTCTTCTAGTTACAAACCACTTCTGCTGCAGGCTACTGTAAATATATCATTAATGACCCCTTGTCTAATCATGTGAGAGATTTATGAGACGTTAGATGGAGTTTAACGGCTCGGCAGCTATTTGGAGGTTGAAAAAATGCAAATTACTTCAAGAATGGGTTCTACATTCCTGAAAATTGTAGACAAATCCAGCAGTGTTTATATGCAATCATTCACATTAGATGGAAAACTGACAAAAGAACACTTTGCTTTTTATATATCTAAGTTTTTCTGAGTGTCAGCTTTATTGTTCAAGTCAATAACTTTCTATGAAAGAGCAGACTGAATATTCCTGAATAAAGAAAGGAAAATTTATATTTGAATTAAACAAAGCCACAGCTAGAAATAGGGTACAACACTGCTCCATGATATCCAATCATTTCTTTTTCTTTTCTTTTTTTTTTTTAACAGGTTGAATATATAGTATACAGAGGTATGAATTGTGAATCTGCAGACAAGTACAGTAGCCTGTTCTAAATGTAGATCTGAAGATCATTCAGCATTGTGCAGTAAGGAGAATTCCAAAGAAATGCAATGTGTATGTAAAACAGATGTACATTGAAATTTTATGATAGTTACACAGGCTGAAAGAAGACATATGTCCATCATGTTCATCCATCATAAAAAAACATCATCACAAGCCTAAGCTGATCCTTCCTGACCCCTTAAAGCAGTCAGACAAATCCCTGGATCAACATAGTACTAGTTATTTTTTTAAAAAGAAAATACTGGAACCCTTTATATCTTCCTAATAATTTATTGAGTTATTTTTGAAAAACTGATGTATTTGTAAGATACATTTCCAGCCAGAGCATGTTTCACATTCTGACAGCTTTTATTGTAAAGAACCCTTTCCATAGCTTAGCATTTTACACAGCTTTTTATAACAATTAAATGAGGTGATCTTGTCAGGACTGGTATATATTATTTTCTGTTAGTGTATTTATTTTCTATATTTATACCTTTACAACAAGTTACTTTTAAATATCCTTTTTTTTTGTTTGAGTGTAACTCAATACCTATAGATCCTACTAAATATCCAGTATGTTTGTACCTTCTTCAACTGTAACAAAATCTCAAGCAATATTACCTGCCTAGTTCTCCTCAACTTACAGAACACCTCAGTTTATCTCATGGAGATAAGAAGTTGTCCAAATCAGAAACAAGCAATGTAATGTGACTATGCTGCTCCTCTATTGGTACAGTTAGTAAGCGTTGTCACCATAGGAAAAGTTTGTTACTGGCAGGATGAAAAAAAGAAGAAGGAATGCAGACACTAAATTTTTTAAAATGCTAATCTCCAATATATAATGTTTTTGTGGTTTAGATTTTCCTCAGCTTTCCAGTAAATGTCAAATGTGGACCTTTGCTGGGAACAACATTAGTAGTCCAACACAATCCAACTTTTCCTCTTCACTACCATGACAGATAAAAGCTGTTATATGCAACTCCCCCATTCAGAAAAATAAACAACTATAAGGAAGTATAATACATTTATCCCCTCAAGAAACTACAAAGAATAGAGGATGTTCAGATCAATTTATATAGTATATATACATTTTTCATATATGCAAAGATATCATTTTTAAGAAAGTATTTTGTATTTATTTTTCATACATGCAAAGATATAAGTTTTAAGAAAGTATTTTGTATTTATTTTTTATTGTCAGGAGGTCAGGAGGTTCATCCTTATCTATACTCAGGCCATCCTATGATCTCCCTGGTGCTTTTCTTTAGCTGTGCTCTATAAATATTCCATTTCTCCTATTCCTGCCTGTGCAAGTCTAGTGATCTCCAGATGTGTTTCTGTCCGGAGCACCCCATTATTAACTGATCACACTCTGCTAGGAGTACTGACGTGTGTAGCAGTGCATGGTGTGACCAAGCTGTGTGTCTCCAGAAAGTAAGGTGGGATAAAGCAGGAGACGCCATCATGGCACCATGTTATTATTAGAAGCAGTCATTTTTCATTAAAAGGTTTTCATCTCCCCACCTAAGTCATTACCAATAAACACAACCAGATTAAACAGATTTGTCAGGACTTTATACCTTTTATGTAAGGACCCTATTTTTGGGTAGGCACAGGGAACACCACATGTACTGCATCACAAGCTTAAAAGTTGTACTGTGCCACATTAACATACAAAGAATAAAGATTGAAGAATTAATATCTAGTGTGTAACAAAAGACATGGTACTGTGCAATGTTCTCATATCAAAATATAAAAATAGTATAAATGTAAAATACAATTCTATTATGTGATATTTCTATGTCCATACCAATATAAAAGACAAGGGCTCATTAAGACTGGATGACTGCAACTTGTAGAAATAAGTATTGCCCATAAAAAAACACTTGGTATTGATGGGCTTATGCGATAGAACACAGTGATACAATATATCAAAGTAACAAATAAGATTTCTGTTTAATGTCCAACCAGGTATATTATTTCTGCTTTGTTGCTCAGGGTTATTGCACTTGTAGAGTAACAATCTTTTGTTCTATTTTTATATTAAAAGGCTAAACTGAATATAATAAGCACAGTCCAGAAAACTTCAGCATTTAAAATTATGTATTTTAATTGGCCTAGGAAATGTCCTAAATTAGTATTAACATCCATCAAATGTTAATCCTATAATCCAAATCATTCATCATAATTACTTTTTATAATCTGTTTTATCTATTTGATATTCTAATCTGTTATATAAAAAATATTTAATAATATAAAAACAAACTTCAGCCAAACTTCATTTAGGTTTTGGATAGAGCAGAGAAAGGTAAGAACCTCTCAGGATTGTATTGCTGTATGAGGCTTCATTAGGAATAATTTCATTCACTTTGTGTCCCTGTGACACCAGGACAGGAAATAGGGAATTGAGGTGTCATTAGTACAGGGGGCACAGACAGCATTAGGATATTTTTAGAATAGTTTTAACTATTCCTTATCCTACCATAAATATGTGTGTTCATTTTTTTTCTCTATGATTAATTATGATCATCCTATAATAAATATGATTGGGACAAGCCTGTTTGCTTTTATTGTCATTAAGATTTCACAAAAAAGATTTCACCTGGGGCACTTTTTGAGGGAATAAGGGGGAAAATTAACCCACTAGTATATGAGCAGTACTTTTTGGAAATTTATATTAGATAACTAGACATTTAGACCCTGAGACACCAATGATGTGAGGTATGATGTTAACACAGACATTATGGGATTTGGAGGGGAGGGTAATAATAAAATGTATAAATCTTAACACATCCTTTTCTTTTAAAAAATGTGTGGAAATCACACTTTATTATGTGATTGAAAATGAAAGAAAATATAATGCGTATTCAACCTTGTGCATTGGACAAGAGAAATGAGACAGACACATGGAACCCCCTGAGCTCAACTTTTTAAACATAGAAAACAATCCACTTTCAATATTTACCAGACCAAAAAACAGGCTTGTAAGAAAAGTGCATTGTTAGGGTTTTTAATTCATGCCATATGATTTTTTTTTTCAATTTATTTGTTTAAACCATACATATGATAAAATCTATAATTTTAAAATAAACATAATAAATACACTGCAATTATTAATCAAATATATTTTATTGCTTAAAATAAAAAATGTAAAAAGTTTCTTCCTGAAAATCATAAAAAAATCATAGAAAACATATTAAACCACATTTTATACAGACAAATGGAAATAAAAAAAATGTATGAACATGCAATAAATACATTCACAGAAGACAAAAGGATTTGATTACTGTTTGTTTGCCACGTCAGAGGTACAGTGACTACCCCCTTTTTCCTGCAAGGGGCATCAAAGGCAGTAATCCTGCTGAGTGCTACTATTTTAGCTGCTGGGAACTGAATCTATTATGTATTTGTGTCTTCTATTTATATGAACTCAGTGACAGGGAACTGACACACCCAGTAAATGGCATTGCAGGCAACTTTTGCTACCGAAGAATTGTCAAAAGGATATTTTCATCTCTTCCTGATAACACTTAATAATTACCCAATTCTGTAGAAGAAAACAAAAGAACAAAAGCGATATATCACACTTCAGGCAACACTGGGGCATATTTCTATGCCTCAAATGTTTGGCTGCTTGTAGCTATGATCAATCACATGCTGGATCCCTGCATATTTTTGGGGCTTCATTGGTGAGACATTGTCACCCAAATTCTCAGTCCTTCAATTGTTGAGATGCTAAAGACAGAATAGTCATTTTTCAGGTGGAGGTTTCCTTTAAAGTAGACTTGTACATATGAAAGCACTCATACATAAAGACCTCAGTTCATTTGGGGAAAAAACAGACTTTTTTTTTCATTCAAATGTACATTTATGAATTTGGGAGTCTTCACTCAAAATTACTGAATTATCCAATCATGTAATTTCAGTTTGATCACCCAATGATGTGCACATACTTTTTACATGTTAAAAGTCACATATTTTTTGAGTGAAAAATCTCAATGTAGCAGCACAGTGGTCCAGAGGTTAGCACTCTGGGCTCTGCAGCGATAGGTTAAAATCTCAGCTAGTGCACTATTTGCATGGAGTTTGCATGGGTTTCCTCTGGGAACTCCTCCGGTTTCCTTGCACATTCGAAAAACATGCAGTTAGGATAATTGGCTCCCCCCCAAAATAAAATTGACCTTAGCCTGTATTATTGACATATAACTATGGTAGGGACATTAGATTGTGAGCCCTTAAGGGACAGTTAGTGACATGACTATGGACTAAAAGTGTAAAAATAACTCATTTAGTATATAAATAGGAGTCACTACTGGAAGTAATATGGGGCATTATTGCTGACCTCCCCAGCCCCCTAACTCATGCTGCCTTCTACATTTTGCTGTCTATTTATAAAACAATAATTCTGTCTCCCCCCTCCCTGGAAAATGGAATACATTAGAGTGCTTTAAAAATAACCCATTTGGGTTCTTGACCCAGAGCAAGCAGAAGTCAGAAAGAAGTCAGAACTTGTACATGTCACTTAGTGTCTGCGGAAATACTAAAGCCATTGGATCAACATAGCAGCCAGGTGATGAGTATTTTCTGAAAACAATGTTGTCAAAGTCAGTTTTTCATTGGAAGTTTCCTGTAATTGCCTGTTTATCTCAGCAGAAAACAATGTAGATCTCCAGACAAACGTACAGCCTGTCATCCCAGGAGACATTGCTTGTCCGGTGTGATCATTGTGTCCACACATGGTTAGATTGGTGCATGACTTCATCTGAATAAGTTTGTGCAGCTGTCTGTGTAAAACTGCCCACATAGATTACAAACCTGGTTATATATTTTCCTTTAGCTTTACCAACAAACATTAAATATTTTATGATCTACCCAAACTATTTGTATAAATCTGTATCCAATGAGAAGGCCTCTTGTGCTACATAGTTCATTTATTCCACCAATAGTTGGGTGTGATCAGTTTAGGCTTCCTATAGAGAGAGGAATTTGAAGGAACCGAAATCAATTAAATGCTTTTTTTCTGCTGTGGTTATAAAATAAAAGCTATCAGTTGATTGGTCACTGTGAGGTTATATTCATAATACTAAAACATAAAAAAGCTGAACTCTGGACACTGGTAATTTTTTAACATAGCTGCTCCAAAGAAAACATTGTAACCTGTAATTTGACAGGTTCTCTTTAACAGTTATTTAGGACTTGATGGTTGATCTGCTGCATAAATCCAAACCGGATTTTGATATCTGCATTTAATGTATTGCCCTGCCCAGCTTTCAGCAGCCATCATACTCAATGAGCCATGTACATGGGTTAGTGTCTATTCTATTCCTAAACACAGATATGTGTGAGTCCAGCCTAATATAAAGAGAAGGATCCTAATTTCAGTAGTAGAAGTGCATTAGCTATGTAACTGTTATTGTGTCTATATATTCTCATATAGACATTGGATTTCTGTTGGAAATTATCTTTTGTGATCATATCCAGTGGCAGGAGAGTAATCAAGTGCTACATACAGTGCCATTCTGTCCTATGAAGAGAGTAGGAAAGTACATCCATAGGAAAGTACAACGGCTGTTCCCAATTCATCAATCACCAGGGCAGATTGATAAATGATATCAAGGGACTGTTGTACACACACTAGATTATCACCCAAGATGATTGAGACCATTTGTCATAATCTAACATAACAATTACAAGACCCTATCTAAGGTGTGTATTCAATAGATTTGGTGTAAATGGTATAACCTTTTGTCTTTTAGTGTTTTCATAGATACATTTGATTTCTTTAGGGGTTGTCCTGTCTATGTAAATCATTGTCTACATAAATATGCCCAATGTTGGCCTGCTAAGGGTTAATTCCTTTTTATCAAAGGGGAAGTCTTCACTCAGCACATTGTGTAAATCTCAGTCTATGTTTTTTTCTGCAACCTACAAGTATGAGGGGAAAGTGGATGTGTGTTGTGTGTCTGCTGTGTTTCTGCTCTACAGGTCTGGACACAGGGAGGTGAGAGAGAACTTTTTTTCTCCTCCACTTTTGCAGGATGCCTTTCCACCCCCCATCCAGTGTACAGTTCCCTGAAGCCATAAAACTGTTCTGCACCTGGCAATCTGTGACTGCAATTAGCTGTGAAATGTGAGCCTTGTGATTGCTTCAAGAGCTTTCACACAAGACCAGTGCGGGCATCCTCCGAGCCCCAGAAATGGGCTGCACCTGTAAATCAGGGCCAGCTGCCTGTACACCCCTCCCTGCACTGCTGGCCCTGAGGGATGACACAGGCGACCACTAGAGGCCCAAGTGCTAAGTGCACAGGTGAGAGTCCCCAGTGAGGGCCCTGCGGAGGACAACTTTCATTTATACTGACCTAATCTGGGTACAGCTGTATGGAACATGCCTAGGAACACGACCTGGTGACATTCACCCCATGTGTTAATTAGATCTCACCTTCTCAGTGCCGCTTAACCCATCAAGGCGACGAGGCCAATCAATTTAAACTAAGGCTGGGTGTGAGTTTTAATCAAAGACATTTTGAAAGACCACTAACATAATTGTAGTAAAACACTACAAAATTATAAAATTCAAATACCTTCAGTCAGATTGTGGGCCATTAGTTACCTAATATTGTCTGAAACAGCAGCTTACAACCCACAACAATCTATAAATAACCAAAATTGGCCCCCTTAGGCGTGTGTCACCATAAATCTGCAAAACAAATCTCACACCTCACTTTGATCCAACATAGACCGAAAGCAAAAAGTTATTACACAAAGTTATTTGAAATACAGTGGTACCTTGGTATAGGTTTGGACACGAAAAATTTTGCTTGGTATACAACCTTTGTGCTAGAACTTGTATGGGTCAAATTGAGTCATAACACCGTGCGCTACCCTTATTTACCTCTCTCGAGACAAAGCCACGACTGCCCACCAGCATCAGTACGCCAGTTTTTACCATTTAGTGAACCCGCGCTATAACTTTCTGTGATTTACATAACATCTCCTCCTCTTCCCTTCTCAAAGGGAGGTTACATTTTCATTTATTTCATCTAATTGCTTTTGTATTTATGTATTTTTAGTTTTAGGCAGTGTTTAAAATATTCTATACAACCCCATCAATGTATAATATGCCAATAACAATAGGATTTGTTTTCATGGGAACAGATTAATAATTTTCCTTTTATTTCTTATGGGAACATTTGTTTGGGATAAGTCCAAGGATCTGGAAAGAATAAAGGACTTATACCAAGGTACCATTGTATACAAAAATGCAGATATAGACGTTGTAAATAAGTATATAACTTTTTTATCTATGACTAAAAAATGTCCAACAACTCCTATTACAAATCAGACTATTACAGATTCTTATGTCAGCCCTTATACTAATGGACTGACACCAACAATGGAAAATAGGTAAAGTGACAATGACCCTGCTTTATTAAAGCTCTCCAAGCCTGTGGAGGATCCTAGTTTTAATGAAGATGGAACATACATATGGATGGCCAATAGGAATGTGAGCCTGCCCATCGTACATACATAAGTGGTCTCATTATTATTATTATTAATTAACATGAATAATATAACACCAACATATTACGCAGCGCTGTACATTAAAAAGGAGTTGCAAATGACAGATAGATACAGACACTCTCCCACGAAGAGCTTACAATCTATGAGTTTGGATAAGCCCCTCCATCAGGGTGAGGGTTCCATCTCAGAGTAGCTCTTTGGCAAACATGCTGCCAAAAGTAAAGCTGCGTACACACGTGCAATTCTTGTCGTTGGAAAGGATCTTTCACGATCCTTTCAAACGACAAAGGACTACACAATGCATGAACAGTGCTGTACATACAGCACCGTTCTGCTCTATGGAGAGGGGAGAGTGACAGAGCGGCACCCTGATGCACGCTCTCCCCCTTCCCTTTCATTAGGATCGGTCGTCGTTCATCGTCTGAGGATCCGCCAGGACTGTCGTTCGGACGATGGACGACGCCGACTGTACACAAGCCAGATTTTCGCCCGATATCTGGCCAATGCCGATTATCGGGCGATAAAAATCTGACGTGTGTACGCAGCTTAAGAGAAGCCGTGGATCTTTCACAGACAAAGTGACCCAGCTGTGTGCAGCAAAAAATACCCTTAGTGCAATGTTAAAATAAGAAGGTAATGTAACATAAAAAAAATGATCACAAGGAAGGTGAATCTTTCAGTCATGTCATTTATGTAGACCCAACAGACATAGGATGACCCAAAAAAAGTCCAGATAGGGTGGTCACATTGTGAATGGCACCCCTATACAGAGTTCTTTTGGAACAAGACATTTAATAAGCCTTTTCTGATCATTTTTGTTTACCAGGACAGCCTCAGACTTCCACCTCCCATTTCCCTTACCCTGAACAGGAGAACTCAGTGATTTGATTGCTTTTGTTAAGGGCAGGAGACCTCATGAGATGGTTTAATCACATATGTATGTCCCAACTGTTCTCTGATGTCTATGGCCAATTTTAATGTCTGGCTCTACTATGACAAGGAATGGAACTGCGCAATCCCTTGGCCAGGAGTGAAAACAGCTGGCATGTTTGTTTGGTGACATATATGGCTTTATTTACATGGATTTCAGATCAACAGAAGAAATTCCTGAATCAACTCCGGTAATGGGTGGGAGGGGGTCTTGTAAGAGCCAACTCATGGGTTTTATTCTGCGTTCTGTTTCCTGGGAAGTTTTGGACACATTCCAGGTGTAAATTCCTACCAACACTTAGTGGACATTTTCCTCTTAAATGGTTTCCCAGTCGTATTTTTCTTATTTGGGGGTGCAGCTTCCTGTGCACATTGCCTTATATTTCTCTGCTCTTTGCTTATAGTCATGATAATAATTACAACATTCGTTTGCCAGCAAATATTAATTTCCTTTCTAGTCTTTATTTTATATGTGAATGCCGGTGCTATCAGGTCTGCATTACAAAAATCTAAAAATCAGGTAGGACACTTGGCAACAATATACTAACAAGGCTCTAAAGTATAGTAAATGGTCACACATTAACATTATATTTGTACTTTTACAATGTATCCAAAAAGCCAAGATTCATTCATAAAGAATGGCTCATTGATTTCGGTTGGCAGGCCATATATAATACACACAGTGTGCTTTGTTTTATAACATGGAATTTCGGTTATTACACTTTTAGTTTTTGCTGCAGTAAAGCAACACAAGGAACAGCAGATTAATGAGTTTATCTGTCTGCTCTCCTTTCTTTGAGCCTGGTTCTGATGTCTTTGTGTTTCTTTGTTCAGGTTAGGTGTGTGATACTGGGCAGAATATCCAAAGGGATGAGCTGTCCTTGAGGGAAAAGTTCAAAATGTTGACATTGTCCTTAGTGCTTGGGCAGGAAATATGATCACCAATGGTTCATCTTTTTTTCACCTATACTGTCCTCTTACCTCTGCTTTTCACCACTTTGCTGTCATCTGGAATAGCGATCATCTCGAACTGAACTGTTATTCCCTAATAGTGATGGTAACCATCAGATTGGGTTTAGGTGCACACTACCACACTGGCGCCCCAATTTTCTTTAGCAATCGACCTGTGGTGCACTGCACAACCATTGTGCTGCAAAGGTAAATTTGAATTAATTTTGAATAGGTTGTTTTGCTTCATCACATGGATGAAAAAACTCTGCAGCTGCTTAGAACTGGGGGTAATGTCACCCACAAAGTGGGCAGACAACATGGTTTATGCACCAATAAAGGGCTTGTTGCCACTAAAAATGGCAGCAGGAATCTAGACCTTATTTTATCCATATAACAACAGTATTTGGTGGAGTTGGGCTTTAATTGTGTTCTTTTTTTGTTTTTTTGCGGGGCTTTCCTATTTCTTATAAATAGCCTCTTTTAAATTCCTAGCAATAAAGACAGAGACAGCTCACAAGTCTGAGTACAGAGATGTAATGAGCAGAACTGAGCAGCTCTATGTAATAACTCATTCAAAAATTCTTAATAAAGTTACAACATCATGTCTTCCTACAACAGGAAGTGATTAACTCTCTTGTTACATTTTCAGCTCAGCCTTCCAAATATTTCAAAGTCCAGGACTAGTCAAAGCAAACTTAACACCCTATGTCAGTCTGCCTGTACTATGTCTGCCTATGTGCTATGACTTTTCCTATCAGTACATCTGTCTGCACTGTCACATCTGCTGGCTTTGCTGGGTTTTTATTTTAATTAACTGACAATTGGAGGGATAATTGTAAAAAAAACTGGTAACAAGTTATCAAATATTACCACATTGTAGCACTGAGGATATAGTACATGTCAGTGGTTGCTATAGGTTATAGCACATTAACTTCATATATGAACTAACTGATTTCATCTATTTTTGAGATCAAGACCAAGAAAATACTATAGAGGAGATATGCTTAGAAGTATTGTTTAATGTGCATTGTATGCAGAATGTTAGCATGAATTTTGGGTTAGGTTTGGGACCAAAGGCAAATTTATGAATTCTGTACTATTAAATGGTTGGTAATTTATTTCACAAGTTTGCGATAGATTTATTATCTGTACATAAGGAGAATATAAATGTTTCTGTAATCCTAGTTATCAGGTTAAATTGATTCTCTTGAGAAGTGCTAGTATAATAAGGCATAAATGAGTTAAAAAGACAGCTTGAGAATAAACCTGTGAATGTGTCTGTTATTAGGGGGCAATACAGATTCATTGTAGTTCTAAATTTAGCTGCTGCGGTGATTATTGCTCACAGTTCTTTCACATTATTACAGGAAGCAGAAATATTGTACACAAATGTTTGATGAATATTGCTGAGTTGTGTTTCCCTAAAATACATGTTTCTAGCTGTACTAGGCTCTATGTGCCAGGCCACAAAGTACACCAGTGAGCTGGCACAGAAAGGGTAAACCGACACACTGGACTATGTGAGATTGTAAGTTTTCCTGTAACCCCAGAGCCACCTCTGTGTCCCCCTCCTCCATGGGAAGTACCCAGTGCTGCCTGCACGTTCCCATCTCCAGCCTCCAGCTGAACATCCTCACTTTGCTAGAATCTGCTCTTTTTCAAAGATTTTTTTCCATTGTTTGTCACACAATGCAGGACGTCCTGCTGATGCCAAGTTCTGGCTCAATCCTTTTCCTCTCTCGCCTCCTGCATGACATATGAGATGTGACATTGAGCAGCCGTTACTCCCAGGACTCAGATAGTCCCCAGATTGGACAGGGGTCCTGCCAGAGCCCTACTGCAGACCCCAGCCTCCATCTTCCACATAGTTCCCAGATTAGACAAGGGTCCCGCCACAACCCCATGGCAGACCCCACCCGATATCCTTCACATAGTCCCCAGATTAGACAGGAGTCCTCGCAGAGCCCCCACTGCAGACCCCAGCCTCCATCTTCCACATAGTCCCCATATTAGACAGGGGTCCCACCATAGCCCCATGACAGACTCCAGCCTCCATCACCCACATAGTCCCTTAATTAGACAGGGGTCCAGCCACAGCCCCATGGCAGACCCCAACCTCCATCTTCCATATAGTCCCCAGAATAGAGAGGGTTCCTCCCAGAGCCCCACTGCAGACCCCAGCCTCCATCTTCTACATAGTCCCCAGTTTAGACAGGTTCCTTCCAGAGCCCCAAAGCACACCCCAACCTCCATCTTCCACATAGTCCCTAGATAAGACAGGGGTTTCGCCACAGCCCCATGGCAGACCCCACCCGATATCCTTCACATAGTCCCCACATTAGAAAGGAGTCCTCGCAGAGCACCCACTGCAGACCCCAGCCTCCATCTTCCACATAGTCCCCATATTAGACAGGGGTCCCACCATAGCCCCATGACAGACCCCAGCCTCCATCTTCCATATAGTCCCCAGATTAGACAGGGTTCCTCCCAGAGCCCCACTGCAGACCCCAGCCTCCATCTTCCACATAGTCGCCATATTGGTCCTGCCAGTGTCCCACAGTTCCCAGATTAGAGGTCCTGCCAGAGCTCCTCTGCAGACCCTAATACAGAGCCCAGCCTCCATCACTCCCATAGTCCTTATATTAGACACAGGTGCTGCCAGTGCCCCATTGCAGACCCCAGCTTCCATTATTCACACTGTCCCCAGATTACACAGATTTCCTCCCAGGTCCCTGTATATTACAGCCTTTTTCACCCACATAGTCGTTATACTAGAGAGTAGTCCTGAAGGACCACACTGCAGATACCAGCCTCTGTCACTCTCTCTGCAGAGCCCCACTTAAGACTTCATTTCTTAGCTTGTCCCCATTTTAGACACTAATATTTCCAATGCCCCACAGCACACCATATCCACCATCATCCAGGCAGTCCCCAGATTAGTCTCTACTAATGGCTACTGCTGGAGCCTTACTGCAAAACCTAACTACAAACCCTTGTGCTCTGGGTACTGCCATATCTCATATGTATGGATGCTGACTACAAAACTAAGAATTCCCAAGTTCTTTGCTTCATTTGAATTTAGACAATAATGTGGTTTACCTGTAAAGGTTTTCATTTATTCAGGTCACGGTAAGACTAGTAGTAGTTAGTTACATTCAGCTGGACTTGTTCTGTGATGCTGACTTGTTGCTTTTTTGTTTTAAACCACCTTTTGGTAGTAATGAGCATGCATAGCACTTTGCTATCTGTGTGGCCATACATTCTGTAATATGTTCCTAACAAACAGTAGAACTAAAGCAGAGGCTAAGATAAAATATAAAAAGTCTTCAACATCATAGACCAATCCCAGATGAATGTGACTAACAACTAGCTATAGGTGTTATTTTTTTTTTATTATTATATTATTGCACAATTCATGTATCTTCCTCTACCAACCTTTTACACTCATTCTGTGTTTTGGATTTAGTTATTATTCAGTTGTACTTGGTGCAGAGATTACAGACAGAATGTGTGGAGTATTGATGCAGCCAGCCATAGAAGAAGTGATTGTGGCCAGAATTACAGACATTGGTGAGTCAGATTTCTGGGGATATTCTGCTGGTTGCTCATCATATTCACCAACTTTGAGGAGTAGAAATTGTTCACTTAGCAGAATGAATGTCACATGTATATAATTGGAGCTTCACCCTGTTTACTAAATAACATAACCTTCACTTTGCTAACAGTCTTGATTTGTTAAGCAAATCAGCCAAGTAAACTGGACTATGGCAGATTCTCACACCATCTAAGTCTATTGGCTGCCTATCTAGCCCCTGGAGGAGTCAGTCCAGCATCCTGTGTGTATATAGGGAAATGCTGATTACATTCTGTCAACGAATCAGATAGATTTCCATTGTAAGAGCTTCTCCTTCCATCCTGCTGTTTGACAGGAGTGAAGAGCAAGCTCTATAGTAATTCCATTACACATGAGATTAACCCCAGACTGATTCTTCGCACATGTATTGGAAAGCAGAATGTTGTCAGCAAGGGGTTAAATCACAGCATCACAATCTCACGTGTAATTTGTCTTCTTTATAATTTGCAATTGTCTCCTTCAGCTTGGTTCTTTTATTTCGCATATTAGAAGATGTTATATGTAGGATGTGATCTGCGGATTATTCATTAATATCTCTCTATAACTGAGTGCATATAATAGTGGAAGGATAAAACAGCACACAGTCATGGTTAATTGGACAATCATGAAAAGGGTTTATAAAAATGGATAAATTATTATTAGATATGTAGGTTTATAGATGGAGATATTCTCAAGTATAAGGTTTCTATTCACCAATATTCACCAATATGTCATTGTGTGTGTATAATTATTTAGAATTAAATATGTGACATGGATACTCTAATATCACTGTATGCACCTCTATGCTACTTAAATATTAATTCTGACTGCAGAATAATATACCCCATTAAGGGCAATCTGGGGGATATATAAATCACAAAGATAGATAGATAGATAGATAGATAGATAGATAGATAGATAGATAGATAGATAGATAGATAATAAAAAATAATTGATAGGTAGAAAGTTAGCCAGATAAAAAGAATAATAAAAAAAATGAACAGATTGTTTTTTTTTTTAAGTTAAGTAATAATAGCCTCTTGTTCCCTAGAAAATTCACAGATGAATTTTGAAATCGCTTATTTTAACAATAACTTGAATTGTATGTGTTGCTGCTCCATGTAATATGTATTGTCATCAATTTTTTTGGAGCAGATTATTCTTCCTCTGTATGTGTTTCTTATCTGGAAGAAGTCACAACTGGAAGTTTCCAGTTACCTAGGAAATATAGAAAGGGGAGAGAAACATCATGATATATATATATATATATATATATATATATATGTTTTTTTTTTTTTTTTACAGTATATCATGTGTGTTATTATATCTTAATAAAAAGTTTTAGTTTATTTCAAAGGAGAAAGTGGAACAGCAACAGCACAGTGCTAGAACTGCCACTAATTGATAGCAGATTAAGGATAGAAATAGTTTTTACTCTCCTACTTTTTAGCTAAAAGAATGTTAAAGATATGATTGTTTCTTTATCTGATAAAATATTAGTTGTTGGAATGATTATTACTTTATCCGACAGAAGAAATTTTTGTTTTTACACTAGAAAAAAAGGGCAATGATATGACCGACTGATCCTCTATCTAGTAGAAGAATACTGATAGAACTGATTATTACATTATCTGATACAAGAATACCCATAGGACTGATTGTTACTCTTATAGAAGTATAATGATAGAACTAAATGATAGAAGGATAATTATAGCAATAATCGTTGCTTTATCTCTGGAAGTGATAGAATAATAAATATTAGATTCTGTGTGGGAGGATCATTTTTTAAAATGTAAAATTAATTTTTTGAAGAACAGTAATTCTTCTACAGGTCCATCTGTGTTCTTTCTGCTGATCAGGATTTAGATTGTGTGCGAAACTTAAGTAATATATAATTGTTCTGTACAATGTTTGTGATATCGGTGGAAGAATAAAGAGAAACACTCATTTAGCTCCTGTTATTCAACTGATTGAAAGTGCCACCTCCCAGCTACCTAATGATTATGATCAATATAACACACAGTAGTAAAACAAACAGTAAACATACATCACAAAATGTTATGTAAAAAAAGGTTTAATAACAATCAGAGATAAATATGAAAAAAGTTTCAAAAGCTTATGAGAATTGAAATGTCCAAGAAAAAAAAAGTGGTATTGTTGGGTTGATATTTCCCCACACACACATCTGACCTCCTGTTTTGTAAACCCATAGAAAATTATTGTAACTGCCTAAAATGGCTGTAGCACAATAAGTTAGAACAAAGTAAAACACATTCTCTGTGCGCATATTTGCATATCTTTGTGGATGTTCTTAGTAGCTCTTTGGAATACAACAGCTTGTATTTTTTGGTTTACAATAACAAAGCTTGCATAGCCCTGATAAAGGACAGTCAGAGGCAGGTACCCACATCTTCACAGTTATCAATGCCCCTACTTTACCCCAGTATATTACATGATTGTCTCTCTACAAAAGGCACATTAAACACATGCAGCCCTTCACCCCATCTCTTTAGATATTTCTGGCTATTTTTGGAGTTGCAGAGCCCTCTGCTAAGTGATTAGGCTGCATTTACTTTGGTTTCATTTAAGTTGGTTGGTTTAACCTGTAGAAAGCATGAATGCTCAGCTCCTAAATCCTGAAACCTGAGCTGACTGCGGTAAGGCACAGCTAACCTCTGCTAATTCAGAGACTTGCTGCTCTGTAACAGAATCACCTTGTCCTCATGGACATCAAAGTGGTACAATGATTAAGGCACAAGAGTCTCCATACACCAAGCTCAGTGCAAGGGACCTGACAGGTTCACTTTAATACAAAATATATAATACAACTGTGCAGACACACAAATCAGTATTCCCAAAGGCTATCAGGGCTTTACACACCCTAGAACTATTGTATGGAGGAGGGGGACATTTGGGAAATGATTGGGAAGGGATGCTACTCTTCTGGTAATAATATTCAGCCACAGTGCATGTAGGTGTCTTGAGTGGGCGCTAACCAGAAGCAATTCACAGCACCCATCCCAGCTGCAGGACCCCCCTTTCCTGCAGCTAATAAGGCACAGATACAATATTAGAAAAATAAGTGCTTCGTCCATGGATCAAAAGTGCTACAATGTGTCCGAGGTGATTCTTTGGCACATGTCAGATGCTGTCACGATACTGACTTTTCGTTGACATATATCAGATGCTGTCACGATACTGACTTCTGATTGACATTTATCAGATGCTGTCACGATACTGACTTCTCATTGACATATATCAGAGGTTGTCACGATACTGAATTCTTATTGGTATATATATTAGAGGTTGTCACGATACTGACTTATCATTGACATATATCAGAGTGGTTGTTACGATACTGACTTCTTATTGATATAAATCAGAGGTTGTCACGATACTGACTTCTTATTGATATAAATCAGAGGTATTCACGATACTGACTTCTTATTGATATAAATCAGAGGTTGTCACGATACTGACTTCTAATAACTATGAATTCTGGATAATGCTTTGTTGTGGCTCAGGCATTTAGATTGCGCAGTCAGCAGGATATTGAGTCATAATACCCAGAAATAAAACTTTTCTCGTGAGCTTCTTTATAGAAGTTGAAGAGAGTGGTGGAAATGTTATCCAAAGCAGCCAATCGCGTAATTTCCAGCTGTAACTTTGACAGCACAGTTAAACAAATGTCTAACTTGTGGTGTCACATCACATGTGACATCTGGAATCCAATTGGTTGATAGGGACAACACCTCCACTTTTCTTCAATACATCAGCTCATATGTATAAATCTCACCGCTGCATTTTTCCATGATGGGAAATTGCCTAGTATTTGTTGTTTTAGAAACCTATATATTGTAAACGTTAATTTTCTAGTTGTTTGAAGCCAATGTGTGCTGTCAGAGATAATAATAATTTTGCTCTGAGATGTTCAATAAACCCCTTGCATGTATCCCTGGCTGTCACTTTAAATAGAAGTCATTCATGGACAAGCACCCTTTGAGAATTCGTTCACCCGGTTCACATCATTTCAGGGCTTTGGTATTGCATATTTGGGGAAATACTGATTTCTGCATCCGATTGTCCTCACAACAAAACAAAAAAAAACAATAATAATAATAGTAATATATGTATAAAAATGTCCACCATTCATAGGACAATAAGCAGCAACTCTCCCCACTACCTTTGGGCAGAAGAAAGGTTGAGTACATGGCTGAAGGATAGATTTTGTAAGACTCACGTGGGATAAAGTCCTTTCAAAGTGCTTTCCCAAAGTGCTCATCCTCCTGGTCCTGCAGAGATGCAAAGCTTGAAGCATCTTACATGGTGGAAGCCCAAGATCTGCAAAAGATCTGCAGGTTGGGTTTTTTTTTTTTTTTTTGGTGCTGTCAATAATTGTTCATTACTGTGCATGTGGTTTGTGTTGTGCACCCCTATATGGGATGGAAGATGTTATGGGGAGGAGAACCTCTCTATGATCCTGCTATCAGTGCCCAGGAGTGGACTTTGGCTCAATACCTCGGCTGCTTTTTCCTGGGTCAGTCCCAAATGCTCTGCAGTGAACTTGGCCAGGGGGTACAGACTTTCTATAGTTTTAGGGTCATTAAGAAAGTGTGAGGTCTGGGAGAGTATCTCAGCAGCTTTCTCTTGCTTCAGGCCCAGATGGTCTGCAGTGAATTTGGCCATGGCATAGACACTATCAGAAAAGTCCAGCTTGGGTTTGCCATCTGGTCCTGTGGTGTGCATTTTCATGTGGCTGATGAGGTTCCTCTGCTGGGCAAATTTGCCCCCACACACCTGGCACTCATAGGGCTTTTCCCCAGAATGGATCCTCATGTGCTCGGTCAGTCGGTACTGGCGGGTGAAGCGCATGCCACATGCATCACAGGCAAATGGTTTGAGGCCCAGGTGGCTTCTCATGTGACGGGTCATGGTGCCTCTTTGGGTAAACTTTTTCCCGCAGATGCTGCATGGGTATGGCCGAGTGAGCCAGTGGGTCTTTTCATGTTGGCGCAGGGTGGCAGGGTCTTTGTAAGTCTTGTCACAGGAGGAGCAGCGGTAGGGTCGAATGATATCCCCTAAACTTTGGCTGGATTTGTCTAGGAATGGCACAGGTGGGTCCATGCTGTCTTTATGGTACAGCTCTTCCTCATTATGGGCTTCCACATGGGCATTAAGCTGCTCACTGCTTGGGAACCCCTTGCCACAAGGAATACAAACATACAGGTTGTCTCCATAACTTTCTGGCTCATAGAGATGGTTGCAGTGGTATCTCTCTAGGTTGGCAGAGGGTGATGGGTCCCCACTACTGCCAGTCTCCTCACTGGTGCTTTTATCATCATCAGGCTCATTACTTTCCATGCTGGGGTACCTGGGCTGCTGAGATAAAGGTGAACCCTCGCCTTTGTCTTCTCTGTCCAGGTCCTTCTCTCTGTCACTCTCATCCACATAGTTGACTAGTGGTTCAGGTTTCATCCAGTCAAACATCAGATCTCTGCTCTCAGTCCTGCTAAGGTGGTTGTTGGAGACATTGTTCCTGTAGGGTTCTGAGTGCTGGGCTGGGGGGCTGGTGCTGCCATCTAGCTTCTGGTAAGGATGGGATGTCTCTTTGTAGGAGCTGTGGTTGGTGAGGACACTTGCGGCTCCTGGAGGACTATCTGCTCTCCCTGACACTGTGGACTCCCTATTGTCACCTCCGTCTGAATGGTGCTGACCAGAAGGGCGGCTGGGGCTTTTCTTGGAAAGATCCAATCCACACAATGGAGAGCAATGCCTTTCTGGTGGGCAAAGTCCATGCTGGTGCAGTTGATTCCCCTGAGACATAGAGGCATAGAGCTCCCCACAATGTGTGTTAATGGGGTTTACTGGCTCCCCAGGTGCTATGTCTATGGGTCTGGGAGTGGAGTTGAAGCAAGACTGAATAACTGGTGTGGTAGCTCTTAATCCCCGACCAAGGCTCCCAAATGTTGGGTAGCCTGCTGTCCTTACATGGCAGTATTTGCCATTTCTCTTCAGCTTCTTTTTGCACAGGGACACCAGGTCAGAAATCTGGAGGTAGCTGGCAGCTGCCAATACTGCACCAAACAATTGCTCACTGCTTGGTTCAGCATCTCCCAGCCTTCCTGTGTAGATGAAGTCCAGGATGATCCTGAAGATGCTGGGGCTGACCATCTCATGGTCCAGGTTGATCAGATTATCATGAACAACCAACGACTTCAAGTAGACACTGCTAGCAGCTAAAATGTTCTTGTGTGCCCTGAACAGGGCATTCTGTACCACAATGATCACATCACACAGGAACCCTTTAGTCCTCTGGCTGTTGAGTTGCAGGAGAAGCTGTCTGGAATGACTTGGTACCTCCATAGGATCCAGCATCGTGTTCAGTTGTCCACCTGCAGAGACACCAACATGAGATCAAAAGGTGAAAAGACCAATAAAGGCAGAAAACAATCACAAAAAAGAAAGCTGTTTTTTTTTAATTACATTAAACTCCCTAGTGGTTGACATTGATGGATTTATGTCTTTTTTCAACCTAACCTACTATGAAACTATGTAACATTCCCGAGAACAATCAAAACAGAAACAAAAAGATACAATATAACAATAACAAATACATAGTAACGTTATAAATAAAAATAAAGATACGCATCCTTCACTATCAGGAGTCCAATACTGAAGTCTCCTACTTTCACCTTACTGTGACCCCTAAAACTCATACACATAAAGGTACATTTTGGGTAGCCTGAGAAACTAAGAGTCCCAGCATGTCTTTTCAGCCTTAAAAGACTGTAGAATTCTTTTGATTGTTTGACTGTAGATTGTTTGTAGAATTCTTGTTTGTAGAAGCACAGTAGAAGAGTATTTAGTGTGATCAGCACTGGAAATACAATTTCCCTATTGCCAGTTTGGATCCAGGATTAGGTGAACCCTACAGATGTCAGAGCTCCTATTCTGGGTCACCCATGTCATTTACATTGGCATGTTCTTACAGGTTTCTCATTTTCATTTCTGATCTGGCCAGCTGCACTCCTTGTTATCTCATTTCCATTCTCAGAATACGCTTTGCTTTCAGATAGGAACTAGAAAATAATATTAAGCAGAGAAACTAGAATTTCGATGCTTGTAAAGTTTATTTACTGGGGTGGCAAATCTTCGCAATTCATTGCCAGACACATCAATCTTTACTGAATTCTACACCCATAAGTCTTACAGGTCACATTGTATATTCGGCTGCGTTTATTTTTATTTTTTTACAATTATTTTAATGTGAAAAAAGCAAGATTTAAAAATCTCACGAATTTTAGATAATTTTCAGAACAAATTTAATTGTGGAAATTGTGATTTCTAATTGTTTAATTCTACCGATGCTTTAGGATAACTAAGGAGAAATGCTCCTCCAGAATTGCAGAATGTATGTTATTAGGGTACCGACGACTTTTACATTAAAAGGTGCTGAACATTTTTTTTTTTATATTTTTATGCATTTATTGCAGGTTAAAACATTACAAGAATTATTTAATAAATATTAGAAATTAGGCGCTGTGATTAGATAATAGCTCATGCAATAAGTTGTACAAATATCATCAAAATCGAGATTGTTCTAAAATCTGCTAGATTGTACATTTAGTTAATATTAATTAACAACAAATTTTTCCACATTTTAACAAACGTGTGCTATAGAAAATAAAGAAGTTGCAATCAAACTAGAAAAAAGTAGAGTAGAGATGAGTGTCACCTTGTTGGGACCAGAAGAAGGTCCCGATTATATTATATTAATTATATTATATTAGATTATATTCATCATATATTCTGGATCACAATAAAATAGTTCTGAGCTGTGTATAATCAGCAGGAGGACATCGATTATATTCCACAAGTAGAAGCATAGTAGTAGATTGCTGTAAACAGGAGCAGTGTGTTGTATTACACATCCTAGTCCCGGGGTAGAAAAGGATAAAACTTTTCTGGATCCTGTAGGGTTAGAAGAATTGGCAGATGTGTCGAATTTTGGGGTACCCTGCTGGGTTCAGGGGGAAGGAGGTACAATGAAGTATTGCAGACACATGAAAAGGATAGAAAGAATTCTAGTTTACTAGTACTAGTGAGTATTAAATTCTATATATTACATTTATGATGAGTTACTAGCAGGATTAGGAGAAGAAATAGGACAGTGCAGTAACATACATATATATATATATATATATATATATATATATATAAATATATAGAGATAGAAATATATATAGATTGTGGATCATTGTCAGGAATCAGTACCTTGCTGGGAGGAGGAGGTACCGTGCAGGATTACAGACACTCTGCTGTCAGGCATGAGGTGTGGGACTTCCCAGCTTTTCCTCCTCATCTCTTCTGCTGGCTGCTGTGCCCCCTTCTGCTCTATACATACAGCTTTTATTCCCTGCAAACATGGGGCTGGGGGTGGCTAAAAGCCCTCGTAGGCATTCAAAAAAATGACATCACTAAGTCTTCTGCTCTCAGCTGCAGAAAAACCCATATCAGGAACCATCACCCCCAAATTACTCCTCCTTCTTATCACTGACAGGTGCCCCCCCTCCTCACCTTCCTCCTCCCCTACAAACCTGTGACTTCCTCCATGAGCCACCTGCATTGCTGTGAATAGAAGGGCAGGGGTGTCCTGGCTGTCACACAACCCTGGTGTCAGTTTTCATTGTTTGGGTGGGACTGCTTGTCTGCAATACACCTAGTATTACTTGAAGCCCCCCTGGGGTTTGTTTAGTCACGTGGCTGCTTATAAAAACTGCCATAGCATAAAGCAATCTGGAAATAGTCCTTCCCATTGACATATCACTGTCACTTGTCAGTTCCATTTGCAGAGCCTGTGAAATCCGGTCCTATCACACATAATGAAGTGTTAAGAGGCTTAGGAACTTGAAGAAGTTGGGTTAGTTACATAGAGAAGATGAGAATTATTAATGAGGGGTCATAGTGGAGTCCTTGTACCCCCAGGACCTTAGGGGGTACAATACAAGGACTGCTCCCAGCTTTATGTTTCAATTTGTAAAATCTGAATTGACTAATCTGTGGTCATTCCCCTGAGAGAAGAATTATTAAAGGGTCATTTATAAAGTATTATCTCTACAACAAGGGGACATGTTTCCTCTACAATTATTGATCTGATAAGCAGGGAAAGTCAGAGGAAACAGGTAGATAGGGAACTGGGATATGAGCCTCATTACAACACTTTAGGAAATAATTCAGAACATATCCGGCTATATATTCTAATTGTATGCATATGATGTATATTATGATAAAATTAGTCTTGTTAATAAATGAAAAACAATAAATAATTCTAAAGATCGCTTTTATTTAGCACAATCTATTGTTTCAAGAATATAACAGGTGGATTGTTATAACGATTAAAAAAAAATAGATATATAATTAACAATTTATCTAAATTATTTCTTTATATATAAATTTATATGATATACTAACTATAACAAAGAAACAAAAATCTAGATTAATACATTTGAAATTCGTACATTGATTTATATTTCTTTTCAAGGATTAACTTAGTTTTTTACTTCTACGATTTGTTTCGTTTTAAAACTTCATATATTACATTTTTACACTAAAATGATTTTTTATTTTAGTTTTTTGTGTCTTTTTCGTTTTACAGATCGCTGTTAATTGTTTTAGAAAATATATTTATATTTGTTTTGTTGTGATGATTAAAAAAGCATATTTTTTAATTAAAAAGTTTGCAACAAAAATATTATTTGGGAAATCTGTGTTATATTTTCGTCCAGTGCTAAAATTATATTTTTGCTAATTTTATAAAATGAATCCAGAATCTATAGACAGATTATGGACCCATTACCGCCCTTTATACAGCTCCGAACCTCTTCTGTGTCTAGACAAATCTATTGTTTCTTTTAACTTTTTATTATAACATCGTAGCTGCTGCTAGAAACTTCCAACGAACTATTTTTTTTGTTATAAATAAATAAACTCCAATTTAGTATTTTGATAACGTGAATCATTTTACTTTTTTTAGATTGCCTTTCTGCTTTGCGTTTACTTTTTTAATTTTTTTTTACTAATTAGTAAATTATTAGTAAATTAATTAGTACGAAGCCGTCAGAGCAATGACAGCTCATCCCAGCCCTGGGAATGATTCTGTATTCCTATATTCTATATTCCTATAGTCATAAAGAAAGCTTTGTTAGTGATCTCAGTCATCCCCGACCCCTGCAGATAAATACAAGGCTTGGGAAAGTGACAGTCACCATGGAATTGTCATTTAAGAAAACTTTTGTAGAAACTTAATATTAACTCTTTGCAGGCAGCACAATAAATGTCCCTGCAGCCATGGAGGATTAGGGGCTGTAATGTAGCCCGGATTGTGTTATTGGAAGCAGCTGCTCCCCTCCAGGCTGGGACTGCACAAGTAGAGCAGCATTGAACAGAACTGACTGCTGCTGGGAATCACAAATGTCCAGCTACCCTCCCATCTCTGGATGGACCTTTACCTGGACTAAAGTCCCCGACTTTTCTGCAAACTTGCGGCAATTGGTTTCCTATATAACAGTACCTATGGATGTGTTCCATCTTGCAAATGATTTTTTTTGCTAGCTGTGCATCTGGTTATCACCTCCATAGGGGAGCAGCAACCATCCAGGTGTGGTTATGCTTTCTGACTTTTCTCTATAGCCCTGATTGCTGCTTATTTCTGTAACTTTCATAACTAATAGTAATAGTAAAAGTAATAGTAAAAAGTAATAGTAAAAGTAATAGTAAATAGTAAATGTGGAGTTATCTTACTGAGCATGTATGGTGCCCCCCTAGGTGCCAGTGTGCCCATCATTACCTGGTAGCCCGTTCATGGAGTGACCATCCCGAGTCTCTGTTAGGGCGTTGTGTCTGCAGCTGCCAGCCTCCCATGCACCATGCCAGCTCTCCTGTGCCAACCTTCTTTCCCCCCTTATTTTTTCCTTCTTCTCCTAATGGCAAAACAGGCCAGGGCTCTTCCTCTGCCTAATACGTGCTGGGCCCAGCATCAGTTTCCTCTGATTTTATTTTAGCAATTTCCTCTGCTATTTTGGTGTGTTCAGGCAATAATGTTGGGGAGATAAAGGGCTCTCTATGTGAACTGAGGCTGTTAGCGCCCCATGTGATGTGTAGCTATATTAAACTACAAGGTAAAATCCAGGGCAGGAACTTCAAATGACCCCAACTTGAACTTCACACACATCGAAACTTTTTCTTAAAGAGACAGTTGGCCTGATTTCCTGCAGCTCCTCTGAGCAGCCCCCTATTTCCAATGTGCTGTCAGCCTCAGCAGAAGAGGGAAGAGAGAGAATCCCCCAGGCTCAGCCACAAATAGTTCATGTAGCAGCTGATGTGCAGGAATCCTCCCTGTGGCTCTATGATGTGCAGCCTCCATGTGTCACCTCTGGATCATCAGCCATTCACAAAGGGTGAGGATACATTGATACAATGTCAGAAACATCTATCTATATACAGATCACACAGTGACAACTTTTACTTTTAGAAGCCAATATTTTGCATGCAGCCACATACAGATCTCCGATCATCACAATGTATATATATATATATATAAAATCTAGTGTAGTATATAAAGTTAAGGCATTGATAAGTCATTTTACAACAATCCTAATGAACTCTCCATCATTGGATGCAACAAATGATCCCCAGCACACAGGGTGACATTTAAAAGCGTTCCAAGCTGCAGTGACAACAGCCCTGCAATCTGATCACTGTCATAGTAGAGCCCTGCTGATCGCTAGAACCTAAATCAAGGCAGAGCAGTGGGAGATCGTGACAGCTGTGTGCCACTGACTATCACCAGGCTGATGCAGGGATGCCATGGCACTGGCATAGATCTAATGTAACTGACTTACTGAGATCGCAGTAGGTGCCAGTTTTACGCAATGTGCTGTCACCCAAGCACGGGAGGTGCCACCTTCTGCTGCTTCTAAAGGTGCACGGCTATCCCAGCATCAGATAGGGCATGCTAAGACATGAATGGCATTTACCTTGGGGATCTTCTCTGAAACCCATTCCACGATGGAGATGTCCCCAGGATGGTGTTCTCCTGGTCAGCGGTGCCCTGCTCCTCTTCTCCTTTCTCTCTGGCAATGGGTAGCAATGCTGGGCTGTCAGCAGCTTCTCTGCCTCTGGCTGCTCTGCTTCTTCCTCTGCTCTCACACTGCCACCTTGTGCTCAACAGCTGGGAGGGAGCAGCTCTGCCTTATCACAGCCAGCACTGCCCCATGTACAGGGGTGTCAGAGCCTGGGAGGACCCTGTGTGAGAAGAACAAGTCACACAGCCTGCCCCTCCCTCATCTATTTCACCGAGGTGTTCACAGGATACACACATCTCAGTATGGGGCACTCAGTGCAGGGAATTGGCCAACATGCCCTTTACATTGGTACTAGAATAGCTCAACATGTCTTTGTAA